>NC_081834.1:5784019-6109377 GCF_030867095.1 Alligator mississippiensis
CAGCTGCAATGCTAAAGGGGATGTGGTAAATTCTTGTTATCGGTGTTTGCTTAGCACAGATTGGGCTGAATCCAGCTCTAGGGCAGGCTCATCATTTTCAAGAGAGGAAACTGAGCCAGCGTCCGAGGTTTTGAATCCTGCATTACATGTTATGTGCGGCTGTCTCACTGTCGCCTGCATTTGCATGAAGGGCCTTGCTAGGTATTTTGCTCCCAACCTTTTCTAGGGAGAAGCTGTGAACACAGCTGCTGACTGCTCACTGGGGCTCTGGTCCTGATTCTTTCTCTCACCTTGGGGCAAGTCACTTAACCTCTCTGCCTCTGTTTCCTCATTTGTGGAATAAAGCTGTCCGTGTTGAACTATCGGGCAAGGGGTGTGGTGAGCCCCATGGCACCCTAAATAGCCTTGCTGGTTGTATTCAAATCCTGGGCTGGCCTGATCCTGAATGCATTTCTGACCCCCCAGCTGGTTTTCCCCGTTAATAAGTAATAAGAGTGCCCTTGTCAGACAGGAGCTGCAGCAGCCTGTAAATAGCTCAGTTGAAAGGGAAGTGTCCTGTTTTCTTACAGCTGCCTACTCCTTTCCCCATCCAGTAATGCTTGCACAAGTAAAGCCCTGCTCCTGGCCTGCTCGTGTGCTCTGCGTGCAGGTACCTCTGGTCAGAGAGCCAGCAGGGATGCGAGGCGAGTGCATAGGAATAGCTGTGCCAGCTTCCAATGGACACTTTGGACTTGGGGCCCAGTTCTGTGTACCAGGCACAGTGGTGGTCAGTGGTGCAGGGAACCCGGTGGATTGACCCTATCCATTCCTCCTGGCATGGTAGCTGATTTTCAGTGCTGAGGCCTGTGGTAAGGTGGTCCTGAGCTTGCCCTCATCCCATGTCATACCCAGAGCATCACTTCTTGAGAGTTGCACCTTGCTGTGGTACCATCCTGTATCTCTGTAGGCTCTAAGCTACTTAATAGTAATAAGGTGTAGCATTTCTTTGCATTTACTTCATTAGAGTTTGGGTAAGAGAAGAGGAGGTGAAGGAAATAAGCAGGCAGAGGAGAGAGGATGTCAGAAGTGGAAGAGTTTAGAAGGTGTGAGAGGTCCCAAGCCACTTGGAGTTTAGCTTTATACCAGTTAGATCTGGTTTAGGGCACAGTATGATTTATATAAGGGATAAAAATAGACATACAGTATTAGGTTATATCCCAGTTATTTTTATTAGGTCCATTTCTGTATTTTCTAGCCTTATTTAGCAAGCTTTGGCAGTTGAGCTGGGTAACTGAGCATAAAAATGTAGGTTCTCCTCAAAGCCTTTGCTCTTCAGCCTTGAACTATGGTTCGCAGAGGAAGCACACCAGGCACCAGCAAATGAGCATGGTGGGTAACAAGGGCGTCCCTATCCCATCTTGTGGGCAGAGCACCCTTTGCTCAGGAGCGTGCCCAGTCCCGGCATTCTGCTGTGCCCCCACACCACTACGTCACTCCTAGCAGAGTATTCCTCTTCTCAGCAGCTGCCACACTGGCAGATTTTTACCTCCCCAGTTAACTCATTTTCCCCCTGCATTAAGCTTTTGTTTCTCTCAGAAGCCAACAGAGTTTGACAGGGCTTAAAGGACAGCTCCACACCACTACACAGCAGGGTGAGAAACGCTCCTCATAGACAGCAAAGCCATGTGATGGCGTGGGGGTCTAGAATCTTGCATGCACAGTGCAGGCGCTGACTCTCAGGTGATGTGATCGGTCCTTGGACCGATACTCTTCAATGTCTTCATCAGCGACTTGGACGAGGGAGTGAAGTATACTCTGTCCAAGTTTGCGGATGACACAAAGCTATGGGGAGAAGTGGACGCGCTGAAGGGCAGGGAACAGCTGCAAGCAGATCTGGACAGGTTGGACAAGTGGGCAAAAAACAACAGGATGCAGTTCAACAAGGAGAAATGCAAAGTGCTGCACCTAGGGAGGAAAAATGTCCAGCACACCTACAGCCTAGGGAATGACCTGCTGGGTGGCACGGAAGTGGAAAGGGATCTTGGAGTCCTAGTGGACTCCAAGATGAACATGAGCCGGCAGTGTGACGAAGCCATCAGAAAAGCCAATGGCACTTTATCGTGCATCAGCAGATGCATGACGAATAGGTCCAAGGAGGTGATACTTCCCCTCTATCGGGCGCTGGTCAGACCACAGTTGGAGTACTGCGTGCAATTCTGGGCGCCACACTTCAAGAAGGATGTGGATAACTTGGAGAGGGTCCAGAGAAGGGCCACTCATATGGTCAAGGGCCTGCAGACCAAGCCCTACGAGGAGAGACTAGAGAAACTGGACCTTTTCAGCCTCCGCAAGAGAAGGTTGAGAGGCGACCTTGTGGCTGCCTATAAGTTCATCACGGGGGCAAAGAAGGGTATTGGTGAGTATTTATTCACCAAGGCGCCCCCGGGGGTTACAAGAAATAATGGCCACAAGCTAGCAGACAGCAGATTTAGATTGGACATTAGGAAGAACTTCTTCACAGTTCGAGTGGCCAAGGTCTGGAACGGGCTCCCAAGGGAGGTGGTGCTCTCCCCTACCCTGGGGGTCTTCAAGAGGAGGTTAGATAGGCATCTAGCTGGGGTCTTCTAGACCCAGCACTCTTTCCTGCTTATGCAGGGGGTCGGACTCGATCTATTGAGGTCCCTTCCGACCCTAACATCTATGAATCTATGAATCATCTGTGTGATAGAGAATGAAACTCCAGATGGTTGTGCTCGTAATCCCCACTGAGCTATGCCAGCTTCCTCCTATTTCCAGACGCTGCCCATCTCCCTTGCTAGATACACATTGCTTGGCTGATATTTGTGGCATCAGCTAGGGTGGGTGAAGGTGCAACTGCAGATCTCTCCATCAGTCATTCACCAGAGCGTCTTGAGTACGCTGCATGGGCTTGTTCACATGCCTGCAGGGGCAGCGTGGATTCTTGCTTAGCGCTTCCTTAGCACTGCCATGCTGGGCAGATTTCAGCAGCTGTGCGCAAATACCAACCTCGCATCTCCTTTACCCAAGTGAACAAAAAGTAAGTTAGAGTTCCCTTCCGGAGGAGGATTTTGTGAATATATGTAAGCTATTAGCGATGCAGATTACTATCCTTGATGGCAGTTGTTGTGATAGAAAGATAAGCATCTTGAAACTTTGGTTTGATTTCTCTTAGGCTTGCTAACTAGTTGTTTATGCCAGCACTGATTGTAGCTTTGTCAGAGAACTCAAAATATTGATCTAAGTTATTTAGCACTCTTTTTCCTGGGTCACAGTAAATCCAACTGCTTTTGTTCCCTCTTTCTGCTCCTTTCTCTATGAATAATGCAGAATGAACATTTCCTTAAGGAGATGAGCTTTATGTCCACAATGTCAAACTCTGGTGTATTTATAAATGCTAGGTGGGGACAGGCTTCATTTCCCATGCTCTTCCCAAATGCTGTGGCTTGGAAACCTGGTTAGCAGTGTTCTCTCAAGTGGTGTCGCTTTTTTTTTGCATGCACAGAACACAGAAAGGTGAAGTTTGCTTCCAGCTGCCACCTAAGGATTGTTTCCTATTTTGTTACCATTCATTGTTGCTGCCAGAATTTTTTTTATTAGCAGAAGGAGTTAAGTGTTGTATAAAAGCCTTTCAATAACACTTCAGCATCTAAGCAGGAGCATGAGCCATCAAATTATGCTTTAGATGCTCTTTGTTCTTCCCTTTCAGTCAAGGCGCATGAGTTAGATGCACGCATTTGTAGGCTTTGAGCCCAGAAGTGACATTCTGATTTTTGTCTGCCCTTCTGCATAACACGGGGCATGGGGCTCCTGGAGTAAATTCCTGCTTCAGGTGTTGCACTGAGATTGAAATAAAGCCTACCTTGTAGGAAGAATGGCATCCAGTCTTACTTTAGAAATATCTTGAGTGATGAAGAATCCACCGCCTTCCTTGCTGCAGTGGTTAGTCGCTTTCCCTAAAAATAGGGAAAAATATGTGCCTTCTGGCTTGTCTGATTTTGTGCAACTTGGACTTCTTGTTAAACACTTGTCTGCTCAATTGAAGCAGGGTTTGCCGTGCAGATGCTCAGACATCTAGTGATCGTCTCTTTAAACACCTGGACCTCCTTGCTTTCTAGGCTTTTAGTTTGATCACTTTCCAGTTAATCCATCTCCTTCCTGCCCGTGGGCACCAGAACTGGGCACAGAATTCTGGTAGCAGTCAAGCCAGTGGCAAATCCATCTACAGAAGGGTAATATAAGCCCAGCACCCCTAGAACATTGCCTTGGTACCCTTGATCGTGGTGTGACTTTAAGAAAAAAAGATTTTTTTTAAATTTAATTGTATCTTTTAATTTTTTGTTAAGATGCTTTAACCCCCACCCCCCCCAAATCCATATAGCATTTTCAGGAAGTGCTAGCATTGACATTAGTAGTGGTCACTGCAGAAATGTGGATAAAAGGACATGGTGTTACTACTGTCCTGCCAATGGAGAGTCTTGTACTCTGGCATGTGCCACAGCATCCAGATGGATCCAGGCATGAAGGCACTGCTTTAAGCACTGGTTTTATTTTCTAGGGCCCAGCACCACCCAGTTGGCCCAACTGGGTGGTGGCAAGGTAGATGTGCTGAGCTACAGTACAGGCTCAGATGTTTTACAAGTGTATCCATGCCATTACTGGTTGTGGTTGCAATACAGTATACATTTTGCTCAGGTAGAACACTTTCCTTTCCACTAGTGGGACCCACTTTCTGGGTCTCAGTTCTGCATCTGTAAAATGGGATTAATAGCATGCGTCTTGCAAGGATGTTAGGGGGAAACGGGTATCAGACTGTAAGGGGCCTTGGTACTACAGTAATGGAAACAGGACATATACCTGCAGAGACAGAACAAGTTACTGAGCTCGCAGGCAAATTACATACATAGTATGTGTGCATGTATGCCTGTATTGTGGTATGTGTGTGCGCTTACGTGTGTATAGCTATATCCAAGTATAGACAAATTAATCTCATACAGGTATATGTGCATACTGCATATATAACTGCATGCATGTAATATGTATGTGCACCTGCATATACTGCTGAAACTCTTAAAAATGTGCTTAAAACATAGGATTTTATAAAGCCTGTGGTTAAACAGAAAGCTTCCCCAATGAGGAGTACTTGCTTCTCACAAGAACGGTGTTACACTGAAAATTTTACCATATTAATTTTATGGCATTTCCTAAGTTTGACTAATTGGGTATTTTGGAGGGAAGGGGTGTGTGTGGGGGGGTGGGGAGGGGGTAGTGGAGGTTGCTGGTGGTGGCTGTAACTGTGTTGGTCTAAGGATATAGGCAGGCAAGGTTCTTTGGGTAGTTGTGATATCTTTTATTACCAACTAAATAGTTGGAAAAAATGTTCTTTGCAAGCTTTCAGGCACAGAAAGAAGGGAGATGGGTGCCTGTGCCTGAAAGCTTGCAAAGGACATTTTTTCCAACTATTTAGTTGGTCTAATAAAAGATACCATGTCTACCCAAAGAGGGGGTGTGTGTGTGTGTGTGTGTGTGTGGAGATTTCATGATAAATGTGACTTGGATTATCCCTTTAGGTATCTGAGTGATATGCTTAAGGATTTGTGTGGAAAATGCTGGTGATTATAGGCTGGTGACTAATAATCCATGCCTAAGATGGGGTGAGCTCAATTAACGCTAATCTTTGCTCAACAGTAGTAAAAGTTGGATAAAGTCAGGGGGACTTTTGGAAGGCTGTAACTTGCTTTCATGTAAGGGTAGTACACCAGCTCCTGCTCTACATGGCTTGTTTAGTTTTGGTGAAAAGACTAGCGATTTTTTTTTTTTTTTAATTCTTTTAAAAAGATAAGGCTGGAGAAACCATTCCAAAGCTGGCTGGCTGTAAAAATGGGAATAGCTTCTCCAGGCCTGGTGCATGCTGGGACCTATGGTTCTATAGCATCTGTGTTCTGAAAGAGCAGGTGCGGCTGGTTCTGATGTAAGGAAATGATCTTCTCTGCTCGCATTCATTTGCAGGGTGGATGTGGGCCCTGCCCTGAGGAGCTTGCAGTCTGCAGCACTGACCCAGCACACTTGTCCACATGTGCAGAACCGTATCTGTCTCACTGACCATTAAGAACAAGGGTCTCCCTGCTCAAATCCAGTGGAAGGCTCAGTTTCAAGCTTTCAACCTGATGCAGTGAGATGAGCAAAAGGCAGGGAGGCTGAGAGGGGAAAGAGAACCCCATCATTAGGTTAATTTGAGTCTTAGGCCCTGACTGCTTCATTCAACTCTTATTATGTGAATCCTTTCTTTTACCCAGCATGATTTCTGCCCTTAGCTTCCAGTCAAGTACTGGAGCTAGGGTCCTGATGCCCTTTTCCCAAAATCGTACTTTTGGGGCAGAAATGACTTTCTTGATCCTGGGAGTCCTTGAAGGGAGGTACCTGCACCTGCCTTGTTTGGTGTCACTGTCCCTGACAGCAGTGGACAGGCACATCAGCTTGGTGCTCCTGCTAAAATGATTCACGGTGAGATAGTTATACTGCTGACACTGTGGTGGGTTTTCATTACGCTCCAGAATGAACACCTGGGGGCAATAAATGGAGCAGTTCACATTTGTTTTATGCTCCGAGGCCTCTCCCTCTCCTACACCAGCAGTTAGACGTAGAGAGCTGGAGTCGGGCCCTGCTTTAAGTGTTTGACAGCTAAGTGCAGTTCTGCGCTACCCTGCATTCCTGTAAATTGGTTATTGGATTGGTATTGGCCAATATGGCTGGTTAATAATCGGCTGTCGGTATTGGCCAAGAAAAGCTTCAGCAGTGGATACCTAGTTTTGTGGCCTGCAAATATTCATGCTGAAAATGGGTGACCAGCCTAGGGTTAGTCGTGCTATCTTGGGTAGCTGCTCCTGCCGTTGTGAGTCAGATAAACCCTTGCTGCTCTGGAAACGCATACAATCTGTCAGGCCCTTGTGCCTTTGCCTGGACTGTGCCCTCTGGGACATGGAGAGACAGATCTGGAATGGAAATAGGCTCCTACCATGAAATATTTAAACGCGCTTCCCCGCTCGGTTTCTTTGCTGCTGCCGTGAGCTGTCTGCTCCTCCCCTGTGTGCGGGATCATTATTTCTCATTAGTTTCTGGTATGCACAATTACCTGAGAAATGCAGGGTGGTTTATGAAAACTTTATGAGCTTGACTTCTCATCTGGGGCTCGTGGCTTGGTTTGGGGAAAACAGCCAGTCCATGGTATCCAAGTCTGGCGCTCCTGGAATAGCAGCGGATGCTCGTGAGCTGATGTTCTTTGGTCCTGCTATAGGAGTCCCGGGTTGCCCATGGCCATCTGTGCTGTACTTGGAAATGCTTGAGGAAGGAACAAATATAAACGCCATGCTATGCAACTGCAACAACAGCTGGTCTCAGTAGCAATCCTTCTGTCTTTGTACGGCATTCTACACTATACCCTTCGGGGCGTCTTCAGCCACCTCTGATTTGAACGCCAGCCTGTCAGGTAAAAGAAGGGAGCCTTAATTTAACATTTTTTAAAGTGGATTCTAGGTGGTATGGGACATCTGAGCTCGTTTTCTGCTGTGTAAAAATCTCCTGGCTCAGTCTGAGAAGTGATCATAACTTGAGCACATGAATTACTGTGTAACTGAATGCTTGTAAGAGTTCTTTTCATGCATGTACCGCTTCTGCAGCTGAGAATCTAGAAGTGACCATGCCCGGTTCATGGAAGAAGCAGCTGAGACATCTCAGTAAAAGGACTGCTCAGGTCACTGGAGAATGAACGACACATTCATTGCAGTTTCTGTCGTGATAGCACCTCTTCCACATGGGACTGCCATTGTGCTTTACCTCAATCGTGCTGTGATGGACCTCTTGCTAGAGGAAATGGGATTAGATTGTCTGAGGGGTGACTTTAAGGTTTGGGATTTTAGTCCTTTGGAGCCAAAAGGACTTCTCTTTGCCACCGCTGCAGCTAATGAGGATTTTGCAGTTTACCTGGAACAAAAAAGGCCGTCATTTGAAGATTTTTCAGTCTGGTCACGCAATTGGTGTTCTGTGTGCATGTGGAAATCCATGTGTATTCATGAAGACTTTAGTGTTGTGCCAAGTGTAGGAGTTTGTGAGCTAAGGAGCTTTTTAAAACAAATTAGCACTTGTACATGGTATTACTTTTTACTGTTGTAGACTGGCTTAGAGCGTGCTTCAGCATATGTTTCCCGGCTCTTTAGGATTCATGTAGCTTTCTATAACAAGTGAATGGATTCAGGCATAGGAAAATTAGATACCTTCAGTATCTTAATTAATGACCGGACATGACAAACCTTCACTCCTGTGTTAACTTGGTATAATTGGTGTAGCTAAGACTTTACATCATGAAGATTTAAGATTGAGAACATTGACCATGCAGGTGAAATATGTATCAAATATACATTCAGCCGTTTGGTTTGAGCTTTAGCTTTTGCACCTGGGGAAGATAGGGGTTTGTGTGTGTCTGCTGTTTTTCTACAGTACTACCACCTAGGAAATAGAAACACTGAGTGCCTTCACAATGGCTTGTAGGACTTGGGTGGAGTGCTGGATTTTTGGCAGGTTCCATGGTATATTCTCTAAACTTCCTAGGGAGCAAGTGACAATCGCTTCAGTTTGCCCTGTGACCAGCAGGACACATGTGGAACAGCTCTGTGAACTCCAGCAAAACAGCAGAGAGGAGTCTGATGGATTGTCTAAGGCCAGTTTTTGGAGGATGCAGACCCTTTTCATTTGGCCATGGACCAGGATGACTGGAACAGGTGTAGTACTGAACATGGCTAATGATGAAGAAGGAGGAGGAAGAGCTGCTGATGTGGAGTGGAGAAAGTGGGAAGGATGGGCAAAGAGGGTTTGGTTGATCCTCTTGCTGGATGAATCTTTTCTGGTTGCTGACATTTGGAATACAACAGAGAAGGTAAGGGATGTTGCTGTTCATCAGGTGATAAGATTTTAGCCTTCTTGGGGGACAGCAAAGAAATGACTGAGCCATGTTGACTGATGATTGGCATCCGACTCTTCATTGAATCCTGGACCTGGAAGGTAGCCCAGGGTCCAAACCCCTGCAGACACTCACTGTCTGCCTTTCCTGAACCACTCCAGACAGCTGCTTATCCAATTCTGTTTCTAATTCTCTCTGTTCTCCTCCAGGTGGATAGCAGAGGGTCACCTCTGTGGTAGTTGCTTCTTCCATCTTGTTCCCTTTGGCTTGCCCAGTCCAGCCATGCCATGTCTGGTAGGGGAAGGAAAAAAATTGCCTTTTAATCCTTTGTCTTCAGTGTAAAATGTCAGCATTCAGCCTGGTATTACTTTCATCTTCTCTGCTATTCTCATACAACCTCCCAAGGCTTCAAAGACCCTGGAATAAACATGAGGCAGGTATTTGTGTCCTCGGCAGGCAGTGCTGCGTGTTTATCTAAACGGGATCTCTATTCTTTGTCAGCGTGAGGCCCCTGCAGTGAGCTGTTCTAATGCACTTGTGAGCACCTTGCAGTATCTGTTACTTTTCCAACTGCACGTAGAAACACAGTTGTTCACCATTTGATTTCTTTGCCATTCTGTCTTTGCTGTCGCTTTGGCAGGGAGCCAGTGGACTCTGATGGATTAATTTAGGCTACAAAATGCTTTGGAAAAACAATGATGCAAACCAGCTACTTGCATAGATCCTGTAGGGAGCATACCAGGAAAGCCAAGGCTTCAACTGAACTCCAATTAGTTTTGAGCATCAAGGACAATAAAAAGTCCTTTTTCAGATATGTGGGGAGCCGGAGGAAAAGCAGGGGCAACGTTGGACCCCTGCTGAACCAGATGGGGCAACTGACAGCTGACGCCCAGGAAAAAGCCAACCTATTAAATAGGTACTTTGCGTCGGACTTTCATCAGTCCCATGGGACGCCCATGCCAGCTACGGGACAGGGAAGTTCGGGTGAGGGTGATCCCCTGCCCTCCGTTGATGCTGACTTTGTGAAGGAACATCTTGAGAAGCTGGATACCTTCAAGTCAGCCAGCCCTGACAATCTTCACCCCAGGGTACTCAAGGAGCTGGCAAGCATCATAGCCCAGCCTCTAGCACGGATCTTTGAAAACTCTTGGCGCTCTGGTGTAGTGCCCGAAGACTGGAAGAAGGCCAATGTGGTGCCTATCTTCAAGAAAGGGAGGAAAGCGGATCCGGCTAACTATAGGCCCATCAGCCTGACTTCTATCCCAGGAAGATCTTAGAAAAGTTTATTAAGGAGGCCATCCTTAATGGACTGGCCGACGCCAACATCTTAAGGGATAGCCAGCACAGGTTTGTTGCGGGTAGGTCTTGCTTGACCAATCTCATTTCCTTCTACGACCAGGTGACCTATCACCTGGACAAGGGAGATGAGATTGATGTCATATATCTTGACTTCAAAAAAGCCTTCGATCTGGTGTCCCATGATCGTCTCTTGGAGAAACTGGCCAGTTGTTGCCTTGGGTCCTCCACGATCCACTGGCTGGAAAATTGGCTCCGGGGTCGGACCCAGAGGGTAGTAATTGATGGAAGTCACTCATCGTGGTGTCCTGTGACCAGTGGGGTCCCCCAAGGCTCTGTCCTTGGACCCATACTGTTCAACATCTTCATTAATGATGTGGACACTGGAGTCAGAAGCAGACTGGCCAAGTTCGCCGATGACACCAAACTTTGGGGCAAAGCATCCACACCAGAAGACAGGCGGGTGATCCAGGCTGACCTGGACAGGCTCAGCAAGTGGGCGGATGAGAACCTGATGGTGTTCAACGCCGATAAATGCAAGGTTCTCCACCTTGGGAAGAAAAACCCGCAGTATCCTTATAGGCTCGGCAGTGCTATGTTGGCTAGCACTAAGGAAGAAAGAGACTTGGGGGTCATCATTGACCACAAGATGAACATGAGCCTGCAGTGCGATGCTGCGGCTAGTAAAGCGACCAGAATGCTGGCTTGCATCCATAGATGCTTCTCAAGCAAATCCTGGGACATCATTCTCCCCTTGTACTCAGCCTTAGTGAGGCCGCAGCTGGAGTACTGCGTCCAGTTTTGGGCTCCACAATTCAAAAAGGATGTGGAGAAGCTTGAGAGAGTCCAGAGAAGAGCCATGTGCATGATCAGAGGTCAGGGAAGCAGACCCTACAATGACAGGCTGAGAGCCCTGGAGCTCTTTAGCCTGGAAAAGCGCAGGCTCAGGGGTGATCTGATGGCCACCTACAAGTTTATCAGGGGTGACCACCAGTATCTGGGGGAACGTTTGTTCACCAGAGCACCCCAAGGGATGACAACTAGGTTGAATGGTCATTAACTACTACAAGATCGTTTCAGGCTGGACATAAGGAAGAATTTCTTTACTGTCCGAGCCCCCAAGGTCTGGAACAGCCTGCCACCGGAGGTGGTTCAAGTGCCTACATTGAACACCTTCAAGAGCAAACTGGATGCTTATCTTGCTGGGATCCTATGACCCTAGTTGACTTCCTGCGCTTTGGGCGGGGGGCTGGACTCGATGATCTTCCGAGGTCCCTTCCAGCCCTAATGCCTACGAATAGAAACCAGTGCAGGCTGGGATCTTGAGAAAGCCTGCTTTGACCCGGTAAGTCTGTCCCAGAGAAATGAGAGCTGTTTCTGTGCTTGATTATTTTGTTATGGGAAGCTTCTTTATGCCTTTACACCCAATGTTGAAAGTCTGCTTTGGTTATGTAGTCCCAGCATGAGCCTGGAAGTGACTTCTGGCTTAGCCTAGCCACGTGGCCTAGATGTGGGCTGGGGGAGAAAGTTACTGCCTCCTGGTGATGAAGGGTACAGAGCTGGGGGTTTTAATGGCTTTGCCCAGGAAGCTTGCTTCACTCCTCACCTTAGCTCCCCTCTATAGAAATACAATATAATCCACTTACATTTGCCCCTGGATTAGGTGGGGAGCCTACCACTTATTCATCTGGCATTAAGTCATTTCCCCAGATCCATTTTTTTCAGCACTTCCTTGTCCCTCTTTACCTTGTTACTCAGCTGTTCACACCTCATTGAGGCTCATTGTCTTGCCTTTAAAAGCAGTCTTGAATTGACAGGACTTTGGCACTTTTAGGGCTGCTAATAGCACATGACTGACAATGGTTGAGAGGGTAGGAATGACCCCAGATGTCAGAGGTTTCCCGATTGATGGGGAAGCCAGTTCGGTGCAGGCTAGACTTGGTATGGGGAGGACTAAGTCTGCAGTGGCAGTGTGCAGTCTTTGTTGGTTGTCCTTCTGTCCTGCACTGGTGAGAAAAGGCTTAGCAAACCTTGCAGCAGGATTTCCCTTTGGCATCCCTTGTTTCTGCAAAGTGCCAAGCGAGTTGAATAAAAATGGTGTTGTCATGGGGAGCTGTATATCTGTGTGCTCCTGTAAAGGGGCTAATTCAGGGTAAAACCACCTGACAAGCTGCATGGGGCAAGCTTCTGGTGGAAAGGTTGCCAGGTGTAGAAACCAGGTGAGAAGGTGGGTTTTTAGGACGGACTCCTGCATGCCCTTTCTCATCCATGGAAACCATGGCTACCATGGAGCTGAGGATGGCATCCCAAGTTAAGGATAACAAGAAATTGTTTTTTAGATATATAGGGAGTAAAAGGAAGGCCCAGGGTGGAATAGGACCTCTACTAAATGGGCAGAAGCAATTGGTGACAGACAGGGGGGACAAGGCTGAACTCCTCAACGAGTTCTTTGGCTCAGTGTTCCTAAGCGAGGGGCACGACAAGTCTCTCACTGGGACTGTAGAGGGGCAGCAGCAAGGCACCAGACTGCCATGTGTAGACCCTGAGATGGTGCAGAGTCACTTGGAGGAACTGGATGCCTTTAAGTTGGCAGGCCCGGATGAGCTCCATCCGAGGGTACTGAAGGCACTGGCCGACGTCATTGCACAGCCACTGGCGGGATTATTCAAATGCTCGTGGCACATGGGCCAAGTCCCGGAGGACTGGAAAAAGGCCAGTGTGGTCCCCATTTTCAAGAAGGGGAGGAAGGAGGAACTGGGCACCTATAGGCCAGTCAGTCTCACCTCCATCCTAGGCAAAGTCTTCGAAAAAATTATCAAGGCTCACATATGCGAGAGCCTGGCAAGAAAAATTATGCTGAGGGGAAACCAGCACGGGTTCGTAGCAGGTAGATCATGCCTGACTAATCTAGTCTCTTTTTATGACCAGGTTACGAAACGCCTGGACGCAGGAGTAGGGGTTGACATCATATAATTGGACTTCAGGAAGGCCTTCGATACGGTATCCTACCCCATACTGGTGAACAAGTTAGGCTGTGACTTGGATGACTACACAGTCCGGTGGGTGGCGAATTGGCTAGAGGGTCGCACCCAGAGAGTCGTAGTGGATGGGTCGGTATCGACCTGGAAGGGTGTGGGCAGTGGGGTCCCGCAGGGCTCGGTCCTTGGACCGATACTCTTTAATGTCTTCATCAGCGACTTGGATGGGGGAGTGAAGTGTACTCTGTCCAAGTTTGCAGATGACACAAAACTGTGGGGAGAAGTGGACACGCCGGAGGGCAGGGAACAACTACAAGCAGACATGGACAGGTTGGACATATGGGCAGAAAACAGCAGAATGCAGTTCAACAAGGAGAAATGCAAAGTGCTGCACCTAGGGAGGAAGAATGTCCAGCACACCTACAGCCTAGGGAATGACCTGCTGGGTGGCACGGAAGTGGAAAGGGATTTTGGAGTCCTAGTGGACTCCAAGATGGACATGAGTCGGCAGTGTGACGAAGTCATCAGAAAAGCCAATGGCACTTTATCGTGCATCAGCAGATGCATGACGAACAGATCCAAGGAGGTGATACTTCCCCTCTATCGGGCGCTGGTCAGACCGCAGTTGGAGTACTGCGTGCAGTTTTGGGCGCTGCACTTCAAGAGGGATGTAGATAACCTGGAGAGGGTCCAGAGAAGGGCCACTCATATGGTTAAGGGCTTGCAGGCCAAGCCCTGTGAGGAGAGACTGGGGCACCTGGACCTCTTCAGCCTCTGCAAGAGAAGGTTGAGAGGCGACCTTTTGGCTGCCTATAAGTTCATCACGGGGGCACAGAAGGGAATTGGTGAGGTTTTATTCACCAAGGCGCCCCCGGGGGTTACAAGAAATAATGGCCACAAGCTAGCAGAGAGCAGATTTAGACTGGACATTAGGAAGAACTTCTTCACAGTTCGAGTGGCCAAGGTCTGGAACGGGCTCCCAAGGGAGGTGGTGCTCTCCCCTACCCTGGGGGTCTTCAAGAGGAGGTTAGATGAGTATCTAGCTGGGGTCATCTAGACCCAGCACTCTTTCCTGCCTATGCAGGGGGTCTGACTCGATGATCTATTGAGGTCCCTTCCGACCCTAACATCTATGAATCTATGAATCATCTGTGCGATAGAGAATGAAACTCCAGATGGTTTTGTTTTATGCTCATATGGACTTAGCCCAGGTGTGGGCAGTAATTTTGGCTGAAAGGTCACTTCATGAGTTTTGGTGATCTGTCAAGGGCTGCATGCACACAGTCTTTCAAAAGATATCATTTTAACCAATTGTAGCTAAAAAAACAAGTCATATACTAAAAAATCAAACATCTAATATAACATGTTATAATTTTATTTTAAAAAATATATTTTGTCCTGACCTACCCTGTGCCTGCTGATGGCACTGCCCCAGCCCTGGCCAGCATGCATAGCTTCCCAGCGGGGCTGCTTCTGGTGCGACTGCTGCTCAGGTACTGCTTGGCTCTATCTGCCTCCAGCAGCTCCTCCTCCTCCTTCTACCCCTGCTGTGCCACTCCAGGCAGCAGATAGTATGGGGAAGGGTAGTGGCTGTGGGGATGCTGCTGGGTATCATGTCCAACCAGGTGGCAAGGGAAGCTGCAGCTGGGTGGCTTCCGTCCCCAGTGTGTGGGGCTCTAGCTGTAGTACCCTGCTGCCTTCCACTAACTGTGTCTGCCTGGTGTGATGAGCCTGGGTGGAAGGTGGCTGGGAACTGGAACTGGAGCTGGAGCCCCATGTGCAGGGTCAGGAGCTGCCTGGCTGAAGCTTCCTCTGCCACCTGGCCTGGTGTGTGGTGCCCAGCAGCGTCCCCACGGTTGCCCCCTTCCTCATGCTACCTGCTGCCTGGAGCCAGGCCAGAGGAGTAGGAGGATCCGTTGGAGGCAGGGAGCCAAGCGGTATTCAGGTGACTGTGGAAGCAGCCCCACCGGGAAGCTGTGTGCACTGGTCAGGGCCAGGGCAGTGCTGTCTGGTGGGAGTGGGGTGGGTGCTGGTGGGAGCACAGCCCAGGGCTCTGCCCCATGCAGAGCACCGCAGGAGCAGCCACAGGCCTGATCCAATCAATTGGCGGGTGCCCACCCACAGGCTGGATCCAGTCAGTTGGCAGGCCAGATCCAGCCTGTGGATGGATTTGTTCACCCTTGGCTTAGCCTGCTTTATATTAGGGGCTGCATCCAATTTCCATCCTGACAAGATTGACACCTCAGGTGGCTGCTGGCGGGACAGTGTTGGTTGGAATCTCTTTTCCTCCCTGTGCAGCGGCACTAGCTGTAGTAAGTTCCTGCATTTGGGTGAGGAGTCTGCAAGTGTGAGACCAGGACCATGTGCCTGTGTCATACGTGGGTGATAGGTTGTCCAGTGTAGTGGGCTCGCTCATCCATTTGGGTCTTACCTGTGGAAAAATATTGGGTCGCTCATCCATTTAGGTCTTACTCTGGGATGCACTGGAACCAAAATGGGGCTATGCTCCAGTACAGCCGCGTTGGCTGTGTCCTGCTCGTCTGCCTAGTGGTAGGTGTAGGCTTGTTTGTGCTGTGTGTGCCTGTTGAGTGTGGTGGATTCACCTCCTAGCTAGTGGGGCACTGGCAATGGAGAGTGGGCTGAGAGAGTTTCCCAGGGGTCTGCACACTTGCAACTCCATGTTCTGGCGCAGTGCCGTGCTGTGTCGAGAGGCACTGATTTGGGGCATTATCTGACCCTGCTGCTGCAGCGTGAGGTGCCCCTTCATTGGAAGAGCCCCATGGGGCAGCAGCGCCTGGTTCCAGAGGGGAGATCCCAACTTGGGAGCGTCTTTTACCAGCTCTACCTTGTTGAACCCTTGAGGTCGAATCAGGCCCTGATGGCCTCACTCCAACCTGGCAAAGTCATGCCGTTTGCAGATTGGATCAAGCCAAAACCATACCCCTGTGTGTTTGTTGAATGGTGAGAATTGAAAAAGAATAATGGACTGACTTGTGAAGATAGATCGTATAAGTGAAGCTTGGCTAAGGGATGCTAAGGAAAGGAGGAGAGCGAGAGGTCAGGGTGTGCCTGGATTTGAAAGGATTTAATGGGAAGAAACTAAGAGAAGGGAATTTGGGCTGAGTGTCTAGACAGAGAAATGGAACAAGCTGCAAAAGAGGGTAGAAGAAACGTAATGTAGAATGAAATGTAAAAGAGGGTCCCATGGGAAATGGCAAGGAAGCTCATTGCTTTGGACCTTAAAGCTTGAAGGTGGTTTGTTCTCTGGATCCTTAGTCAATAATTCATTGTCCGAGACAGCTAAAGAATCGGGACAAGAAAGCTGCCACATTTAGGACTCTCCTGGGGGCTCTCACTCTAAGACATCAGAGCCCTTTACAGATATGAAAGAAGCCTTGCTTTACCCAGTGATGTAAAAGAGTATTATCCCCAATTTGTAAACACAGCAGCAGGGAGCACCTGCAATGCTGACGAGGGTCTCGCCTACCTGCTAGCTGAGCCTGTTTCATCTTCCAGTGTAGGAAATCTCTCTTTCTCTGTGTAAAGGATCCAGTTTAAAATGCAGTCAGTGTATTATTAACACCAGTTCTTCCAACCCTTTTCCTTGCCAAGAGATTCCACATTATTCTTGCAAAGCAACCTCTGTCCTGGATCCCGTCCAATGTAATTAAAGATATAAATGATTTGAAGCTACAATACAGGGGATGGGCTCTGGGAAAGTGGTTAACTCAATAATAAATAAAAGGCAGATGGATGAGAAGAGCCTGTGATGATTAAACTGTTTGGATGCATGCTGTGAGTGGTCTTATTGAATACCACTTCCTGCAGCTCTCTAACGGGGTATTGGTTCAATATGGGCTCAGAGAGGAATATCCCTTCTGTTGTATCATCAGCCAGGTTTCCTGCAGTCACCTGGTTTTCTTTGGGTCAGCATCCAAGAGCTGACCTTACTTGTCTTAGGAGGACTGCCAAAGTCAAAGCCGTAAACGTACCACGCGGCCTATTGCCCGGGTGTCCGTTGGTAGTAACCGTTGCGTTGCCTTGGCAGGTTAGTGGACCATATCTCCCAAGTTAGAGAGAGACGCCAAAGCTCAGCAAACAGTCCCTCAGGCCTACACACTCTGCAGTGCTGGAATGACTCCTCGCATTACTGCTATGTTGATAATTGATTATCAGCATCATTTATTCATCAGAGTGCCTATCAGGTGCTTTGCAGTGCTTATCGTGCACTGCATATATGTATGAGGAGAAGTGATCCTTGCACATTTAAAGTAACTCAGTCCCCTTCTGTGGGGCCAGCCTAGCTGCCAGCAGCATGTCATCTTAGAAAACAAGGCTGTTCAGGATTTGTCAGACAGGGCAGAAGGTATCATTCCCTCTTCCTCCCTGCTGCATAGAGCAGAGGGCATTCTCAAAGGAGCAGAGGGTGCCAGGTAATTGTTCTCACCCATGGCTTCGCTCCAGAGCTAAAGTTCATCTGCTTATAAACCCTTCCAGAACAGCTTCTTAATGCAAACAACCAGGGGCTGTTAATTTAAGGGCAGTGCAAACACAGCAGCCATACCATGATTATCACATGCCAACCACCTTAGTATTCCACACCTAACAGGGGTGATTTGGGTGCATGAGGGAGATAACCTGCCCTTTCCATAGGAGACTTTAGAGCTGGTTTTAGATTGGGAGCTAATTTTAGTTTCCCAGGCAATTTCTTCCTCTCCTGAGTGGAGAGATAAGGGGTGAGTGTGAGCAGCTGGTGTTATCGCAGCTCCCTGTCAGAACATCCCAGGAAGGAACAAGAGAGTCTGTGGATGCTCTTGACTATGCTGGCAGATAATGAGAAGCCTCTTGCCATCCCTCTCAGCACATCTCGTTAGGTGAGAGTGCTGGCTGCAGGGCTCAGCTGTGGATTTCAACTTTTCCTAGAGTTTAGCGAGTGTCATTTTGGAGTCTGTTTGATTTGGCTCGTTACAGAAAGGTGGACCAAAAACAGCAGGGACGTTCATGTCAGCAATCGACTCTTCCTGGATAAGCCTGGAAGCAAATCCAGGGCAATTGAGATGGGTCTGTATATCTCAAGATGTGTTCATGTATGCATTGCAGCGGGTTGCATGCGTGGTAAGAGAACCTGAGTAGAAGAAACCTAGGCATGCGGTCCAGCGCAGAGGCGAGAACTTGGGGCTGGGCCATCCAGATGCAGCCTGCGGTGCAGTTAGAAGGGTTTTTGAACCCGAAAGCTTGCTTAATAACTATTCTCCAGCTATTTGGGTTGGTCTAATAAAAGATATCAGATTCACCCAAGGAATCTTGTTCTCCATTATGTGCATTTGAACCAACCTGTTTCTGGCTAGAGGATGCTGTGCATGGTTAGTAACTCTGGAATTACCAGGTTCTAGCCTTCCAGCTGGAGTGCAGGTCACCAGCATGGACACAGAGACTCTAAAGCAGGTAGAAGGAGAAGTCAGCGGAAGCTATTGTTGACATTTCCCCACATGGTGTATAATGTCGCACACAGGCCCTCTTGTTAAAGTTCAAGGTGTCAAGAGAGCTCAGTTCTGTCCCTGTCCCTCAGCAGTGACCAGCTGTGACAGTCTCCGTTACTCTTCCCTCCCTCTTTGCAATGCCTTTTGCTTTCCATGCACTGCACCCAGCACAGAGCCCAGTCTCCATGCATGCAGCACTGACTTTTGCAGCTGCTGTGTTTAGTCCCAAAAGAACTGCTCTGCAGTTGGGGCACAGGGCCAGCCCTCTGAACAGCTGGGTGCTGTCCCCAGCTTTGCCCCAGACTCCCTTTGTGGCCAGGATTGAGGCATGTAGGCTATGTAAAAGCAACCCTGCTGCCTCTGGGCCAGCTTGGAGCCCGGTCACTGGTTAAGAATGCAGCTCATTAAGATTGCAGCAGCAAGGTGTGACCCTGGTTGTCAGGACTGTTCTTAGCAGGTGCTCCTGCAAAGTGGCTGTGATTTCACTGACCCAAACAATTTCAGCTCTCTGGACAGCTTCTTGGCAGTTGCTTTCCTGAGGATACTTTCTGTGTTATAAAATGGAGATGATGCCTGTCCCTGTCGCACCTGTGCTGTGTGGTTGAGTTCCTTCTTGCCTGTCAGGTGCCCTGGCATTGTTGCATGAAAGGCTGCCTGCAAATGCAGAGCAGTACTAGCACAGAGGTGAGCTGGCCTTGGCGTTGCTGGGACATGAGCATACGGAAGTGGTGCAGTTCCCCTGAAGTGGTGCAAGCATCTGCTCTGGACACTTTCAAGGAACACTTGAATGCCGATCTTGCTGGGATCATTTGACCCCAGCTGACTGCCTGCTCTTTAGGCAGGGGGCTGGACCTGATGATCTTGCAAGGTCCCTTCCAGCTCTAATGTCTATGAAGTCTGTGAAATCTGTGGATGTGTGTGTATTGCTTGAAAATGGGTTCTGTTTCAAGGGTGTTCTCACTGTAAAACTCGTCACTTCATGGAAAAATAGGTTCGACTGGGAAGTGGGGAACAAATGGCCATGCGCTTTATTTCCTCATGACAATAGGTCTAAAGCTACAGCTGGGGCCCGTATCAAACATGGGGGAGCCCCAGAACTCAGTATTAGGTGATTTTTTTTTTTTTTTTTTCTTCCCCTCAATTAGATGAAACTGTGCCCAGGAATGATGCAAAATGTTTCAGAGACCTTCCGGATTCCAAGTTTCACCTTCCAGTAATGCACACAAAGCCCGTTTGAGCCCATCTATCCTGGCATGGCTGCATAGCGGACTTGTTTCAGTAGGGCTGGCAGGACAGTAGTCACCAGGGGCAGCTAATTAGTTTTTATAACCCCCTTCATTTGCTTTCGAAGATGTTGGCGTTGTTCCCCGTGGCCAGATTAATCCTCACTGTGCCCTTCTGAGGTCAGGTCTCCAGAGCAGAGCCAGGGAAGCAACTTAGGTCCTGACTGCTTTGGGGACTGGTCCCTCCTTCACCTGATCCTAGTTGCCTGCTGTGGTCACAGTCCTGCTGCAGCCCTGAGGCACAATAATAGAGCCACAGTTTGCAGTGATGGAATTAATCTCTCCTTTAAACCGATGGCTGGAAAGAGCCCAGATCCTCTAGGCAGACCAGGCTAAGGGGCCAAGCCGTGGCTCACGCTGACAAACCAGCCATTTTTCCTTTCTCCGAGTAGAATTTCCGAGGAAGCCGCGGCTGGAGAGTAGTATTTGTGTTTAGATGCATCTGACAGTCAGTGAGGTGGGGGCTGTGAGTGGAGATCAGCAGCTTGTTTAGAGCAGGGGTCGGTGACCTTTTTGGGACAGGGGACGAAATCATGAGCTCAGTCTGAGGTGAGCCAGAGCTGCTGACCTAGCTGCTGCTGCCACTGCTCATCTGCACTTGCACCAATTTGGTGCCACCCTACATGTGATGTACCTGCAGTACCACAGTAGCGGGGCACAGAAGCATGTTAGAAAACCTCACCAAATTTGATTGCAAATGCGCACACACTGCCAAGGGAACCATGGACTATCTTTGAAACCAACATAACTTGTTATTATGTAAATGAAGTAGTTTCCCAGTATGGTTGTTCACTCTTAAGTTTGTGGTCATCAGGGACCAGTGGTTAATAAGATCTTTGCTAGGGCAGTGATTGATGTTGCATCTCACCTGGTCAGTGCTGTAGTATTTCCTAGCAATGCAGTAGGTAGGTGGTATGTCTGCTTTACCTTCAAGGCTTGTAGAACTGCTTGCAGGTGCATTGTTACAGCTGCTGCACAGTAGGGCAGTGACATTACCATTAGCATAACAACAGCAGGCCTAGTCCTTTGGAGTTGTTTGGGTACTCCCTTTCTTGTGGTTTTTTTGCTCTCACTCCATTTCAGGAAGGCTGTTTGCATGAAAACAGGATTCAGTGTCATGTTATATCAGGCGGGTCATAGCAAGCAACAGGAGGAGCTGAGCAGCGGAGCTCCTGTCTTCCTGCACATTCCCTAGTAAGAATAAGAGAATGAGGAGAGTACTGTGCGGAGCACAGGCGGCATGCGCAGAATCGTATTTCAGTCAGTTTTCCAGCCCCTCGAGGACGTCGTTTCTGTGTTCTTCTGCATTTTAAGACTAAAGCTTAATGCACCTCAGCGTTTGTAATATCTTGAGGGCCAGGTCCTCAGCCCATTCATCAGTGGCAACTTTGCTGGGACTTCCCTGGAACTAGTTTGGCTCTTGAGGGCATGTCTTCACAGCAAAGTCAGCTCATGGTATCTTCACTTAAGCTCCCCCTCTTGAGTTGGCCAACTCGGCAGGAGAGTGGTTGGCTACCTTGTGAAATGGCGTTGGTGCTGCTGCACCCTCACTGCTGCTGCAAACAGTCCTGTGTGGCTTGGAGGTGTCCCATGGGTGTAACAGTGAGCTGCTGCATTCACCAGGGGAGAACATCCCAGGCAACCTGAGGTGCAGAGACTATGGGAGGGCAGTGGAGTGCAAGTGGCTTTACCTTGCATACGTTCTACAGAACGGCTGGGTTAGCGGCTGATGACTTGGGTTCACGTGAGTTTGCTTCTACTTCATTTGGGAAGGCCTGTTTGACTCTGTAGTGTGCTCCTGGCGGATCTGGGCGTGCATCTACACTTGAAGCTCATCAGGGGTGGTAGACCCTAGAGTTACCTCGCCCCTCCCATGTGAAAGCAGGCAACTGCTGCTGTCCCGATGTGGCTGATATGGCCAGTAATGTCACCACTAAATGTCACACGCATGTGCACAGACATAGCCTGCACATTGCCAGGAATGCAGCCCGGCAGCTTGGAGAGCAGCGTCTGGTTTGTAAGCCGGGGTGGGGGGCCAGATCGAGGCCTCCATGGTGAGGGAGGGAATGGGGCAGGATCTGCCTGGGCAGGGTTGGACAGAGTGGCGGGGTACTAATTCGGGGGCAGGGGAGGAGGTGGCTCCTCCCTCTGTGCACGTTCCTTGGGGAGGCCTGGGGGCATGTGCCCCAAGATTTATGCAGGGGCCAGGGTGGGCTGCCTGCTGCAGGCTTGGGCCCAGGGCCTGTGCTGGTTTCTTCCTGGCAGGGGGACAGGCCTGGGGCTGTGCTTGGGGTGGGCTAGGGGGTGGCACTGGGAGGGGGGGACTACAGTAAATTTGGGGGGGGGGGGGGGGGCTGTAACCTACCCTGTAGCCCCCCCGCAGTGCTGCCCTTGCCCATCCCAAGCACAGTCCTGGCCAAGCCCCCTTGCCCCTGCACAAATTCAGGAGGCACATGCCCCCCATGTCTTCCCTGGGGGAGCGTGCAGCAATGGGAGCCTACCCCCTGTACCCCACTCCATCCCTTGCCCCACTCTGTCCTGCACCCTGTCCTGGCTGGGCAGTGCCTGCCCCAGCCCCACTTCCTCTCTCACCGTGGGGGCCTTGATCTGCCCTCCCCATGCCTCTGTCCCCCACATGCCTCATCCTCCCCCCCCCCCTTTCTGGCCAGACTGCTCTCCAAGCTGTCGGGCTGCATGTTGGCTATTGGGTCGTCATCAGCCGATATGGGCTGATTGGTATCAGCCAGTGATATAGGCCATTGCTATCAGCCAAAAAAATTCTTTATTGGTGTACTCCTAGAGGAAAAACTAAGGGATCTGGGACTGTTTAGCCTGAGGAAGAGAAGACTGAGGGGGACTTTGTGGCTGTCTATAATCATGTAAGGGGTGAATATTGGGAGCTGGGAGAAAAACTGTTCGCTAGGGTGCCCCAGGATAAGATAAGGAGCAATGGCCATAAACTGTTAGAGGATGGTTTTATGTTGGATGCAAGGAAGAACTTTATGGTAAGGGTGACCAGAATCTGGGACAGACTTCCTAAGGAGGGGTGCAGTCCCCAACCTGGGAAGTCTTCAGAGGAGACTGGACAGACACCTTGCTTGGGACCATTTGATCTCCGCAGTATTCCTGCCCAGAGCAGCGGGGTTGGACTCGATGATCTTTTGAGGTCCCTTCCAGCCCTGGCTTTCTATGATTCTAAAGCTTTTCCTTCACAAGATCACATCTCTGATTTTGGATTCAAAATATCTCAGCTTTCTTGTCCTTTCGTAGTACAGATGTTGACTCATTCTGTCTTATGTACAGCCTGATACAGCTTCTGTTTTCAGGAGCTTTTGGTTAGAGGCGCGCCACGTATCACTTCCAGGTGTGATAGATAGGCACATAATACAGCAGAGCTCCACTAATCTTCACTGCTTACGCTCATTGGACTTTGTACTTTGCACAAAAGTGACGGTATCTTTTCGTTCCTCCAAGATGTAACAGTAGAGTTGTCATATGACTACAGTCTCATTCATTCTAAGGAATATGCTACAGGAAACACTTCCAAACATGCCATCATGCATGAGTACTAAGCTGCATTTGTCAGGTTAAACAAACAAAGCCGATCTGGTATGGCGTTATTTCTGTTTGTGCGTGTACCTGTTAACAACTTGGCTTGTTTCTGGGATGTTTCCTTCCACGGAAACAGGGAAGCTATGTTTTGCATGGGTGTTTGCACCCGTGCACATCTGCTAGTTGTCATTGGCTTCAGATGCTTATTGTGTCTGATTGCCACAACCACTGGAATATTTTGGGGCTGCAGAGTTGACTCTGAGCTGAACATTGTGGGAGGTGAGTCCTCTGGAAGAGATAGGAAGAGAAAATGGGTTGTAGGATGGCACAGAGAGAAGGATTATAGGGATAAAAGTAGAGTATAGATAGTGTCAATAAGATTCCTCCTTTTCTACCTATGGGGACTTTTTACCATCTTTAATTTTCCCTGAGGAAGGGTGCATGTGCCCAAAAGCTTACAGAAAAAGATGCCTTTTAGTAGACCAACTAAGAAATTGCAAAAAAATATCATCTCTGAACCAAGAGTTCTGGAGTTTTGCATTTCCTTTTGTCTCAGACCAGCATGGCTACCAAATATATCCCTCAGGCATCCCCAGGCACGTTTGGGAAGGATTTTGTCCCCTGCAGCAGCATGGAAGGGGGTGGTAGATATTTGATTTTCTCCTTCAGTGTTCACAGGTTTTAGTGTTTAATGCTCTGAGCTGTGTGGGAGTTCATTGTCCTTGTCCGTCCCTCTGAGGTTTCCGTCACCAGGGTAGTTAAGCACTTCCTGGAGTGCTTGTTTGCAAGGTATTTGGACCAGGTGCTGGGTGTGGGACGCATCATAAATCCCTCAAACCAAGCAGTCCGCCCCATCCCCCTGCGCCCTTGTGGGTGTGGTCCTTGTGTGAAAAATCACCATTCCGCCAGGCCTAGTTGTGGCCTTGGTAACTTTACAGCAGAGCGCAGAAGTGCTTTGTAAAAGGCCTTGAGATGCCTGGAGCACGCAACTACCCTCTGTTCTGTGGTGTCGAGTATATAACCATCCTGACAAGAGCATGCAAAGACCCACAGCGATTACAATGGAAGCCTGACTCAAAAGGAACAGCTTTCTTTCGTTTATTGAAAAATATTACCCCCCGGCCTGGCTGCAAGCCAGATACAGGCTGGTGAGTTTGAACGATTATGGCAAACATGGTAGTCAGGTTTGTCCAAAGACAAATTAACTTTTCCAGGCCATTCTGACCGATGCAAACTGTCAACCACTGTTTTGGAATAAAGAGTGGAAATAACTAAATAGGATACGCTGATCCTGGAAGGAGACATCTCCAGTGCTGTGTGCAGTGAGGTTTCGTGCTCACGATTGTCAAGTGCTCTGCTGCGTTTGCTCCTCACAACGCGTGCTCTGCCAGCTGATGAGGGTTTTGCCAGCCATGGATCAATGCAGAGCTCTGGGGGGTAGAAGAGGTGCATGAAAACATCCATCTTGCAGCAGCCCGTGCTGGGCTATTCTCTACACTACAGCCTTCTAGAGCTACATCCAGTGCCCCGACTGAGCTCCTCTCCCTTCTCTTGGGGTGATGGGTATTAGGCCGTATTAATAGGCAGGTTTTTCCTCTTGTGTTTTTATTAGAGAGGGAGAGAGAAAACAGCTTTTTCCATGGATCTCCTCACACTTCATATTTAACCAGATTTTTTTTCTTGATAATGTTTGTTGTTCGTTTGAACCCACCCATCCCAGGCGTCCCACAAAATAATAATTCTTCTCCCCAAAGAGAGAGTTTTAAAGTGGGTTGTTTTGTTTTTCCCTCCCCCAACCATTCATTTTTGTTCTTGCATTTTTACAGTTTAAAATTGTAAGCACTTTGGGGCAGGGATTTTTGGTTTGATGCTCTCTTCTTTCCTTTGCAGGTTCTAGCACAATTATGCCTTGATTAGGCCCACTTTAGTGTAAGCACTGAATAATTCATTAAAACCAGCTAACGCCTGGAGGCTCTGATTCCTGTCCAAACTCTGTATTCAGACGTCACCCTGCATTTTCAGAAACGGAGGGCAGGTTTCAGTCTTCCTAGCCTCCAGTTCCCATCTGATTACAACGGTGTTACCAAATGGTGTGAAGCCTGCCTCTGCGTATTGGCAGGTAACAAACACAGGGCAGAGAAACCCCCAGCTAATCTATCTATGCTATGAAGTCATGAGGATCTTGTTAATTTTTAAAAAGCCCTTGATGCCCACTAATCCAAATCAATTTTCATTTCTTTCATAAAGTCGTGCTTCCATTTAGGCTACAGCTAAGAATTACAGCTAATTTGTTCGCTTTTATAACAGTATAATTGAAAAAGTGATTTTAATGTCCTGGCAACCATATTCCCTTTCTTTGGTTGTTAATGAAAGAATCCATTAAAGTTTAAATGATTTGGGCACGGATTCAAGATGAATCGTCTGAATATTCTGGGAGAGCGTTTCTGACCATCTGCTGCTCCATCACCGACGTTTATGTTGTAAATGGGACCCAGAGAAGGATTTCACGTGGCTTGTTTGAGCCATTAAGCGTAAAATATCATTTTAATTTTCCGATCTCATTGTAAATAGTGGGAATACACCAGAGAGTTGGAGCCGTTCTGTTTTGCAGCATCTTGTGCTCATAAATATCTTTGACGAGGGCTTATTCCATATGCCTTTTGGAGGCTCCCCATGGCTGTTTGTATTGATTTACAGTACATCATACGGAGCTGTGCTGTAATTTTTTTTACGCCAACTCAGGCAGGACAGCTGGAAGCAAAGGGAAATTTACATTTGTTGCAGGCTTGATTTAAAAAAATAAAGGAAGGACTGTAATCCACATGGAGCGCTTCCACCTAGTCTTAAATGGAGCAAGGCCTTATGGCACCAGTTGTAGAAGGGAAAATAGGGCTGGAGTTCTGCTTTTTAAATGAAGGTACAGAATATAGCTTCCATCATCTTCCTCTCGCTATGTCCCCAGCTGCCCAGCTGGCACAGACGGTGGATCAAATGCCAGACCCTTGACTTTCAGAGTCTGGATACCCCCTAATTAATCCTGTGGATAAGAACCGATGCTGCAAGGCATGGGTAAGGGGCCTGTATGGGTAGGAAGCGTAGCTGAGTAAGAGCTGAATGGTGCTGCGATCTCTCAGCAGCAATAGGAGTCCTGCCAGAGTAAGGACGGCCGGCCTGGCTTTACGAGGGCTGAAAGCAACTACCACTGGCATTTATGGGACTAGTTGTACAAGTGAGGAATGAAGTCTTCGGCCCCACTTCGAGTCTGTCACTTCCTTAGGACTGTGAGACTTTGCCAGCCGTGAGGGCAATGGCACAAGGTGGTAGAAAGACAAAGCTTTTGATTTTAATGTTTCCTTACTAAGTAATTCAGGCCAAATCCACCCACGGGGCACTTGGTTGCTCCCACTCCATGCCCCAGCCCCCTCCATTTCCTTCACTGCTAATGTGCCCCTTTCTTCTGGCCTTGTCTTTCTCTGGCAGCTGGTGCTGCTGGGAGGAGAATTACCACCCCCACCTGCTCAGAGGTGAGGTGATGGCTCTGACACAGATTTTGCTGCTCTGCCCGTCCCAGCAGCCAGTAACTCTTATCCAGGCTGGTTTCTGACCACGCTCTTTTGGAGGGGGTTTAGTGCTGCTTGGCAGCATTGGAGATACCAGCCCTTCTTCCTCCACACCGCTGGCATATGTAGGCTTCCTTATTGCCCTGCTATGATTTCCCCCTCAATGCTGAATTCAGTAAACTCTAACCTGCACAGCTGGGAATGAACCAGAACCACTGGCTTGGGGCTTGCAGGCCATCGGGCCTCTTCTCTCTTGGGTCTGACCTTGTGACCTCAAGATGGAGGGGTCTTTATGCTGGTCCAGGTCTCTAGTTCTCCAGTAAATGTTGGTGTGTCCACGTGGCTCTGTCTGAGCACTGCTTGGGCAAAGCATCTTGGACTCCCTGCATCCTGACCTTGGGCTGTTTATAAAACGGTTAATATTCACCCATCCCTCTCAGCTTTCCCCTTGCAGTAACCTGTGCATCGCAAATTATTTACCAATTATCTATTGACCAGTCCTGCCTGCACACAACTCCACATCCACAGCTTGTGATCTAGAGGCTGTTTAAAATCCATGGAGTCGGGTATTGCAGCAGAAAGACCTAGTCCAAATTTATTTGCATTAAAGAAATGCCACGAGTGCTCCAGATTCCTTTTTGCAGAAGGTGCGGTCTAGGACAGCCGGCCAGTGAGATGGGAGCCACCAGGCTTTGCATGGCATCCTTCTGTGCCTCAGTTTCTCCACCTCTAGAAAGAGGGCAGTGATGCCTCTCTTCCTTTGCAAAGTGTTTTGAGGCCTACAGCTAAAAATGCCGCATAGGCACTAAATATTATTAAGGTTTCTGTGGCTTTAGTTCCTTTTTACTTCAGTAACTTTCGGTGGGGGGGGAATGCAAAATGTACTCCTATATTAATTTTAAGTAGGTGGAAAAATAAGAAATAACCCAATAGCCTCTTTATCCATTTTTTTTAATTTTAGTTTAATTTATTTAATTTAACATTAGTTCCAGTTGAAAAGGACATTGTGTCCTCTCTTGTTAAATTACTGGAAAGACTGGAGGGCTGAAAATAGGCGCTCAGCACATTTGAAACTGAAGTAGCTGAGGTCCCAAATTTGGTAGCTTTGTAACAGTACATTTTGTTTCAACCCAAACTTTTGCAGCAGTTTGCTAAACCAGCAGACCAGAACAGGGAGCCAAGAACTTAACAAACAAAAGTGACTAGTCAAAGAATAAGTGTGTGTACATGCAAATGTGATATGTAAAATCATGGCAATCTGGCCCATTCTTTTTAACCTAATGCTGCCCCTTTAAAACTGTGCATCTCCCTTTTCTACTTGGACTGGTGATTAATAGCAAAAGTTATAAATGCATCAGTGAATAGAGCTTATAGTGGTAACATGGGCAGATAACAAATCTAGCATCAATAAAGTCATTAGAGAGATCATTTATAGAGCAGTGCTCGCAGGGCTGCAGCTTTGCTCTTTCAAAGCATTTACATAATTTGCAGGTACAGGCTGGTGTGCCAGACTCTGTCCATCTGATTCTTGTCCCTGATCAGCACATATTAATGCACTCGTTTGATGCTGTTACCAATAATTACCTTAGATTGCATTAGGAACACTTCCAATATTGCAGCTGCTTTGTATTTTTCACTCGATGAGTTACATGGTACTTTGTTATTGTTCCAGTTTATTTTCTCAGGTTTGAAATGGTAATATGCTGGGTATATGCTGTAAATACATAAATACAAACCACAGTCTTAATCTAATCCTATATTCTCCATGCATCCCGGGCTCCCATCAACCTAGGTGAGAAGCTCTTCAGTCTGTCCTTTATTAGCTTTTCAAGAAAAATGTGATTCCCATCAAATAAAATGTAGTAAGCAAGACCTGTACAAAGCAAATAATATGACATTCCACTAGATTTGCTCTTTGTGGAGAGGAATACTCACAGCTCTTTCCACTGTACGTGAAAGGTGGGGTTGTAACATCTCTTTCAGTAGATGTAGGTGATTTAGGTACTTTTGAAAATGGGACTTTAGCTTTTAAGTCACTTAAGCACTTTGGAAGCTTTACCCTCTTGCAGATAGCAGCAAGGACAGGACTGTGAAAGGAATAAGCAGTTGCACATGCATATTCACATTGCCCTCATTTAGAGAGTCCTGCCTAGGGACTTGATTAAGAACTGGAGATTTTGACCCACAGATTATACCTGCTGCTTTCAATTCCTTTGTGGGGGCAGAGATGAACAAGAGAGACTGACATTTGTGAAACAGCCACGTGTTTTACCGTTATGCTGACTATTGGCAGTTCCACATGATGAATACATGATAATTGCTATAGATTTGGTTGATCTTTCTGGACAACTTGTTTTCCACGCATGTGTTAAGAGTAACCTGCATCTCAATTAAATGTCACACTTCCGACAGAGAAAAGACTATATTTGTATTTGTTATCATTGGGTAGTAATGGTGTGTGCGCCAAGAAAGGTCAAGCTTCAGGCTCACAAGAAAGCAAGTACTGCCTTGTCCTTTCTAATGGCTGATCTGCAGGATAAGTCTACAGCTGCTGCCAGCTGATGGAGATACCCTTTTAAAATAAATAAATGCCACATGATAAGCATCAAGGAAGTTAAGGATTTAGATGGTGTCCCTCCAACTAGAGATTAACCTGTAGCATCCCTGTAGTTTTGACAGCACTCCTGCTCATGAGAGAACTCTCCTTTCAACTGCAGCTGTGCCCCTTCTCATGCAGGCTGGCTACAGCCACGGGGTCCAATCTAGTGAGGTGCTAAGCTTCAGGGTGGGAGAGGGAGAGGTCTGTATCAGAGGGGCTAAAGATTAAGTTCAGAGGCCATTGATGACCAGTGTGGGTTGTTCTCATGTAAGTCTAGAGTCATGACTGATCTAGTTTGCCTGGGGTTTATACTACCCTCTGAATGTGGGGAAGCCATGTGTTTTCAGGCAGTGGTTCCCAACCTTTTTAGACGGCGGACCGGAAGTGACTGCGGACCAGCAAACTGCAGTCCAGAAGTGACCGGCATACTGTGGACTGGCAGCCAAAGGGTATAAAAAAGGGTTGCTTGCCAGTTCGCAGTACGCCGGTCACTTCCAGACTTCCGGTCTGGCAGCCAACCCTCCTGCGGACCTGCAGGCACCCCCCCGCGGCCTGGGGGTTGGGAACCTCTGTTTTCAGGGATCAGCTCCTTGCTCTACAAGGTCCTTGACTGTACTTCCTTCCCATTGACCTCAAGAGTAGTTTGAGTAGACTTAGTCCCTTGCTGCCTAGCTTAGCACCTTACCAGATTGGACCCCATCGTGACAGTATCTGTAGCCAGCCTTCATGAGAAGGGTTGAAAGGAGAGTGATCTCATGAGCAGGAGTGCTGTCAAAACTACAGGGATGCTACAGGTTAATCTCTAGTTGGAGGGACACCATCTAAACCCTTAACTTCTTTGATGCTTATCACGTGGCATTTATTTGTGAAAAGATGTTCATCTCACAGAGTCACTGTGGCTGCCTGTGCTTTTCTGTAAATAATGTCAGAGACAACTGTACTGTGCCCTAATTATGACTTTGGATAACACTTCCCTTTTCAGGTCCAGCCTAGAAATTGCCACGTCAGACTGGGGTTGTTTCAGAGGATGTATCTTTAATGCAAGTGCTTTCTGTTTTCTTGTTTCCAACTCTCAGATTGATGGAGGCAGTGAAAAACTTACCCCAAAAAAACAGACCAAGCCCAGCCTGATTATGGCATGTGAGCTGCATTTGGAAGCAATCTACTCTGAACTAATTAATTAATGAATTTCTATTAGTTTCATAGAGGCCCATCTGAGGCTCTGTGCCTCAGTGGAAAATGCCATTAACTAGCAGCCACGAAACGGAGAGACTCAGAGAACATCCCAAAGCCACCCAGCCTCTTAAGCACACCTCCCAGCCCCAGGGTGGCTATGGGCTATGGTCTTTACGTTACATGATTGATTTTTGCAAGGCTCTCGTACATGGGATGCTGGGATAGCTCAGGCCACATCTACACTGTCTTCTTGCTGCGCTTGGGACCACCACAGGACAAGCCCTGCCCGCCCTCTGCTCTGCCCACCCGTGAGCCTGGCAGTTGGTTTAGGTGCCTTCTCCCTGCTGTCTGGGAAGGTCTGAGATGGGTGCTGAGCTGCGTGCCTGGGACCCATGCATCTATTGCATCTGAACATGCATCCCTTCAGGAGCAGGGGTTGCTATGTCCTGAAGAAAACTGTATGCTCCGTGTATGTGGGAATAAATCAAGGCTTTTCTCTCCCACTGGTCAGCTGTGTAGGGTGGGATGGGCAATGCCTGCAATGGGGCTGTCAAAGCCCCTTGCAAGCAGCAGTTGCAGCAGACCACTGGCTACTGCAAGGGCGGTAAATGGAGGCAGAAGGGGCTAGGTTTATTCTGCTGTTATAAAGGATTTCCTCTTAAAAGTTAAACGGCTGTTAGTGGCAATGTTGGGAAGGGAACCCAGGAGTCCTCAAAAGGATTTAGGTTCCTCATTTCTCTGTGGGCATGTGTATGTACCCATGCCACCTAGCCTGCGACCACCGCCAGCCACTCCCCTGCCCACTCACACCTACTCCACGCGCTCCTAACACTGCATTTGGGTTGGGTAGGTGGCTTAGACAAGGTCCTGAGATGCCTGCTCAGACAGAGTAAGATGCTAAGATCTCAGTTCACGTTTCTTCCTGCCACCACTCCTTGCCAAGTGCCATTGTCCAGGGAAAGGGCTGAGGCCAAGCCATTGCCTTTTAATTGTCAGCACTTCAGGTTTCCAAGAAGAAGGAATGCTTTGTGCATTTTTAATGGGGATACTCTCAAATGTAATTGCTCTTTGAGTGAAACAATGGGACTTAAAGATTTTTTTCCCCAGAGTGGATGAAGAGCTGCAGCAGATTGTAACATTTCAGCAGAACAATGTAGCTGTAGTTGGCTCGCTGATGGGTAGGAAAATCCTTTAGAAGAATTAACTTGAGTTTTGTCTCCAGTGCTATTCACTCCTGATTAAAGGAGATTAATTGTGCCGTTGAATTCTCCTGGTTAGACATCCAAAATAAATACATAAATTAGGACAGTGACAATTTAGAGGCTTAACTGCAGCTTGAATTCCTGCCATGTGGGGTGAGATGCAGAGGGTAGAAGAGAAAGCCCTTTTCTTTGCAAGGGTGATATCTAGCAGCACGCACACGCTCGCTGAGCCTTGTGCCGGAACTGTGAAAAAGGCTGTCCGCGCTCTTTGGAAGGTTTTCTTTGGCTTGAGTTTTGCAAGGTGCAGAAGCCAGTTCCAATGTGCATGGAATAGGAAGTGCGCTGGCCGCTCTCCAGGTAGAGCGGGACCTGTGGTACAGTAGCAGTTCTCCAGAAAAACCTCTGGCTGCCAAGAACTAAAAGTGATGTCAGCTCTGGAAGCGAGTCAGATACAGAAACCCTTGTTTTTTGTTGCTTGCACAGTGTTCAGCTCCCAAGGCCAGGGCTGTCCTGGGTCCTGTCCTTCTCCATACAATTAACCTTGTTTTATTAGAATGATGTAAATGTTTTCACAGACCTGCACTGAAAGCTTTCAGTTGATTAATTTTATTGGGCTAAATCCTATCCTGAGCCTTATTCAGGCTCTTTGAAGGAGGCTTTGCAGGATGTAAAGTGATGTTGCAAAGCATGGCAGTGCAGAATAGAGATACCGCAGTGTTGGGTTGTCACAGTAGAGGACCAGAGTATTTCCTGTAGGGACAGTGGAGCTCCCATTCAGGTTGGCGAGAGTGACAACTCTGTGAATTTGGCCCCTTATTAAATTTAACTGAGCATTTAAGTATTCTTAGTGTGATGGCATCACCCAGCTGTTACACGCCTCCAAACTGCAGCACAGACCTCTACTCCTTCAATCGAGGGAACAACTCTGCTGGCAGGTAGCAGTAGTAGGTTGCTGTCTTGTCTGGAAGTCTTGGAACATGTTATGTGTGTGTCCATCTGTGTCGGTAGATGCTGTTACATCTTTGTAGGATGAATCAGGCCTTGAGGACCTTAGACAATGCCCAGAGTAGGAGGGGAACCTGTTGCTGCCAGGCACTGCACATAATAAAACAGCTCTTTGCAGAGCACACATGTGAAAATGAGCCTCATTTTTGCTCTCAGAAACCTCCCCTGCCCCCCTTCCATACCCTGTTCCCCTGTCTGCCCTGAGCATCTCCTTATGATATGCTCCCTGATGTTTGGGCAAAGCCTAGGAGTCAAATACGAAGCCTGATGCTGCAAGAGTTGCTTGTGACTGCACTAAGTCCTCACCAACATAGTTGTTAGGGAGCTGGTTTGGCAGCAGGCATCAGCTATGAAACAAAGGACTGGAACACGTTCCCACAAGCAGGTTACCAGGTATGAGCCTCTCCTTGCCATTGGAGCCTGACACCAAACATCCCCCTTCTCTCTGGTCTTAATTCAGAAGTGAATTTGACCTCCGCGAGAGCGAGTGAATTGAGAGCCGGTTCCTTGGATCGTCCTCTAAGCTGATGCAGTAGCAATGTGCCTGCAGGTACTGTCTGGGTTAGCGGGTGTCACTGCACCCCAGGGTGTCTTGAGAGCCCTTTAAGTGTGCTGCAGGGTGCCACACCTTGTTAGCAGTGTAAGTGTGCAAACACTATTCACAAAATAATCCCAGAAATTTCAAAGAAGAATCCCTAGTTCGAAAAACATTCTGCTCTCCTCAGATCTTCTTGAGCTCTTTGCTACAGATTTGCTATGGGTTTTTTTTTCTGTAGTCAAAAACTAAGTGAAAAGTAAAAGCTGGCATTTTTGAGGAGCCTTGAGTCTAAAAGGGTTGAGACCCACTCGGTCAGGTTCTCCCATGGGGCCATTTGGAGATAAAGAAGGGCACTCATTTCCCATGTCCATCCAGTTCTGCCTGCTGGGGACAATTTTTAAGTTGATGACAAGGACACATTGCTGCTAGAAAATGATCTGGAAAAACAGGTGCTTTCTGACCTAGCCTTTGGGTAGGGCTGCGGGAGGTCCCCTGATGTCTAGGGGTGCCGGCTATGCTTAGGACACCACAGCAGAAGTGGGGTGCTGGGTCAGTGGTTGGAACCAGCACGACCAATTCATGTTCCTGTTTTGGCCTCGGGCTGTTCCAGAGTAGACAGACAGATCTGCCCTTGCTTTCTGGGAGCTGGCAGAGGCATGTTTGTGGTCCCCATTACGCCAGGGCAGTGATTCTCACCCAAGGTGCCACAGTGTTCTGGGATGCCTTGAGGTACTTCCAAGGGTGCTGGAGGATGCCATGCAGTGTCAGGTGTGCACAGTTCACAAGATGAACCCTGGTGCTTCAATAGGAACCCATAGTGCCCAAAATATTTTGCCCTGTTGTGGTCTGAGTTCTTTGCAACGGGAGAATTGCTCTGTTACTCTTATAGAAAAAAAACAGAAAAAAATGAAAACCAAGGGGTGCGTCAAGCCTACCAAGGGGTGCCTTGAGTCTATAAAGGTTGAGAACCACTGTGCTTGGGGCTGTCCAGACACAGAATAGGAAGGTTATACCTTCAAGAGCTCACATGGAGACCCATGTGGGATCTCACTGGGTTTGGAAATGGTTATCCAATGGCAGCTCTTCACCTCTCCATCAAAACCATTTGTTCCCTGTTGAACAGTAACCTTTTGTTTGTCTAGGCCCTGTTACAGAGATCAAGGACTGTGTTTGCTTCTGTTAGTCAAAACTGTGCTGGCCTGTCTCCTGGCCTGGATCTTTCCTCTCTGTATTGAAAAAGCCCATTTTCAGAGAAAGACCTCAGCCCTTGAGGAGACAAGGTGCAAGATCCTAGCAGATCAAGTATTGGTGTATATCCTGCATGTGAGACCAGCACTTTTTACTCCTTGTCCTGACCCAGCAAGTACCTGTCAGAAATGTGCTCAGTCTTAATGGCTTGCCAGCTCATTCCAGACAGGGGTGTGTATAATTTTGCAGTCCATGAACGCAGGGGAATCCCTTCCCTCATCTCAAATCAAGGTTAAGATGGGAAGGGCTGGCTTCGTTGGGATCCCGTGTTGTTCTGTTGTCGTCTTTGGGGTAGAACATCATGTGTGCATTTCTGTAATAGGGAAGGTGTCAAACCAGCTGATGAGGCAGACTCCCTCTGCAGTGTATTTATTGGCCCGTAGAGCCTGGGTCAGGAGTTGGGCCCCAGGTCACCAAGTGCAGTATGATCACGTAAGAAGGGCAAACTCCCTATATTGATCTCAAAGGGCCATTTTCTAATTCTAACTGGAGTTGCTGGCAATCTTTCCATTGACCTCACTGGGCCTTTGGATTAGGCCCAAAACATGAGGGTAAAATAAATGAATAAACAGAGGGGAGGGAGGGTGCATGAAATGAACAGTGAAATAGCTGTGTTTCTGCCAAGGCTAACACTGCGCACGGTGTACCTTGCCAGCCTGCTTAGTCATGAGCAATGCAACAGGCAGCTAAAAGCAGTAATGCCCTGCAGAACCCGATCCAAAGAAGACTGTTTTGATGGGAGTTTAAGGTCTTAACACTTTACAGCAGAGACCATGGTTCCACTTGTAGAAGGGCACTATGTATGGTCTCAAGCAACCCCTGACTCCCGACTTATGCAGCAATTACAGGCTGGCTCTGAATAGCACTGCGGCCTGTTTGCATTATCTCAGCTCACCAGTTATTTAGGACTAAGTATTAGCTTGATGCTTCCCTTTACCCACTGCTTTTTATATCTGCCTTCGTTTTCCTCCTTCTGAATAAGTTATTTTAGGCTGTTCCCCTAATATTCAGTAAACCAGTGGGAATATGTCATGCTATGGTCTGCAGGCCTGTTTGAGAGGAACAGTGCCCCATTTGGGAGTACTATCACAGGCAGTAGGAGGCAAGACAGTTTCAAATGCAGAAGAAAATATCATTGATGCCTGTGGATTTCATGTTTAAAATGTTGGCCAGAGCTGACATCTGAGAGGACTTCATGGCTCTTAGGAATCCCCTTCCACCTAATATTACGGTTCATTGGAATAGCTGTATTTTCAGTGCTGTGGAGACCAAGTTTGTGTTATCAGCTGATGAATTCACTTGTACCCACCTTTGCAGTAGCGTCCCCTCCTCTCCTCCCCTTTTCCCTATTCTTTGTATTTAAATCACTTTATTCCGGTTACTTAGGACTAAGGATTAGCTTGGTGCTTCTCTCTACCCACTGCTTTTTACATCTGCCTTTGTATTTTGTATATCTGCCTTTGTGTTTAGCCTGCAGGCTGTCCTCAAGTCCAGTCATAGCATCTGATGAAGTAGACCTTACCCTTCAAAAGCTCATGCCTCTGAGCCATGTAGTCTATAAGGTGTCACACTGCTATGCCTTCTGTCTAAATTTTCTTCAGTTTGACTTCAGTAGTTAATTCCTCCACCAGGTAAGGGGGGGGATGTTTAAATGGAGACTTCTGGTTTCTGTAGGCGCAGAACAATGAATAGAGATGGAAAAGGCAGCTTCTGCAAGCATTTAACATTCCTGATTCTCCTCGTCTTTGAGCTGGCCATGGTACAAGCAGGTGACTCAGTGTTCCCACCCCAGACAACTTGTAGTCTAGGGCAGTGGTTCTCAACGGGGGTCCTGCAGCACTGTGGGGTGCCCTAAGGTCCTGTCAGGGACACCTGCATGATTTGCAAGATAAACCCAGAGATTTCAAATAGGAAGCTATAGTGTTAAAAACATTCTGTCTTTCTAAATTATTTGCAGCAGAATAGCTCTATTCTTTTGCTGTGGTCAAAAATTGAGTGGAAATTAAGAGCTGGCATTTTTCAAGGGGGTCTAGAGTCTAAAATTGTTGAGAAACAATGGTCCAGGAGCGTGAAAGCAGGCAACAGGTGAGAGGAGATCTTACTTGCTGGCTTATCATAGGCAGAGTGGTCAAGTGACTTGCTTAGATCCTCAAGGCAGGTGGTTTCAGCAGTAGTATTACATGTTCCCATTTTACAGATCTGTACCATGCTCCTTCTGTACCTTGTATGGATGATCAAAGACCAGCCCTTGTGTTTTATATGGAGGAGGCAGATTGTAAAGATGCTTTAAATTTCTAGAGGCGAGAATTTGAGGAAAATCAAAGAGATAAGACCTGTGGCAAAATAATATTCAGCTCTTTTTTTTTTTTTGGCTACATTTGTTAATACTGTGTGCTCCACCCTTTCCCTTGGAGGCTTGCCTTTCCCTGTTATATAAAAACCTGCTTGCAGTTCATATGACATTCTGCCTATAAATTTAAGGGTGGGAGCCCCTTGTAGGAGGACTCTGGTGGTCCCATAAGTGAGGAGACTACTCCTTGGTGGATGTGTGTTTCTGCAAGGTTTTCATTGCTTTGCATGGGTCTCTTGGCCTTGCTTGAACTGGCAGCTTTCCCTCTGCCTTGTGTGCTTCGTTGATCATTTTTCTGGTTTGATGGTATCACTTCTAACTTCAGCTGCTTGGTGCTGATTTTCTCCCCTTGTCTCACCTAGCTTTCATTTCCCAGTGTTATTGACTCCAGTGCCCCTTTGAGCAGAAGTCTGGGTTCTCTTGTGGCAAGAGGCTCTTGGGATACTGGTTGTAGCGTCCTTTCCTCGGAAAGGACCCCGTGTTGCAGCTACACCAGGTCTATTGGCTAGGGAGCGCACAGGTTTTGTGTTTTCCCATCTTGTTGCTGAGGGGGGAAATATCCCCTTATTTCATAGACGTCATGGACATCAGGGCTGGAAGGGACCTACCTTGGAAGATCATCAAGTCCATCCCCCTGCCCCAGGGGCAGGAAGTCAGCTGGGGTAACTGCATATTGTCAGATGCAATTGGGAACTCTCTCTGCTTGTACTGGTCTGATTGGAAGGGTTGGTTTTTTTTGTTGTTTTTTTTTATTTCATGTCTTGAGCCAACTAGGCTCCAAATTCTGTCAACTGAGCAGAGTCGTTCAAGTCTGTATGGTGCTTTCACCAGCAGGTATCCTACCTCCTAGGCCTTTCAGCCTGGAGCTTCAGGTGCTCCCAAATCCATGGCAGGTGTCCTACCTGCAGGCCCTAAGCCGGAAGGCCTTGGCATGCAGGTGCCCCACAGTCTTGCTTTTCATACCCAAAAGTCTGAAGAAGCAAGTTGGATGGAAAGCCCAAGAGATGTCCTCCATATCAGTAAATTGTGTAGCCGAGATGCTTGCATTTGGAGGCATTTGTAGACCCCTGCGGGGGTCAGCCTGCTCACAGGGAAGGGACAGGTCTTCACCCTCTAACTGCACCTGAGACATTTAAGGAGGGTATTGCCTCTGCTAGGTAAGTAAAATCACCTGGGCCAAAAACTGCAAGGTATTTCCCCTGTGAGATCACAGCAATTCAGTACTAAGAGGCTGTGTGAGGGGCCGGGATTAGAGGGGAGCCGAGGCTTCTCCCTCACTGGATATTGGGGGGGGGCTCTCACCTGAGAGGTGCATGCGTGGCACCTTACTGCTGAGGATGGACTGGATGGGCTGGAAAAGAGTTGAGCTTTATTTATCCTTCAACATAAAAACTGGCCCTTATTTTTCAAGCATTGGAGGGCTCTGGGGATTGATAATAATCATACAGACAGTGCAACGCTGAGGCTGTTTGTTCCTCCTTGAGTTAAAGTGTTGCTTTATCAAAAAGCTAGAGAGGACCAGGGAAAGAGTAACTAGATTGTGGTAGCAAGTTTTGGAAGAAATAATATATTTTTTTTCTTTTTGATTTGTTCAGAGCTTCTTGAGAAATGTTTCCAAGGAAAAGTTTTCACAGTGGAATTTTTCCAAAAATCTTCCCAAAATTGTGTTTTGCAAGCATCATTTTGTGTTGGCAGGAAGAAACCTTTCTGATGAGGAGCTCTAATACCTTTTATTTTTCCATTAGGCATAAAGTGGGGTGGCATGGAGTAAAAGAAAGGAGCAGTGCTTTTTTTTCTCATGAAAATATGCGCACATGAAATGTTCCTTTAGAAACTGTTCATCAAAAATAAACAACAATAGTATTGCCTGAACAAAACGAACATATTTAATAGAGATCTTCGGTTTGGTCCTGAAGGCATTATTTTCTGTTGAAAAGAAAAGCTTTGTTAGAAAACTTTCAACCCAGTTCACGCAGTCTGGTTCACTTGATAATGTTCAAAAAAGTGCATCAGTTTTCCGCCCCCAACCCCCCCTAATGCTTTTATTAAGAACAAATACCTTGCTTTACAATGCTGTGCCCTCGCTTTGCTTAACAGTTCGAGCCTATGAGTTGTTTGCCTGTGTGATGTACCTCCATGTGTTCCTGGACAGAGCCCTACATTGCACCTACAACTCCCCCTCCGCATCTTTGTGAAAAAAAAATGCCAAATCTCAACAGCCTGTGGTTTCCATCCTGTCTGTTAGAAATGATGAGTTGGCATTTTTACCTTGGTGTTGAAGTGGTATTGTAGACCTGATGCTCCAGGAAATGAGTGGCAAGAATCCTTGTGGGAGATCCCTTTTATTGGCCAGCTGCGTGGTTGGGATAGACATAGGTAAGCTTTCAAGGTTGCAGTACCCTTCCTCAGGCCTCCGTTTGCTCAGTAGCAGATGCAACAAAAGCTTGTGCAAAACTCTGTCTGTGAATAAAAACAAGATAGGAGAGAAGCGATCAGGTAGCCAACATGCAGGAGAGATGCACTGAAAACCTGATGATGGAGAAACAGGATTGTTTGGGAGGGTCATTATCTTATTACCTTGCAGTAAACGCCAGTATGATGCTTCCCACATGGGACGTGCTGCATGCTTAAAGGCCTGGTAAGCTTCAGGCTGCAAAGCTCCCCAGGGATGGTTGGGATGTTTCAGTGGAACAGGGAAGGGAGCTAAACTGGGACTGAGGAGGTGTGGGTCGAACTTGCTCTGGCACTGCCTTCCTGAGTGACATTGAGCACATTCCCTAGTCCCTGTAAGACATGGAGACTAGTCTTTCAGAAGTATGCAGGCGTGGTGCATTAGGGATCATGAGGCCCTTGGCTCTCCTGCTGATGGAAAGTGTAAAAGTATCGTCAGGGATCAGGATTATTTCCTGGAAGCAGAGTTACGAGGTGGTGGTTTGTTAACGCAAGACAGGCAGCGAGCTAAAGTGCAGGCAGGGCCCGGTCAGGGCGGGTGAGTGCTCCAGGCATGGGGAATGGAAGAGGAGGTAGTGAGGGAGGGGTGCAGGGAAGAGGGGATGAAAAGTAGCTTTTTTCTCCTTCCAAACCTTTTACCTGAAGCTAATTCTCTTCTTGCAAGCAAAGGGTAAAGGAGGAGGGAGGAGTTGACGGGAGGAGGGAAGAGAATCTGCCCCCCTGCTACCCCCCAGCGTTGGATGTTTTGAGCACAAGTGCTTATGCCTGACCCAGGCTCTCTGCACCGCGGGAGCAGGGGCACTAAATTACCTGTGCACTTGGGCAGCGCCAACCCCTCATTTCCAGCTTCTGTTGCACGCCTTGACATCGCTCCATTGCCCTGCATGTGTAATTTTGCGTGTCATTGCCCTTAATTGTATGCTTACAGTGCCCTCTTTTAAAATTCAGCCCTTAGTTCAGCAGTAGGTAGTAGCAGGTTTAATAGGGTGTTTGAATTCCTATAAAAATTAATCAGGAGCTCTCTGCGATAAGAGTCAGGCAGGGAGCCATGTGGTTCATATCTACTGTTGATAAACTCATTATAGAGGCAGGAAACATTTTTGATTGGAGCAGTGACAAAATAATTTGGAGGGGAGCCATGAAGAGAGTGGTTGGTGAGGCTTCGAGCACAGTGGAGATTGAAATGCTGGTGTGTGGAGCCGCGCTGCCAACTAACATTGACTTAGCGTCTCTGGAGAGCTGTAACGGCAAATGCATTTTATTAATGGCAATATTCTTTCAGGAAACGCTGAAGCATTGTTGTTAGAGGTGGAACCGTCTTTCCAAGTGGGATTGCTCGTGTTGGTTTGGAAGTCTTCCAAACCAAGACCTGTTCTGCTTAACTTCCTTGCCGCTGGTAGCTGGTCTAGTACGGTCTCGTAGGAGGCCTAAATTGCAAGCCAGAGGCTTGGGGAGGGATGCTGCAGTTTTCTCTGTGCCCACTGCTCTATAGCTGTTCCAGCGTTTCTTTGTCCTGAGAGGGAAGATTGTTTGCATTGACTGGTGTAGGGCGAGAGCACCCCGGGGAAGCAAAGCAGGCATTTTCTGTTGTTCGTGCTTTGATTACAGTTCATTCAGCATGCAGCGTTCCCACACGTGAGGCCCGCATTAGCTGCTATCGACTGCCTGCTTTAACAAATACTCCCTGTTTTGAAGTTTTTCCTCTCTGCTTGGTCCTTGCTGGAGTTTCTCAGATTCGTGGCTTTGCTCATGACCTTCTTACAGCTGCATGTCCCGTGGGTGTGGGCCAAACCCCTGTAAATTCTTGGTTTCCTGAGAAAATGGCTTCTCTCCCTGTATGCAGCCATGGCAGCTGGAGTCGCCCACCCTCCAGCCTGGCTGGACAGGCAGAACAGAGGGCTCGGGAGACTAAAATTTCTCTCCTGCATGGGAACAGTCCATAATGGAGGCAAATCAGTAGAGTTTTATAAAAATTACTTTGCAAAATAAAAGGAGCTAAGTGATGTTATAATTCCTCTAAGGCTTTTAGCTATCATATACAATACTGTTGCAGAGATACCATTCCCTATTAAGTCTTATCAGAGAATTAGTCCAAGAAAAGGACTTATTTCCTCTAAGGTTGTAGGATGTCCTAGGAAGACTGACATTGCATTTGGTAGGAAGCAGAATCTGATACATGGAGGCGAGTTTAGCTCTGGGTGTATGCTTCCCTTGGTGGGTCTGAGGCTGCCCATTCTCAGGGCATATTTGCCAGGTTTTCTATAGGTCTGGATGTAATCCAGATGCATGGGTTGATTTTCATGATTGAAGCTAGTGTGCATATGGCTGTAAATAACTGTTTATGTTCAACACAACGAGTGAAGGGTTGGAAATGGAGCCGTAGAGATTTTGGCCCGTGTGGCTTAGGGGTGGGATTGGGTATTTGACAGCGCTGGAGAGTTAATGGTAGGTGGTAGGGTAAATGGTACTGTAAATACTGTGTCATGGGGTACCCAAGAGACAGTGAGGTGAACCTGGGGCTAGTGTGGGATCCTCATTTTTTTTTGTGCCTGATGTTGCTCTTACTGCAGCTGTTGCCTTCCCCTGGATCAGGGGTTCTCAGTGTCCAGCTCAAAGACCAAATGTGGCCCATGGAGTCATTGCATCTGGCTTGTGGGGCAGGAAATTTGGTGGTGGGGGAATGATGTTCATTAATACAGTCACCCTCCTCCTGCCAGTTCCCAAACTCACAAGTGCTGCACTGCTGGTTGCAGCTGAGCCATGCCCCCTCCCTTCCATATGGATTGGGGTCAGGCCATGCCTGCTTTCCCACCCGCTTTGGGCTGGGTTGAGGCCAGGCCATGCCCCTTTTCCCCTGCAGATCCAGGTTCCCTCTGCATAGTCAGATGGTGCCCACCACGCTGGCCCTGATGCTGGATTGGGACTACTGGTGGGATCCAGTCTGTGGGCAGATGGGGCACCACTCATGTGGCCCCCATGGAAAAGGCTGAGCACCCCTTTTCCTAGATGGTCTTTACCTGCTTGGATCCAGCAAAGGAGATATACAGGTGCCGTGAGAGCTGCTGGCAGGTGGGAAAAGGCATTGCAGGTTGTGGGCGACATCTTATCTGGGTTGGAGTGGGCTGAGACGCAGGTTGTAGCATGGGATTTTGTGTGACCTGAATGTTGCCTGTTCTGAACTCCCAGGCTAGCCACAAGGTATGGTTTATTTGCAAAGCAGGAAGACAATAAGTGTCTTTTTCCTTGCAGGGAAGTTGTTGGAGGGAGATTCTGTGGAGCTGAGCTGCAGCGCTGGCCCTGCCAAGGTGATCCTAGAGCCCAGCCAAGCCGTGGTGTTGGACTGTAACCTGGCCCCCGCTGAGCAGTTTATCAACATCACTTGGAAGAAGAATGGCTTTCCATTAGTGGAGCAGGAGCATCTCCAGGTGCTTCCAAATGGATCACTCTTCATCTCATCCCAGGCTGCTGCTAAGGAGAGTAAATATCCTGAAAGGACTGGCGCTGAGGGTAATTACTCCTGCGTGTCCCAGGGCTCTTTAGGGGCTGTCATTAGTCAAACGGCTGTCGTACGATTTCCAAGTAAGTGGGGTTTTTTGTTTTGTTTGTGGTATTGATACAGAATATCAATGTGTGAGAAAACGCATCAGTATCTTCCTGGCTCGGAAGCTTGAAACAAATCGCCTTTGAAAATGGATTTTCTTTCAGGGCATGCGTGATTATCTATGAAATGAGACGCAACATGTCTTTCCCCAGTTAACTGTTCATTTCTGAGGGAACTTGTCCAGAGAAGCAGGAATCACTTGGAGCCCGAGCCCTGCTGTTCACAGAGAGCCAGCACTTCCCTCCATGACTCGATCTCACCAAGTCGTTTGTCTCGGGCCGTGCTTTCAGCAGGCAGCCGGCCTTCTGTTCCCATCCTCGCTGGGAAAGGTTTAATAAGAACTGTGTGGGCAGCTCCTTACTGTGTGAGATCTGGCACTGGTCCAGCGGAGCTGCACCTGTTCACACCAGCTGAGCCTCCAGGCCTCTGCTTTCTGGCATTTCCTCCATGACACAAAGCTGTCTCGTCCTTCACTACATGCCTTTCTTCTTTGGTTGCCTCTCTCAGTGGTGCGTGGCTATTCCCCAGCATTTCCCTATTCTATACCTGTCCACTGGACCACTGTCCTAAGGGAGGATGCTTCAACCCACATCATTACTGAGAGTAGCAGGAAGGATCTCTGCTATTGCTCAGGTGGTGGTGGTGCTTTCTGTGATGTGGGATGCCTGGAATTGCACTGGCACCGCTCTGTGTCTTATTGTGGTCATTCACCAGGCTGAGATTCCAGCTGCTAAGCTAAGAGGTGAGGGGCTCTGCTCCCAGTACCCTGAAGTTGTCTGGTTTTGCAATGTAGCAGTACTTTTTTAGGACATGGAAAGCAGAGGCAACTCCTTCACGTTCCAGGTTGCTGGCACGTGAAGAGCAATAGGGGAAAAGGAGCATTGTAAAATGCACCGGGCCCCAATAGATGACGCTGGGTTTCCATTAAATAAGGGCCTCAGCTAGCCGAGTGGTGTCTTGGGTCTATCTAATATGGGGATGTGGAATGACAAGGCCCTGGTAATAAGTGATGGGCATTTTGTTGGCTGTTATCAGGGACTGACCTGATGCTAAAGGCGTGTGTTGCTAGAGCTGGAGATGGAAGCTGTCCCACTCAGCTCCTCTGGATTGAGCAGAGAGGGTTATGTGTGTCTGTCTGAGCTGAGAGGGTGGCAGGGGTGAGTTACCCACAGCAGCCAGTGTTTGCAGAAGGCTTTTGTGGGGCACCATGGAGAGGGAGAAGGATCTGAATCTCACAAAAGGCCAGTAAAAAATGTTCATGGCACAAGCACCAACCAAAAACTTTCTGAGAACCAAATATTCTCTGCTTCCCACCATTTGTAATGGCACGGGGCTAGATGGCATCCTCAGGTTACATGCGGACAAGGGATGGTTGCACCAGCTCCCTCAGTCACGTGGCAGAACAGGTCAGTGAGCCCAAGGCTGGTCAACGTGTGGAGAACTGGAGCCAGCAGTGCAGGAGCGGGTCAGGGCCAGGACCCATTGCCCTCATATTCACCTTGCAAGTGAGGGGAGGGAGATGTCATGCAGCTAGAGGATGTACAGAGGAGGAAATCCCATTAAAATAAGGGGTTCCCTTGGGTTGGAGAATGGTCACCAGGAAAACTGGCTTAGGGGACAGGCTTTGCAGCACTGTATGAGATGGATTGAATTGTGCAAAAGGGTTAATAAAGAGAAAAGCAGAACCTGTAGCATTGTTGTTGTTCCTTGTTTGACAGCTCCCGCCTCCACACAGCCTGCGCGATATGGCTCAGTGAGGCTTTGATAAATAATGGAGAGAAACCAACTGGCACTTCTGCAAAATAGGCAGTAAAATCACTGCAGCCGTCCTTGCCTGCGCGGTTCACTGCGAGTAACACAGCTAAAACGTACGCAGCAAACAATGCAGAGTTTGTCAGTGAGAGCTGAGCTCTGCTCTAAATTTGTCTGCTGCTGATAGGAGTCCTGCAAAATCAGAGAACCTGGCTTGCCTTTGGTGTTTTTTCAGGGTTAACCTGGACTGGATTATTCTTTGAGTTGTTCTTCATCCTGAATAGTTTTTTCCCCGTAATTTGTGTCAGACATTAACCCAACAGTGAGCAAGAGAGAGACTGCATGCATCCATGTGTGTGCACAATGGACTTGTGATTTTGCAGCTTGACAGGGCCAGAAGCTCAAATGTGCTCTTTAAATGACTCAACTTCAAATAGATGCCCCTTCTGCGTGGAGGTTTGCCACGCACCGTTTGGCATGCACTATTTGTATTGGGATCGTGTCCAAAGGCCGCAATTACAGCTGAGATTCTACTGAGCTAAATGCTGTACAAATGCACAGGAAATGCAAACCATGCACCACAAATTGCAAGCAACTTGCAGCAGTTGCAGTGGCTATGTGTGCTGTGTGCCAGGCCTGACTGGGAAGGAACCAAGAACCTCTGGCTCTTGAAAGCAGGAGTTTCTGCCGACTAAATGGGATAAAAGCCTCTACTCTCAGCCTCACATTTTCTGTTTATGGCCATGTCACCACAGGAGGAGGAAGGAGCTTCATAGTAAGAATGGGTTACATGTGCAAGATTTTAGAGCCGCTGTTTATGACGCAGGGTATGGATTTGCTGAGTGCAGTGGGTTCCTGTAGAGAGTCGAGGTGTGGAGTGCCTTGCAGCTTTGGGCCCAGGTTGCTTATTGAATGACTCATAAAGCAGCCCAAATAAGTCTATGGACACAAAGGTTGGACTTGAATATGTAAGGAGCAGGCTAGTGTGGGAAGCAGGCACTTCCCTTTGAAGAGGGAGGCTGTTGTTAGTGGATCAACATCTCCTTGATGATGAGGGAGGCTGTTGTTAGTGGATCAACATCTCCTTGAGTCAGTCTGGGCCCAAAGCAGAAGAAGGGAGGTGGAGGGTGGGAAGAAGGAGCCCTGCTTGTTACAGGCGGATCAGCAAGTCTTGGTTGTGCCAGGTGTATTCCCAAATGCTAGAAAACAAAAAGGTGAGCCTAATTTAGTCCCCGCTTCTTTCTATTCAGTAAACACACTTTGGAAGGAAGAAGGATGCCTTGGCTTTCAGAGCTGCTCAGATCCTCCCAAGCTGTTTCCTTTGTATTTTTTTTAAGGGCTAAAAACTTTTTCCTTCTTATCAGGTTATTAAAATAATTCAGCAAGATCTAGATGATGGTCCTGCATGAAAATAGGAACATCTCTTTAATTACAGCCTCAGGAGGCAGTGCCAAGATGCTGTGATTAGAAGCAGATACTCTTCCATGAGTTAGAGCAGGGTGGCACCCGATTTGGCATTGCTCAGTAACTTGTTCCTGGTAGTAAGTTACAGTAAGTTGATCGCTGTCCTTTGAAACAGAGGAATGAAGGTTTACAGTAGCAAATGACTTGTATGTGTTGACAGCAGCCACATGCTCTCTCCTCTTCCTTTCACCCAATGTATTCCTCATCTCCATGTAGACGTAAATGTGGGGTCAGTCTGAGCAGAACTGGTCCACTCGACCAGGTGACTTTGATGGCCCATGCAGCAATGCACCTGCTTAACAAAACACGGGTGGCTGGAAAGACCGAAAGGCCACGTTTTCTGAGAGTGCATAACTGTAGTGTGTGCCTGGGTCTCAGCTGTGCTGGGAGAATGCAGTAAGCTGTGCTGAAAAAGTCACTTAAATCGATGCATGCTGTGGGGTTTATCCTTGCTTTGGGACCAGCTGCTGGGCACAAGTGTTGGGCTCCAAGTGTGCCCTCCTTTTTGTAATGTGGCTTTGGGCTTGGGTTCTGGCATTCTGGGAGGGCCTGCCCATGTGATGTTGACAACTGAAACAACAGCTTTCTGCAAGGAACAAGAGAGCTGGGGCTTTTCAAAAGGCAGTGGCTGCGTCATGGCCAGGGTGGATTTGATTTGAATCAGATCAGTTCAAATTATGATTTAAATCACTGGTCAGGAAGCCTTGATTTAATCAGTGCTTTCTACAAAAAGTGCATTCTTGTTATTTGTTGTCCTTTATTCATTTAACTTCTTTAAACTGCACTTTTACAAAGAGGTAAGGGCTCAAGTGAGTGTACACAAACTTGCAGAAAGACAAGAGGGCTGCTGGGTGGGTAATCACTGATCAAGTTTGTTATCTCTCATCTCCATACCCTGCTGTTAACAAGGATGTGATCTCTAGAGAGATGAATCCAGTTTGAGAACTGAAACTAAGCATCACAGAGATGCTTAATGGGATCTTCTAGGCTGAGCACTGAGTCCCATTGGGTAGAGTGGTTTTCTTTAATCTTTACTAATCTGTAGGAGCAGCATCTGGGAACCCAATAAGATTGGGCCCCTAATATAGTCCATGGCCTGTTGTGTCCTATTTATAGAACTTTTAAATACGTTACATGAATATATAGTTTCAAATAGTATATTATTAGAAGTTATGATCCCTATTCCACAATATCTCTTGAGCTTTAACGTATCTTAAATGAAAACTATATATACGTTTATTATTTTAAAGAAGCATCTTAAAAAAATCCCCATGATTAAATTTTAAAAAATTGATGATAAAAATTTATTTTTTTATTTTTTTATTTTTTTTCTACCCTGATCATGGTGAGCTTTTAAAAACAGAGGGAGGCCTCTCCGGGAAGGCCTTTGTAGACCAGTGACTGAAGAGTTTGGAGGCTGCTCTGCAGATTTCCACACCGCAGACTCGGGGTTGACTTGCCCCGACTGCTGCAGTGTTGCAAAGTTAGCTCACGTGGTGGAGGTAGTGACTGTGTGGCTGGGGTGTAGTTGGTCCTATTAGAAATATTGCCAAGCAAACCTTGCTGCCTGTGTTACACTTGGTAGCAGCAGAGCAAGGGCTTGTACTTTGTCAGGAGAAGATGCATGAGAAGTATCCACGCTGGCAATGACGGCACACCGAGAGCCTTATCGGACATGATGCTGTCCTCAGGCGCCCAGCGGAGTCTATTAAGGTGCTGTGGGAAGTAGCCGAGAGAGATGTAATGGATTGCAGGCTCAAGATTTACTTTCCTGAGGTGCAGTGGGGCCGAACAAACTCAGGCTTTGCTTTTCTCTTCGAGGCTCTTTGGCCCAACATCAGCAGCTGCTTATGGTGTCATGGAAGCTTCTTAATTCACAAGCTGGCTGCGCTGAGCTGTTCCTGCTAGCATGACCCGGACTTTAGTTTTGCAGACATAGGTGTGGTCTGATCAGATCTTGGTCTATCAGCATTATCCGCAGCATCAGAGCCAGCATGCTCCCATCCTCTCATGGGAGGTGGCAGGCAGGGCCTAATACCCTGATTCATGCCTTTCTGGGTCAGATGCCCACGTTTGACTGTTGGGCCCCCTTACACTCCCAGAAAGAAAAGAGAAAGCCATGAAGGCCATTTGGAGCCTAAATGAGGTTCCTAGGCCTCATATAGTTTTGAACTAAACAACTCAACCAGGTCTCGACTTGGAAGGGTGTGGGCAGTGGGGTCCCGCAGGGTTCGGTCCTTGGACCGATACTCTTTAATGTCTTCATCAGTGACTTGGACGTGGGAGTGAAATGTACTCTGTCCAAGTTTGCAGATGACACAAAGCTATGGGGAGAAGTGGACACGCCGGAGGGCAGGGAACAGCTGCAGGCAGACCTGGATAGGCTGGACAAGTGGGCAGAAAACAACAGGATGCAGTTCAACAAGGAGAAATGCAAAGTGCTGCACCTAGGGAGGAAAAATGTCCAGCACACCTACAGCCTAGGGAATGACCTGCTGGGTGGCACAGAGGTGGAAAGGGATCTTGGAGTCCTAGTGGACTCCAAGATGAACATGAGTCGGCAGTGTGACGAAGCCATCAGAAAAGCCAATGGCACTTTATCGTTCATCAGCAGATGCATGACAAATAGGTCCAGGGAGGTGATACTTCCCCTCTATAGCGCGTTGGTCAGACCGCAGTTGGAGTACTGCGTGCAATTCTGGGCGCCACACTTCAAGAAGGATGCGGATAACCTGGAGAGGGTACAGCGAAGGGCAACTCGTATGGTCAAGGGCCTGCAGACCAAGCCCTACGAGGAGAGACTAGAGAAACTGGACCTTTTCAGCCTCCGCAAGAGAAGGTTGAGAGGCGACCTTGTGGCTGCCTATAAGTTCATCACGGGGGCACAGAAGGGAATTGGTGAGTATTTATTCACCAAGGCGCCCCCGGGGGTTACACGAAATAATGGCCACAAGCTAGCAGAGAGCAGATTTAGACTGGACATTAGGAAGAACTTCTTCACAGTTCGAGTGGCCAAGGTCTGGAACGGGCTCCCAAGGGAGGTGGTGCTCTCCCCTACCCTGGGGGTCTTCAAGAGGAGGTTAGATGAGTATCTAGCTGGGGTCATCTAGACCCAGCACTCTTTCCTGCTTATGCAGGGGGTCGGACTTGATGATCTATTAAGGTCCCTTCCGACCCTAACATCTATGAACCTTGCTACAGCTGTTTTATGATATATCAGTGACCATTGCCCCTAGTATTCAGCACATGTGATCTGATGCAAAGTGAGGAATATAAAAAGGGGAGCTGGGGGGTGTGGGGTCCCAGTCAGATACACAAGGGGAATCCATTCCAAATGCAGGTGAGAATTTGAGAGCTTGGTTTTGCTTCTGGCTGAGATTACCAGCACTGGCCCTCATGGAGGAGGGAACAGGAATGGAAACGGGCTAGGATAATTGTAGGACAGTAAGAAAAGGGTAAAAGAAGAGGGAAAGAAAAGGCTGTAACAAGCAGGAATGGGAGCACAGAGAATCAGCCTGAATAATTCAAGGACAGTTGGTGTCAACTCCGTGTTAAAGCTTCAGGTCTTCAGTGCTGGATATAAGTATTCACAAGGAGATGCCCCATCTTGGGCATGGCAGAGGCTGTCCCTCATGCCTCATGTCCACTCCTTTTCTGACCCACAGAGTTTTCTCCAGCAGTGTAGTTTGGCCTAGGGTTGCCTGGAAGTTTTTGATAGACATGCCAACCCCTTCGCTTCCTTCCTCCCCTCCCAAAATAAACCCTTTTGAAACACACGTGTGTCTGCTTTCTTTGGAAAAGGTTGAGTTGTCATAAACCCTCCCCCCAAAAGGTCAAACTTTCTGCACAGAAGGTGGCCTTGCTCTGACCTGCTCTAATTCCTTCCTGTCATGTGGTAACTTCCTTAGAAAGTCAAAAGAGAAATCCCTCCTGTGTTGAGTGAGTACAATAAACCTCTAGTCATCGAGTAGTTAGCAACACCAGAGAAATCTGGTCCCTCAGGACAGTTGGCTTCTGATACAGGCCAGACTTGAATGTGCCGGGCTGGGCACACATCCAGACTATCTTAATGATGTTCATTTCCAGAGCTCACTTTATTTTTACTTGCAGAGCGATTGCCCTTACTGGATTGAATGATACTGGAGATGTTCTGGCCGTGTTCTCAAGTGGCATCTCTGGGAAGGGGGTTTTCAAGCTGTAGGCATTGTTCTCCTCCCTTGAAGAAACGTCAGCTACTGCAGAAGGAGAGGTCGATCTGGCAAGGTGCTGAGTGTCTCCAGCCTGGTGCTGAGCACCCTGTTGTAATGGGGCAGCTTCCCTCTTGATGAGCCTAGAGGCAGCCCCCCCACTTTGATTATAAGACCCAGCTGGGAAGGGGAGGGCTGGGGTTTGCTATAGTGGCCTGAGAGTGGTTCAGTTGAGGCTTGCTGGGGGCTCCTTTTGCGTTGCACCGATGGTCTTTTTGTCCACATCCATGCACTGTGCTGTGATGGCACTCTGGTTGCAGTGTCCCCCTTTCCTGGGCTCATAAGTTTGCATGTAAGTCTTCATTCCAGTCGGAGAACAAAATCTATCCTCTTTGCAAGCATCTTGATCAAAGCAAGAGCCTGAGGTAGGAACGATGGGTGGTGGTGGAGGCTGATGGGGTGCCTGGAAGTTTTGTTGGCGGGGAGGATCATGGCTGGTTTTTCTCAGGAACAGTTCACCAGCCTGCCAGACTAAAGTGCTCCCAGGGGGTGTCTCGGGAGCAGCGCTGTCCAGTGTCTCCTTGTTACCTTCAGCTACAAAATTAAAGATAGTGGAGAAGGCTTAAGGACATCAGAAACATGGTTGAGATGGGATCTACTAGTGCCTCTACAGAAAGCATCTCTTCAAATGATTGGAACCAGGGCATGAAGTGGAAGGGCTGTCAATGAAGAGGAATACAAAGCTGTGATGCCTGCTGTAATGGACCTTCTTGCGAGCGATTGGAACGGATGCCAGCGAGTGCTCGGATACACCTGGAAAGCATTGCAGATGGTGTTGATGGCACACAAAGCATGTGAGAGGACCTTAGAGAGTTTAAACACACAGGCAGGACATAATGGAGTCTGTTCTACCTTTGATGTCCAAGTCGGTGACTTTCTGAGCACCTTGTGAGGACAGGCCTTCAGATGGGCTTGCACAGAGGTTAGTGAGGGCAGAATGTGGCCTAGCATCTCCTGCCTGGAGGCCCTGAAGGAGGAGCAGTTGCTGGTAATGGAAGGGTCTCTGTCTGATCTCGGAGGGAGAGTTCGAGGCACAGGGTTGTAACAGCTGCCTGTCAAAATGACTAGGCTCTTATGGTCCCTCTTGATGCGAGGGCTGCCCCAAGAGGTGACTTTCCATCTATAAATGGAAGGGAGATGAAAGGGAAAGCTGCTCACCCCAAGCTGGCGTGCATTTCAGTCCCAGGAAAAGAAAAGCTGAGATCGGAGACATGAAACCTCTCTCTTCAGCTTCCTGGAATAAATTCCTCTGCATTCAGAAATGGTTTCCAGAGTTATTTTAAGGACATGAGCCCTGATAAATGACCATTCTTTAACTTAAACACTATGCTGGGTTAGAAAATAGCAGAAATGCAATGATATTTTCCACTCCTATAGCTCCTCTCATGCAGTGATCTTGCCGATGCTAGTAATTGCAGCTTCCTAGCATGCAGTAGGAGGTCCATTATTCCCATTTAGCTCTGGGGAAACTGAGGCACGGGTTATTTTGGTGTTACCCAAAATCTGTGGACCCCAGATTTCCTGACGTGAAAATGTGTTTATCTGGCTGGGTAAGATCCTCCTGTAGAAGGATAAGGACATCCCAGTCCTGCAGAGCACGGACTTAGCCCTACCATCTGTGAGTGACCTTATCGGAACCAACGGGTGTACTCGCAACATGGATTCTCTGCAGGGGTTGGTTCCTTGAGAGTTTGGTTATAATCTTAGGCTTTTCTTTTCTTTTTTTTTTTTTTTTTTGCTTAAAAATATATGAGGTGGGTCTTGGTCCAGAAACCACTCCCTCCTCCTCTTCTTTTCCTTTCCTTAGACATTTGTAGTGTTGAATACCTCGGAGCTACATTTGATGAACTAAATGAACGGCTGGGCTCACAAAATGCCTGGCACTGGACACCGAGGGAGCTGTGGCAGCTGGAGATGAGAAATCCAGCATCCACGCTGCATTGTCCAGGGAACCTTGCTTGAATTGCCTGTCTGCCTCCCAGCTGTCTCTGGCCTGGCTTTTTGTTCTTCCTTAGATTCTGGGCGTGAAGAAGCCACACAGAACAGAGGTCATGGATTTTCAGGCTCAAACGGGATTGCTGTCATCACCCCTGCATAACAGGCCTTATGCTTCACCCTGGCCTGACTCCAGTTGCTTGGGGCTGAATGAGAGCATCTCTTTTAGAGGAAAGCGCCGCATGTGAGTGAAGGGCTGAGCGCTGAAGAATCCCGGGCATCCTTTGTGTTCTCCCAGAGCTTCAGCGCCCTCGCTACTAAATCCTTACACTGCCCGGGAGGGTGTGATCTAGTGCTCCATGACGGCAGGGCCATGGGGGAATATGATCTCAGAAAGCAGGGGCTCAGCTCCCAGTTCCCCACGGTTGTGCTTCCACGTTTTCAAAGTTTTTGTTTGTTTGTCTTTTTTTAAGAATATGGGCAGTGACTTCACCTCTCCCACCCCCCATGCACATGTTCGGAGTGGCACCAGGCAGCTTCCGAATTCAGCCACATTCCCTGCGAGTGTGTTCCTATGTGTATTTTAGTACCCTCTGCTTGGGGTGGGGCGGGGGGCTGCTGCTGCATTGAGCTTTTGCACCTGACTTGGCGTGTTGGCCCCTGAACACAGAGCAAGGGGGGCTGATAAACGAAACGCATCCCTCGGCTTGTTTGGTTTAGCGGGCCAGCGAGAAGCATTGGCTCCATTAGCATTCAGCTCGCGTGAAAGGAGTATTCCAGGGCGCAACGGGAAGAGCGCTGCTGCGTTTTATCAGAAGCTGTTTACATGCAGATGGAATCATTCCTCATCCTGATTGCATCAGGCACGGCTGATTAATATCAGGTGATAGAGCAGGGCTCGTTTGGAGAGCGAGAGCAAGGCAGCCCGCAGTCTGATGCTGCTTGGAAAGGGTGCGTTTACTTCCCTGGCTGGATCGCTGTGGATGCAGGCTATACCAGCACCCAGAAGTCATAAAGCATCACTCGGTCTCCGAGGGCTACTCATGTTTTCATGAATTCTGTTTCCCAGTGCTGTATGGGAGTTATCTTCACGTGGAGAGGGAGGCCAGGCTCGGCTCTCGTTGAAAGCAATATGACAACTCTTTAAGTCGGCAAGGGCCCCGAGGGAGTTGCTCAGAGTGGTGTGTCAAGTCTGCAGCAGAGCCAGGGATAAAACTTTCCTCCGGGTTGAGATCCTCCTGTCAGCATGTTGCAGTGTGTATTTCACTTCCATATTGTGCTTGCAGTAGCAGGCCAGCCAGGCCACAAGTCCTCCTGCCTAAGCAGTGACAATCCTTTGAACTGGTTCCTGGAAAGAAAGCAAGAGACTCAGATGGACCCATCAGGGCAGACAGCCTGTCTCAATAGGCAGATGTGAGAGGGAGGAGGGCTGGAAGGTATGAGCAGGACTGGCCAGGTGATAGGGAATGCAGAGCACCTGGGAAAGGACCTTGCATGGCTTTTTCTTAGCTCAGGGGATTGGTAGAAGAGAAGCGGATGTTGTACAAAGCCCTCGTTTCCTTTGTAGAGTCAGGAGAGACTCAGAAGGAAAGAGGAAACCCTTGTAACGCACTTAATTGTGCAGTGCTGAACCCCAGGGGAAATTTCTTCCTGACCCTCAGTTGCCGAGCTGATTATACCCCCTGAAGCATGGGTATTGATTTGTGTCCTGGCTGCTGTAACTGCAGCAGCTGCCGCTTTTGTTTATAAATGTCTAATCCGTTTTTGGATGTCAGTAAAGCTCAGTGATACCCGGCTGCAGGGAGTCACGCACTTTGATTGCGTGTTGCATTTAAGAATAATAATAAAAAGCCCATACCTGTTTTCCTTGTAGGGCTTAAATTTTCATTAATTCAATTAATTTAATTTTATTAAACACTCCTTAATTACTCCTCTGGTTTGGGAAGGAGTGACCAGGAAGTTCTGTCTGGCTTTCTCTGTACCTGGCTGCTCGGTAAATTGCTTCTGAAACTGGTGTATTGATGGCGGTTACGTCGACCCTGCAGCAGTGGAAAAGGTTCTGGCCAGGTGAAATACATGGGCGAAACACAGGAGTGCTGATAAAGAGCTTATCTTTATTTTCTGCCTGAGTTGGGGGCATTAGCATAACTAGTGGTAGGCACACAGCACCAGTGCTGGGCAGTGACTTAGAGGGGGCACAATAATGGTAGCTACTGCCTCTGGCCCCGTCGCCATTGCTACCAGGAAGCAGAAATTGGTCATTATGTCTTCGGTCAGGGATGTAGAAGGCCCCACGTGCATGTGACAGGCCGGAAATCCACTGATACCTGTGGTTCCTGTCACAAGTGAGACCAGGGTAAGCTTGCATCGGTTTGTCATGTAAATAGATGTTTAGTCAGTCAGTTAGATTTGCAGATTTCTCGGAGGCCCTCAGTACTCCTGAGCACGACTCTCCAGTGTGCGATCTGTGCTGAGGGAAGGCATGTCTCCCTACCTGTTAATAATCACACTTGCCAATGTGTTAAAGCTGTTAATTTACCTTAAACGTTTTGTGTGAGGGAGGATCTGCACAATTACAGTAATTGTAGCTGTCAAGGGGAGATGTTTGCTGTGTCTGGAAAGATTGGCGTTGTATCACGTTTCTGCCGGCGGTAGCTGAAAATGAATGTCGGAATGACATGTTATATTATGACTGTTGGACAGGCATGATACGTGTTCCCGGTGTTGTGCTGGGAGAAGCACCTGAGCTGCAGTAGAAGGAGAAATGCACTCGCTTATACTGCAGGGTTTAGCTGGCCAGAGGTTGTAGCAGTTGTCATTCAATTCAGTGTCCTGACATTTTTAGATGGGGATACATGGACTTGGAGTTACTTTTGTTTCCAAAGAGTTGTACAGCATTTATGTGATGGAAAGACCCTGGATCAGCAGCCCAAGGAGCAAAGCCCTCAGGTTAAGTGCTGTGCCAGGTGAATAAGAACAGAAGAATTGCCGCTTCTGGGGTCAGACCCTAGGTCCGTCTTGCCCAGTCCCCTGTGTCACACAGCGGCAGAGCGGATGCTGAAAGGCAGTGAACTGGGTATGACCAAGGTTTTTCCCACTGTTCTTCTCATTTTGTGACCCCTGGTTCTGGAGGGCAGTGCATACCCATTTTTTCCTTTTGCACACCCATCTTCTTTCTCCTGGCCAAATAGCCCTCCAGCCGAAGGGTGTAATGTATTTAGCTCTGCCTGGTTGAACCATGGTGTTTGTGCAGAGATCGTCTCTGACACTTCCAGCTGTTGTGTTGGGTTGGGGGCGGGGGAGATGTAGTTACATTAGGACTTAAGCGAAGATCATAAACTCATTCATAGGCAGGCTGCTAGACAGTTGCCAGATGTTGTTTTCAGTCTCTCCTGACCTGGAAGCAGAAAAGTTCAAAGGCTGTGCATAGCCAGGGGAGATTGGTCTGTGTAATGAAAGCAGGAACTGTGTCTATGAGGCTTAGCTAGGTGGCATGGTCTCGGCTTTGGAGGATGACTCTGGAGAGGCAGGGTATTTTTCTGGCTCTGGCACTGACCTACTATGCGGTCTTCAGCAAATCACTTCACTCTTGGGTGCCTCCATTTCTCCATTTCTCCTGTCCCTCTCCAACCCCATGACCTTTCCAGGAATGCGGCCTCTGGATGGTTTTAAGGAGCACTAAAAATGTTCTGCCCTGTCTGTACTGGGGCAAAACCATCTTTCCCACCAGCTGAAGAGAGCTAGGGAGATCCATTATTAGCACCTGTTGTCAGCAACAGGCTGTTTGCCTGATCTTGATAGGACCTTAAAGTGTGCTGGGATCCCACTCGATTTTATTTGAGATATTTTGGCCCTGATTCAGCAAAGCGTTCTAGTGTGTGCTTAAGATCTGGCAAAGTCAGTGGGACTTAACACTCAAATGCTTGGCTGAATCAGGCTCTTAATTGTTCTTTTTTGTTTGTTTGTTTAAGGAGTTTCCAAGCAAACTTGTTTTTTCAGTTTTTTTTAACTGCACCATAGGAAATTGGTAAAGACTTTGCTACTGCTGTCCTCACATAATGACAGGGAGCACTTTTAACACTCAATAGATACTTGTGTGTCAGACTTCCTAGGCTTAGGGTTTCTTTTGTCTATGTTGCAGGTTAGATCATTTAGTTAGAAAAAGGTAATAATCTTTGAACATGAAAGCACCAGTTGCAATCCAGTATTGGATAACACCCAGTTACGATGCATACACATATTACCCTCTGTACATAATAAAAATCATATCAAATTTTAAACTCTTTTCAGAATGACATGACCCCCTTATGCCCAGTTTTAAATGGCAAAGCTACAGATAAGGTGACAGCTTCACCAAGTGCAACTTTACTGCTTTTACTGATTGAAAACTTCTCTCTCAAGCTCTTGCTTAAAAAAGATCCTTAAAAAAGAAAATTAACAATTTTCTCTCAAGCTTTTTTAGTTTAAATCTCTGTGCTCTCAAGGGAAAGAGGTGCCAGTGGGACAGTTTTCGGTGGAGATGTTAACTGGTTCATAGCTGTGCCATAACAATTTATTTATATAAAAGAATATAACTAAATGCTTTCAGGGCTTTGTAAAATCAGATTCTTCAGAGGTTTTTTTTTTTATGGCGGGAGGGAAAGAGAGATTTGCACAAATAATTTAACTATAATGTCAGTGGATCACAATCTGAATAGTTTTCTTCTTGGATTAGCAATGTAGTTTCATGTTTTCCATGAAGCTAAGACCATTGCTATGCCACACTCCTGCTCTCTGGCATTTATGACCTAGGATTACGAGAAGAATTTACAGGATAGGTTTCCCAGTGCAGGTGGATTAACAGCGGTGCATTTAAAACAAATCCCTGTTCTTTTTACTCAGGGGAATTAAAGCTTTTCCTGCATCCCATTAAGGAGGCCTGTGCATCAAGTTCAGAGTGCCATTGTGTTACTGAGACACACAAGTGCCTCAGTGGCTATAGCCTACCTGCATTGATACTCTGCTGCATCGCCAGTGGCCTTGGGCTTGGCATTCCTTGTGTGCTGCAGAACCGCAGATATACCAGACGGCTGCCATCCGTGGCACTAGTCTTGCTCCACTGAAGTCCAAGGAAATTTTGCCACAGACTTTAGTGGGAAGAAGACTGGGCCCCCAGAGCAAGGGTGAATGAATACTGACCTTGGATGAGACTAGGGGTCCACACAGTAAGACTTATTGCAGAAGCATGTCTCAAGCTGCTTATTCTAAGGGAGGAAAACCTGGAAAAGAAGAAGATTTGGGCAGAGAATAGGTGTGATCACAGCACTCTGCACTGTTCTTAAATGTGCCCATTGCTGCTAAGCAAGAGGGTCTTGGTGGCCACAGGGTGAATCGGCCCCTCAGTAAGAGGAAGGGCAGCACTGCTGTTGGGCTGGAAAGCAGAAGACTGTGATTCAGTTCTTAGCTCTGCTGTCGTCTCTCTGGGTGGCTTTGGGCAAGTTGCTCCATCTATCAGGTGGGGACAGTATTACTCCCTTTTGTTTTATTAAGGGGAAAAAGCAATGTTTGGTAGCAGCTGCTTCTTGCTGTGTGTGTGCATGCGTGTGCGCATTCACACTTACACATAGAACCTGGTTCAATGGGGCCATGACCTTGGCGGTGGCCTTCAAGTGCCACACTTGCACATGCTATGCTTGGCCCTTGGCATTGAAGGAGGGGGGGGTATTTATCTTTCTCTATACAGAGCTTGGGGCTCCCCTAGGAGCAAGCCTGGAGCTCAGATCCACTTGTCTATCCAGAAAGGGGGCTTGTCCCCATTTCTCTGCTGGCACTCCCTGCCCTTTCTAAAGCGTGGTCTGGGTCTCACAGGGGTGACTGGAGTTGGAGGGCCAGTTCAACAAAGCAGTGGGAGAAGTGGATGGATGGATTGGTTGTGGCCACAGACGTGAGGCCAGTCTTCAGTTTCCACTTTTAACGTGTCTGCCTGTTAATGTGCTCAGGACTGTGAAGGGCATGGCCATAGGTGTGTCAGAGGGCAGTTAAGAATTGCACTTGCCAGCTGGGCTACTCAGTGAGGTCAAGTTGCAAGTGAAGAGGAGCCCTTTAGCTTGCTCAGTGCAACAGGTTGACCTGGGTTAGGCATTTCAGAACGTTAACTTTTTCTCCTTCCTTTTTTTCCAGCATTATCACGGTTTTTCCAGCAGCCCGAGTCACAGACAGTGGAAGAAAATGGCATGGCCCGGTTTGAGTGCCGCATTGAAGGGCTGCCCGTCCCAAGCATCACCTGGGAGAAGGATCAGGTGGCTCTTCTGACAGAGTCCAGGTAAGTGGCTGGGAATTCGGTTTCCTTGAGTTCATTTAAAAACAAAAACAAAACCCAACTTACTAAAACACTAAGAAGATGACAGTCCTTCCTAGTGTTCCTTGAACCAACAGAAAGATATCCTTAAAATTAATTAAGGAAAATGGAAATAAACAAATCGACCAACTAACTCTTAGTCATTCTTCCCCTGCATCATTTAGCATATTGGATTTAGTGTGCAAGCTATAAAAGGTAATTTTCTGAAAACAAAACCAGGAATTGCCTAAGAAGCAACATAATTGCACAGGACATTCAGTACAAGTTGTCCACTCATCAGTCTCAAAATGGACTGCCTTATGACATTTTGTCAGCATCTTCTGGTCGTATCTTGCCCATCCAGAGAGTTTGGTGGTCGCTTGGGCCCTGTATACGTAGAAAGCGGATGGTGGATGCTTGAGGGATTGGCCCAAAGGTGACGAAAGGTGCAGAGGTCCCAAGGGAAGTGAGCCTTTCCGTATTCTGACACTGGGCTCCAATCCTGTGCACATGTAAGTGGGAGCTGAACTGCACCGCAGGGAGGCTCCTCAGAGTTGGGCAAGAGAAGCAGGGGTGGGTGTAGGCCTTTCTTGGATTGAGGCCTATGGTGGTATTGATAATGGGTCTCCTTCTCACAGGCCTGGTATAGTTGACACTGAGTCATTCCCCTTGGCTCCTCAGGAGTTCATTGACTTGGGTGGCATGGATTTCCTGCTTGGGAAATGAGAGATCCATCTGCACTGTTCCTTTTTCTGAGTGAACGTATGTCTGGGCGGGGAGAGGAGACAAAGACAGAGGCTGTTCCCTGGCCTGTAGACTTGACTGCTGTCTGTGGGTCAGATGATGATGCTGTCCTTTAGCCCCTACAGATTCAGCAGCTGTGGTTTGAGTTTCTGCAGGAAAAGCTGGTCCTTCCCAGGGACAGCTAGCATGCGGGAGGGAAGGAGGGGAAGGAAAAAGTACCAAGATTGAGAAATAATTTCGACACAAAGGCTGTTTTTGTCAGAATAGCTGTTTATATCCTTGAGGCTGATATGCGGTGATCTGAAGGTTTGTGGGAGGCTGGTGCTTTGTATGAGAAGAAAAATAAGTGTTAAAAAAAAAAAAAAAAAAAGGCAGTGGGTGGGGGGTGGGAGAAGGAGGCATGCCCCAGATAGGGCAATAGCTTTTTAATATGACAGTTCGATGGATGTTGTGAAATAACATGCTTGGAGATTGCTTTCAACATGAGCAGCTTGAAAATTGCTTTCTGTGTAACAGCCAGAGGTAATCTGCACCTGCAGACCTGGCTTTTAAATCATGTTTAGCACATAGAAGATTTCAGGGAGCTTGGCTGTTCTGTTGTTGGCTGTACAAAATGGGCTTGGGAGGGAATAATGTGCATCCAAAGGAGGGTCTGGGTACACAGTGCTCTCCTTGTCTACTCTGCTGTGCCTGCGCATCTCTTGACAAGGCCAGATGCAGCCCAGTCATGGGGGGCTGCGGGCATGCTTTGCGGCATACCTTGACAGCAATGTGCATGGATATCTGTATTGGACACGCAGGCATGCCGTGTTCTGACTTGTGTGTTGAGAGCTGGCAGGATTAGTGGGATATGCAGAATCCGACTCTGGGACTGTGAATCCGACCTATTGGAGAGCATTAAGGTGTCACTATGTTTTATCTCCTTTAGCTGTAGCATAAATGAAAAAAAACCCTTAAAATAGCTCTTGCTGTGATATCAGTTTCTCTTCTTTGACGTTCTAATAGGTCTCTAATGGGTGCCAGTGAGACTGTGGTCTCAGAGGTGTGTTGCAGTGATGATATACGTAAGCCAACCCTTGTCTTCCCTGGGGTTTTATGCCATTACAATTCCCAGCACTGACAGAGCATTTGATTCAAGATATTGCATTATGGAGCAGCCACCGCATTGCTAAGTACCAAGCCCTGCTGAGATCCCATGTGGCTGTTTGCGCTGGGAGATGCTGGGCGGTAGTTTTTCATTGGATAGGTTGCTGCACACAGGAAGGCAAGACTGGTGCTTGCTGTCCTTTTAGAGTTCAGTGCATGGACTCCTGTGTTTTTGGATGTGCTTCCTGGCATTTCTGCTTCTTGGATTCCCCTCTCAAGTGTTTCCAAGCCTCCCACAAGGACCTCTCTGCCCACAAGAGTGCCTAAATACTTTAAAAACAAGGCTTGAAATCCACCGCCGCAGCTTTGAGTTGGTCCAGCTTGTAGAAAGCCATGAAAAGGTGTCGTCTTTCTGAGGGGCTCTCATTGAATGTGGTTTCTCCAGCTCGCGTGCCTCTGAGTTTTGCATCAGAACGTGGGTTAAGGGTTCGCTTTTTGACCCTTTTACCTTTTATTTTGCCTGGTTGTTTCCTCCCCCTTCATGAAACTTTTGGGCTTTTAGTGTTGAGTACTAAGCAAGAATCAGGATGTTGAGTTGTAGGTGAACATTCAGCATGTGCAGGAGCTGTAGGCACTAGCTCCAGGGCAGCGGATACTGAGTTGACTGCAGCTGCTTTCTTGCAAGCCCTGCCCACGGTTGAGTGGCTGCCTGTGTGGCATGGACCCACGGGCCTCAAAGACCAGGAAGCCAGCTAGGCCATGGGCAAAGGGGAAGGGGTTGTCATGCTGCCAGGGATGCAGGCCTAACAGCATGTAATGATGATACCTTTGGGTTCTGAGTCCTGCACCTTTCAGTCGTGATACGCTGCTCTGGGCAGAGGTGGGCCTCTGTTTGGTCGAGGCCGGTGGAGACCATCAAAGAAAGATGTGCTGGGAACAATCTCCTGGCCCCAGCTTAGTTGAGAGCAAGGCTGGTGGGGATGTCAGTGGAGCCGGGATTTTACCCCCGGTGCGTTTTCTGTTTTTCATGGAGATTTGACTTTGGCTCTTTGTTTTTCTCTTCCCTGTAACAACAGTTGTTCTGACAGAGACGATCGTTCTGCTCTTTGTTTGAGAAAAGCATACACCACTGAGAGCCACCCCTTACACTCTGAATCATTAGGCAAACTCAGCTACATTGAAGGGGGGTCCCCCCCCTTCCACTTCTCTTGGATTCTTTTGATGCTTCTCGTTGATCAGCACGACTGCAGTGAGCACAAATAGCTGGAGGCTTTGAGAAGCTTTGGGAAGGAACAAGTGCAGCAAAATCTCTCTCTCGTTCTCCCTGGCTGTTCTTGGGCGAGGAACACTTAGCATATCTTGCATTTCTTTTGGAAATAGCTTCAACAGGATTTGCTCTCCCATGAAGCCCTCCCTGTGCTGCCAAACTCTCAGAAAACATTGTGTTGAACTCTGGAGTGAGTCAGTAGCGGCCTTGCAGGTCCCCCCCAACTTGTACAAAGACATAGAAACTCTGCCCAAATGACTCCTTCACCTCCAGCTACTAGACTATTGCAAGAAACAGTGGTGAGGCTGAGAGAGAACTGAAGATCATCAACATAACTCACCCGCACCTTGTGGTGTGTCACCACTTGACTTGAATCCTGCGTCCTACCTCTCCTCTCTGCGTTGTGAGCCTTTCGGTGTCTGCTGCATGCTCGTGGCGGCCACCAGTAGCCATTATGTGTTTTTAAAATCCCTCCAAGGGTTTTGCAAGCTGGATGGACTGACGCCGAATCTGAACCCTGAGCAGCAAATGATTATGTAATGAATATCAACCATATGCTCTTGGAAATGCAGTTGAGTGCTATATTTGTCTCTGGTAGATGCCTTTCTTGCTGCTTGGAATGCGTTGCTTGTCACTGCGGATGCAAAGAGCAGATGCATGATAAAAATAAACCTCAAGGGACTGGGGACTTTTCCCAGCACGGAGTCAGAGATGCAAATATTTGTCCTGGTACTGCTGCATTTGAACTAGGAGTCCTGACAGCGGCTGCCTAATGGCAGCCCCTCTGGGGCCTGTACAGGCTGGGTAGAAGCTGCTGATCTGGCTCAGATTCCACAGCCTTTACTCTCACGAGTAGGCTGAGAGTAAGACCATGCTGAAGGGTAAGGTTTTCAGGGAGGGGCCCACAGAGGCAGTATCACTTCCGTAGCTGAGCTGTCTTCAGATGCTCTCTGCCACATCCCCACTGTGCCTGCAGATGGGGAGTGTTGATGGATATCTAAATGGCTCGACGGTTCAAGGACCTGTCTCTGTTGTGGGGCTTCAGATATCAAGGGCTTCCCATCAGGGTGTCCTGGGGTGGGCAAGCCCAGCTGAGAAACCAGCCCCTGTGCTTGTCACTGCTCTCTGGTCCACTCCTACAGACTAGTCTTTCTTGTCCATCCGTTCACGGGCTCTCCTCACAACCAAGACATCTGCCAGTCAAAACTTGGTGGTGAAGTTCATAGAGGTTTGTGCCTTGTGTTCACAAAGAGAGAGGCTGCCATCAAGGAATTCAGACAGAAAATAAGGAACTTAGCAGCCACTTGTGCTTTATGCTGATTGCTAATTATCTGCATTATTCAGCACTATACTGCATGAGTTTGTGCTGCAAAACCAGGCATCTATCAGGAGCTGGGTCTCTTAATATATGGAAGCAGAAGTGCTGTAGTGCAGTGGCTCCCAGCTGGTGGGCTGTGTATCACTAGTGATCACTGAGCTTGTTAGAAGCCTTAGGCCAAAAACTGTAAGGAAATAAATGAAGGAGCCTCTTTAGTTCCAAACAAAACTGTCGTCTGTCCAGGAAGCAGAAGGTATTCCTCATGGCTGCTTTCCTCCCTGGTGGTATGTAGCAGGCTAGTAGAGGTGCATCCTGCTCTGTTCCTGTGCAGTTGGGTGCAGGGCTTTCACCTGTCCAGCTAGCTTTTGCTGGGTCTGGCCCACCTGTAGATGCTCGATTGGTCAGCCTCAGCTGCTGAGGTGAGCCCACATGTCTCCTGTCCGAGTGTCCCTATATCTGAAAAGATCCAGGCCCATTCAATGCCATGGCCAAACCTGCCGTCTCATGTGGGCCTGAGATCAAAGAGCCCCTGCACAGCACGCTACCCAAGGGGCAGGAATTGCCTCCTCCATCACCGAGGAACAGCAATTTAAATGACTTTGCCAAGGCTAGGCAACAAACCTGTGGTAGGACTGGGAAGGGAGTTCGTAAGTCTGACTCTCTCAGTCCCTTCTCTAGCCACCAGCCAATGACCCCTTTGGTGACCATTTAAGATGAGTTAGTCGCAGACAATCCTGAGTTTAGCTGTTCTTTTCCTTTCACCCACCCTCCTGTTTCAAACAGCAGGGAATCCTTGAGAGACTTATTTTTCCAAGCAAATTCCCATTTCCATTTGGAGGCGCTTTTAAGAAGATAGCTTCTTACCAGACTCTAATTATCAGTCATTAATAGGAGAAAAAGCAATGGCCTTAGCTTGCAAGGAGACTTTAGGTTGGATGCTAGCAAAAACCTTCTAGCTGTGAGGATGGGTAAGCACTGGAAGAGATTATATGGAGAGCTCCTTTTGTCTCCATCCAGAGCGGGGTGGGCAAAAGTCCATCAGGAGTGGGATAGACATTGCTGATCCTTCCTTGATGCAGAGGGGGTGAAATTGAGGAGCTCTCCAGACCCCTTCCAGCTCTGCTTTTACTAATCGTAGGGTGTTTTGTGTGGATCTGATGTGTGGTCCCCAGCATTCAGCATCCAAGCAGAAAAAGGTGCCTCCCCATTTCTCTGCACTTTCAGAGACGCAAGAAAATCATATCGTCAAAGGTCCTTTTGAAGCAGACCTTTGCTAGGTTGCTGTAGCAGAGTGGCTCCCTGAAATCCTGTCTGGAGAAGATGCCTGGAGTATCTGACACCTTGTTCAGACAAAGGTAGCCAGGACGAGCAGGACAGCTGAGAGTCTCTAGGCAAATAATTTGTCACCTGTCCATACGTACATTAGCCTGTTACTTACATGTGTTCATCAGAAGGCAAGGGAAGCAGGCTCTTCAGAGCCATTCTCAGGAACTGTTATATCCCTCAGTACTGGAACAGCCTGGAAAGCAAGGTGATGAGCCTTGCCAGTAGAGTACATAGCTTTGAGCTGTCTGGATGGTTGGCTTGACTCACTGCCCAGAGGAACCTAAGCTCTGACTCAGCCCCTGTGGATTGTGGAAAGTCCTCTGGTTCAGTAGCACAAGCTGCCTGCACTGCTCATAGAGCCGGGACCTGGATAGTGAGACCTATCGTGGGTAGGCACAGCTGAGAACTTAGCAGGGTTTGGGGCCAGCTGGAGGGAGGAGTGTGGAGTCAGTGCCCTGGGAATGAGCTGGCCCTGGAAACCCAATCTTTCAGGGTTCTCAGCCAGGGGGTTTCGGTGCCTGGCAGGATTGGCCTGTGCAACATTGATGAAGCCCTCTGAATCCTGCATCTCTCACTGTATAACTCGTCGTCGCTTGTCCAACTGTTACCCTCAGTACGATGGGAATCAGGATTCCTTTTCTCAAGTGTAGATCCTCTCCTATGGATCCGAAGACCTGAGGAATCCATTTGCAATGCCAAACAACAACTTTACTGCATGAATTTAGGTCAGCGTGGCATATTCTTACTGGATAAAAGAAGGTGCTCTTTGTGATATCCACATGCAAACTAGTAGGTTTGTCACATACAACACACCCTAGAATAAGAGGCACCTTGCTTTTTACAGGCAGCATGAAGGAAAAAAAACCTCTTTGGAGCAGGTAACTGAGTAGCAGCAGCAAGGGAGCCGAGCCTGCTCTTTGTTATGCTCCCTGTGGATCATGTACAGATTTTACTTAAGCTTCTGCCTGGTAACTGCCAGACACTGCTTTTACCGTATTTTTTGCATATAACGCACACTCAAATTTCCAGCAGCTGGTTGGGGGGGTGCATTTTACATGAGAAAATATAATATATATGCATATGTAGGTCTGTATGCTTGCGTGCTTGTTTATGTATTTTTTAAATAGAACACTTTTAGCAGAAAGGCCTTTGGACTATCTTGAGTCAGGTTTGGTGGTAGTCTGAGGTAGAGCTGAGATTATGGTTGTATGGCTAGGGTAGGGCTGGTGGTTTGGATAGGGCTGATCCTGCCTTCCGCAGGGGGTTGGACTAGATAACCCCTGGGGTCCCTTCCAGCCCCACTTCTCCATGGCTATGAGTAGTCTAGAGAAAGCCAGGTTTACTGCTGCAGTGAATCTGTTGCTGTTAAAGATTTGTTTATTTTACTTTTTTTTAATGCTCTTCTCCTGGGAAGTTAAAAGGTCTCTTGCCTGCGTTTGAGGCCAGGCATGTAGGGATTACACACAGTCCTTTCTCCAGCAGAAGGGAAGGAGGAACTAGAATAACTGCATTCAGGTGGCTGGGATGTGAATCACGTCTGTGGTGTGAAGCAGCCCTGATGGTCTTTACTTGAATTCCCCAGGTTTATAACTCTTCCGAATGGCGTCCTCCAGATTCTGGATGTGCAGGAGAGTGACTCCGGGGCTTACCGCTGCGTAGCGACCAACGCGGCACGGAAACGCTACAGCAGCGATGCTGTCTTGAGCGTGCTTAAAGGTGAGATGCAGCTGGGGTCACCTGGCCGGGCAGGTCTGTGGGGAAGAGTCAGCCTCAGAAGCAGCAGCCAGCTGATGTGAAGCACTGGGGGGTATTCTTTCTCTGCATCACAATGGTCTGGGCTGTAGTAGAGCTAATTTCCCAGGGGTGGCAGGTGGCTGGGACTGTTGGGCTTATTTTAATGGGATGTGTTTGCATCTGTTGCTTCTTAGTGCTCCCTCACATGCTCTGTTTTGTAGGTTACACTCTAAATTTGGGGTGGCGTTTGCACCTTATAAGCTCCACTTTGGGAGGAGATTGGACAGAACTGAGGCACCCTAAAGCCAGTGATGTTGGCACTGTGTTGGTTTCTCTGTATGGCCTCTGTGCACTGAGCTGGAGAAGGCTTGGAGGGGCAGCAGGAATAGTCTAGGGTTTTCAGAGACACCAAAGTAATTAACATGCCCAAATCCTATTGCACTTTGGGCTTCTAACTCACTTGGGCTCCTTGGACTATCCCCTCTTAGTCCCTGGGTGCCCACACAGTTGCTTACGTGGACTGTGTTCATGTATAACCTGTGGGGTGGCTGAGCTGGGGTTGCACAGAGCCATGCCACAAGCACTATAAACACCGAGGATCTTTTGCATCCAATCTAGGGCTGGGAGTGAAAGACCCTGAGAGGGTCGGGGGGCAAGCCCTGCAGTGCAGTGCTTCATGCCTGAGGGGGGGGCATTGACTTGTTCTAATTCTGCCAGAGAGCAGGGGGATCATACTGTGCCCATCCTACTGTGCCCCAAGTCACAGCTGGCCACCACACTGTGTGTGGCTTATATACCAGTTCAGTGGATGTTTCCTGACTGGAGGCAGTGAAAGTGGCTCTTGAACTGTGGGGATGTGGGGAGGAGCTGGGAAGGCAAATAGAATCCATTCTCCATCGCAGCTGAGCCGAGTTGTGAGCTGGATACGCCATTCCCTTGATAACGTTCGTGTTGTGTGCAGGATCTGAGAGGTATAAGATCCATGGACTCCAGTGGATTAGTATCTATCTGCTCTGTGAAACCTAGATCTTCATACCCCTCACACCATGGTGGCAGCTGAGATCTGCATCTGCTACATCCCACCATTCCTGATCATCCCACCAGTCCTTCCTCCTCAGACAGGCTGTAGTGACCAAGCATTTGGCACCCTTGTGAGTTGATGCTCCGTGCATGCAGTTGTTGATTAGTGCATCTCCTTGAGAAAATGCAGTCCACATGAATTTTATCCCTGTCTCTGGAAAATCCTTATTTTTCTCCAATGGGTTTGGTTGCCAAGGTCTTTTTATGTCTTTGTCCCTTTGGATATCCCTCTTGATGGGCAGGAAATTTGGAAGATAGTTTTAGCTGGGGATTTTTTGGGTCAGCACAGCCTTATGACAGATGAAAAAGAGTGAGATTCTCTCCTTGTGACAACTTAGCAAGAGTTTATTACAGAGCCCAGGGATATATTTGGCTTAATGAGAGCCTGTTTGGTGACTCCCTTTTCAAACACTGTGCGCTAAGGTAAAGTTCCAGATGAATGTGTTTCTTATTGCTTCCAAGAAGGAGGTGCTTCCTTCGGGACCGTGGTGGTAATGACTTCACGTGGTCTGCCCCAGGAGCCCAGCTCGCATGCCTACAGCTCTGGAGCGAGCAGCAGAGGAACCTCTCAGGTGGCCTGTTTTTGATACTGAAGTACAGCAAGTTTGAGCTGCAGCAGTTTGGGTTGGCACTTCTGGGCCTGTCCCATCACTGGTTAAGTAACATTACGTGACAGCAGAAGAGGAGTCAAGAAAAGGCATTTGGACATTTTCCAGACCCCGATCATTCCTGCACAATGTTTCTTACAAACCTATCAGGAAAAAGAAGAGCTTGGAAACTTGAGGCCATTAAAGTCACTGGTCTTGGCTGTGCTGAGCGGATGGTGTTGAACACAGAGCAGAACAAACTGCATCCTTTGAAAGGAGCTTGCACTTCATTATCAGAAAGGGTCCCTACATTTCCATACAGAACCACGTATACTTGTGGGTAGAGGTAGCCTGTAATTGGCCTACAGGTGAGCCTCTTACAGGTGAGCCTCCTACTCTTGAATCATAGAAGTCGGGTCGGAAGGGACCTTGTAGATCTTCAAGTCTGACCCCCTGCCTGGGCAGGAAGAAAACTGGGCTCAAATGACCCCAGCCAGGTAGGCATCGAGCCTCTTCTTAAAGACCCCCAGGGTAGGAGCCACCACCACTTCCCTTGGAAATTGGTTCCAGATCCTAGCCGCCCTGACAGTGAATTAGTTCTTATGGATGTCTAATCTAAACCTACTCTCCAACAACTTGTGGCTGTTATTCCTTGTTATCCCGGGAGGCGCTGGGGGAAACAAGGTCTCCCCCAAACCCTTCTGGTCCCCCCTAGTGAGTTTATAGACGGTCACCAGGTCCCCCCTCAGCCTTTTCTTGTGAAGGCTGAACAGGTTCAGGTCCTGTAGCCTCTCGTTGTAGGGTCTGCCCTGCTGTCCCCGGATCATGCGGGTGGCCTCCTCTGGACCCTCTCAATGTTGTCCACATCCCTCTTGAAGTGGGGTGCCCAGAACTGGACACAGTACTCCAGCAGTGGCCTGACCAGTGTCGTGTAGAGGGGGAGGATCACCTCCTTGGCCCTACTTGAGATGCACCTGTGCATGCATGATAGGGTCTGGTTGGCCCTGCTGACTGTGACCCTGCATTGTCGGCCCATGTTCATCTTGGAGTCAATAATGAGCATGGATAGTCCTGATCTCTGGAGAGAAGGGTTTTACCTATTTGAAGACTCCACAGTACATCATCTAGGATTTCTGGGGTGCCCTGCATTGGCCTTGCAGGCAGAGGCTGTGGGCTTAGTTTGCCTGTTAACAGAGGGGTTGAAACCAGTTTGGTGGCTCTGCCTATGGCTGTGGAAGGCAGGGGGGTGTTACCACGTCAAGGGGGTTGCGGCGAGTTGATTTCTGGAAGACACGGGGCCTGGCCCAGTACTGGACATGGAGCATGACTCCCCATGCTGCCGTACTGGAGTCTTGGTCTGGCCTTCACCTTCTAGTTATAACGTACTTCAGAATAACTGAGGTGGGAATAGGAAAAGGCTCATAGGCCCTGGGAGAAAGGCAGTTCCTTCTTGCGTGGATAATCGTAGTAATAAAAACACTTCACACTTTCTGCCTGAAGGCTGGGAATCACTTTGCTACCTTGAGTTAATTAACCCTCAGCATGCCCTTGTGCAGTAAGGAAGCGTGGTTATCTGAATGAAAGGAGCACCTGTTCTAGTCTAAATAGGCCAGACAGGAGTAGGGTTGGGAGATGCAGGGGAGAGAAGTGAAGTGCCCTGGGGTAAATATGACATCAGGCCAGAGCCTAGAGGTGAAGCCACGTGTCCAGACTCCAGGGATCACATCCTGCGTGATAGACCTTGCTTCCCCTTGCATTTTACAGCGGGACAAGCTGAGGCACACAGTGATTAGACAGGATGCCCAGGGGCACAGCGCAAGAGCGGAGGTCATGATATAGGAGTCCTGGTGCTTTCTTCCCTACCCCTTTGCCCTTTCTCTGCTCTGGCTCTCATTGAACATGAGGTATTTTTAAGCAGCGCAAGCTATGAAGCCCTTCCTAGGCCCTTTTTTGTCTTCCTTTTTGAAGCGACTCACTGGCTTCTCCGCTACCAGTGCATTTTCACATGGCTGCCTGTGCGGCTCATCCATCAGCAGGGAGTGTAATTAACTGTGGAGTCCAAGAATATACCTTTGATCAATGAACTGCGTTAGGGAGGTAATCTGTGTGGAATCTACAGAGAATTCTTGAGCCGTCATACACTCTGTATCTAATTACCAGCCCCTGCCAGATCCTCGGCATTGCTAATGAAACACAGGGTAACAGGGGAGCTTTTCCAGCAAGCATTTCTGCACGCTGGAGACAGCTCCCTGCCTTGCCCAGCTTGGCTATTGATAAGTAGTATCGATCACACGGCACATTCGGATGCCAGTGTCATTCATTCTATTTTCTGCATAATTGCGCCTTGTAACTTTAAGAGATTTAATCTGCTTTGCAAATTGAAAGCCATGGAAGAGGTTAAGCAGGTAGCATTCCTGCCGCAACGCCAGCAGGCCCGAGCAGATTCCCCTTCCCAGGCGCTGAGCTGCCTGCCGATCAGGCAGAGGAGCACTCTAGTTTGGCTTTTTTCCATCTGATTGGGCTCACCGGGATGAAAATTGTGCATCTCTATGAAGTCTCTGGAGATGCTTGTCAGCAGTGAAAGTCAGGTGAGAAGCAGAGGCGGCTGCTGGAAGTGACAGGCCCGTCTGGGAGGGATGGGTGCTTTCGGGTTTTGGGGGGGGGGGTGGTTTCCCCCTCCCCAAGGGATGTCAGGAGTGTGGTATTTGGGCAGTTTTGGTGGGTGGCTCCTTCTCGTCCCTGCTCTCTCCCTTCAGTCATTAAATGGCAGTAAATATTAACCAGTGTTAAACCCCTGGTTTGGTGCCAAAAAAATGAACCAAGACTCATTAGTGCAGGGAAAGAAGTGCCTCAGTGATGGCTCTGGAGATGGGCATCCTCTTTTTTACCCCCCACCAGGCAGCTGGTGGGGGGAGCACGGGGGGGGCATGTTCCCTCCCGAGATTGGCCCCCGACTCGGCACTGCTCAGGATGGGGCAGTTTTTTTGTCGCATGAGCTGACAGCAGGTTGGGGGGTGCACTAAGCCGTGGCACAGACGTATAGGAGTGGATATGGGGCTTTTGGCTAACCTCCAGCCCCACCCACGAATTGACTCGGGAGGCACCAGTCGCCCCTGCCCAGTCAGCAGTCTGCAGCTCGTGGACATCCCCTTCTTCCCTACGAACTTGTGGCGAATGCCACGCCAGGCTCCGTCCTGTCCTTGATTCCTTTGCTGATAACGTCTCTCATGGTCTATCTGACCGGGGGGATCAGGCCAGAGACTGCCACAGAAGCGTATTTTCACCAAACACTCTGCTACAGAACCTGCTTCCTGCAGACCCTCGAATGCCTCTTCCTCGTGACGCCCCCTCGCTGCCAGACACAGCTGGATTTGAGCAACCTTGGGCTCGTCCAGCCTCTGCCTTTATCTGTTTCTAACACAGCAGTGAGATGCTCTTCCATGCTCCCGGTTACCTGCATGTTTTCGGTAGAGAGGAGGATTTGCACTGTGCTTCTTCTGAACCACTCACGCAGTCGAAGGAGCCAAAGCGCTGTTGTTTCCCTGGCCCGTGCAACTTTTCCCTCCATTTCCAGCGCTCGGCCTTGTGTCTTGATGACCTAGCTGTGCTTTGGCCTCAGATTAGCAGCAACTGTGGCAAATGGTGCTGTATCGGCCGCAGATGTTTCAGCCGCTCAGACTTCACGGTGTAAATTTCCAGACATTCCTTGGGGAGACGACTTTCGAAGCAGGAATGAGGGGACTAGGACTTAACAGGACCCAGTCATGCCTCCCTGAAACAGAGCAGCGGCCTTCTGCTGTAGAAATAGAAACCGGGATCAACCCGATTTTCCTCTTTGCTCTCACCGGCTTCCCCAGCAGACGGGGCCTCCAGGCTACAAGTGCAAAGCACATCTGCCCACCCCACCCCACCACCCATCACCTGTACAGATGGTGACTGAGCCCTAGATCCCAGCTTTTGCTCTTTGCCAAAAACAGCATTAAGAACTGGCTGCAGGATGCTTTCCCATGTACCCTGTCTGCAGACGGCCCCCACTTCGGTTTCAGACAGGCCTGCTGCTGTGGAGTTGCATTTCACTGCCTTTGTTTCTTGTGGCAGAGTGCAGAGATTTGGGCAGCATGCAAAGAGTCTCTTCTCTCAAGGTTTATTTCTTCCACATGTCTCCTCCTCTAGGCAGCTTCTGATAAAGATGATGAGGACTGTGGCTTGGCAAAGAAGCTGCCAAGGGGGCAACCAAAGTTGGGGGCACCACATGGAAGCTAAGCCTCAGAAGTGGCAGCAGTTGTATAGGAACATGGTGATAGCCCTTTAAATAGCTTGTGAGCCCTCGACTAGTGCTCCCTCTGTTCTGCGTTTCAGGAGTTGCCAGAACCCAATCACCGCAGCAGTACAACCAGTTCAGTAGCTGGGTCTTGCACGTTGTGCATGTTTGTTAGACATGATACCTTATCGTGCCTCTTGCATGTCTTGTGTCTGCTGTTTTTACATGAGAACAGAGTCGAATCCATAGCATCATAGCACTCAGCAAGAGGTAGGATCTCCTAAGCCCTCAAGGGTGAGATGCTGTAGTGATAGTCCTGCTCTGTACCTTGGGAGTCGCTTCCGCTCCCACACTTTGGGCACACTGTATAAAATGTTAGCTCTCGGGACCAGTGTTAGTACGGTGTTCAGCCTGGTAAGGCCTGGATCTTGGCTGGATCTTCTAGGTGGGTCTGTAGTACAAAGGTCCATAAGAGGCCAAACTCCTCCTGCCGGTTCAGGATACAGCTTATTCTCTCAGGGGTCTGTCCTAGTCTGGAGTCTGAACACCCCAAGCCATGGGCTTTCCACGGCTTTCACTGAAACCCTCTGTCTGCAGAGCATTGTTGTCCTTTCAGCCGATATTTCTCTCTGTGAATTCATCCCAGTGTTTCTAGATACATTTTGTGGGACTAAAAGCAGTTTAAATTTCTAGTAGAGTTAAGACTGGGCTGGGGAAAGCATAAGCAATTAGAGGCAAAATGCAATTGAGATTTCCCCTGTTTCTCATAGTGCCCTGTTTGTATCTTGACATATTAATGCTTAGGGTGTGATAGCCTGGTAAATAGGGTCCTGTTTCTCCATGTGTCACCTTCAGGGCAGTGATTTCTCAGTCCGTCAGAAGGGGACGTTGTAAAACGGTTTGCCAGGGGTTACAAACAGAAAAACGAGTATCATGTGGAACCTGAATGGTAAAGATGGAGATCTCCTGTCCAAGCAGGAGAAAGTTTGCACCTCCTCCGCATGCATGTAGTCACTGTGAGTGGCAAACACAAGGCTCCAATGATGTGTGGTTTTTGAATGGCCATTTGCTGAGCCGTTTCCTCGTGTGTGTGTGTGTGTGTGTGTGTGCCTGGCTACAGCAATTGCACAGATATTTTTACATGAATGTTTTTAAAAACAGTTCCTCCTGAGTGCCTATTGTTATACCTTCAAATTGAGCCCACTTGCCAAGACTCAGAACATGTAATGCATTTTCCTCTACTAGATATAAAGCAACAGAGCATTGGTTTTGAAGGACTATGGCAGCGCATGCAGACCTGCGTTTGAGAAGCAGCTCCTCCTCCTCTTCCTGCTCCTGCTGACATAAGCACAGGACTGGTTGAACAGTTCAGCATGATGGGCCAGCAGATATGGATCCTCAGGTCTGGGCCCAGAATGCTGCCTGCAAATCTTCTAACAGGCCAGCACATTCCTGGTGAATTGGGATTTAATGCTCTGTTATTAGAGATGACACTGAGAGATAGCCGTAGGCAGAACATCATTTACATTGACAGTTGCAACAGCTCATTGCGGCGGCAGCCCATGCAAAGTATTTCTCAGTCAAATATTTGTGTGAAGCATGATAAGGGACTGAGCTAAAAGGTAGCCGAGCCACCTTTGCTTTGCGAGGGCGAGACTGAGGAATTGGAGAAACCCGATGCATAAGTGCTGCTGATTTGTGATGCCTTTGCAGAGGCCAGTGATCCTTTTGGCCTTCGCAAGACTCTCTTCCTCCCCAGATCAATAAAATATTTCCTTGCCCTATATGAGGAAAACTTTTTAGGGTGCCCAGCATCTGATTTGCAACCCCTGTTTCTTACTGTGGTATCTGTATCGTGCTAGCATAGGGGTGCCCACAAAAGTTCAAGCAGGCCTGCTCCTGAGACTTGGGATGAGGCCCAGCCCTGCAGGTGAGTTACTTCTGCTAGAGGGGAGTGATAAGCAGGTCACAAGACAAGAAACGGAGCTCCTAGTTTGTCACCTGCGAGCTGTCAACCCTGTCAGTATCTTGCACACTCACAAAAGTGCATGAGCTATTGCCTGAGCATATTCACAGTCATGGTTGTTGTGCATGGAAATGAACGGCTAGGAGTCATCAGCCCTTTGTGTAGCACTTATTGGGTACACCACCAATACACATAGACTTGGTGCCATTCTGCGGTATGGAGTTCAGGGCAATGCAAGCCCAAGAAAGCCCCGAGCTTGAGCAAGGCCCACAGCAGGGTAACAAAAACAACTTTTGACCTTATGCTCTTCTGTGGGGTGGGATATTTTGTCTCTGAAAATCAGAGCACTGTTTGAGATGGAGTGGACAAAAACAAAATCAAAGGGGTGGTGTTAGCACCACTTTCTGCCTGGTGCCCTCGGGGATAAGGCAAGGTGTGTAGTCCCCTGTAATGGAGAGCTATCACGCCAGATTGTTCTGCTTGTGGAGTAGTGCCACCCAGGTGATTGGGACGCCTGTCCTGAGCTGTCTACATCATGCTGCACCAGAGAGGTGTAGTGCCCTTACCTTCTAGGAGAGGGAACCCCTAGCCTCCCCACCTGCTCCCTGTCTGGGGTTCCCGAGAGAGCTACGCCCAACTTTGTTCAGCAGGAGCAATGTGGTGTTGGAGGTTGGGTGTTTGAACTTGGAGAATCTGGAGAGGGGGGAAAAAACTGGTGGCATTTATTTCCCTTCAGAGAGCAGCCAGGCTGTGGGGTCTTTCCTGCGGGCCAAAGATAGGATTCCCACGTTTGCAGGCCACCGGGGGACCAGCCTGCCTCGGCTGGACGAGGCCTGGGAGGGTTTTTTTGGCAGCCAAGGCTACTGAGGTTGTAGCTTTCTTTCTGCTTATATCTTTGTGAACAGCTGGCCGCACTCATTCCCCACTCCGATTCCCGACGCGGCCATCCGATAGCTGTTGTTCTAAGGAGCGCATTCCTGCCCTGCTTTATGGGACGAGGGTGTTCAGAGAGGCCCTTGCCTTCCCAGCTGAAGGGTCCCAGATGGTTGGAAATGCTGGGTCTTGAATGACTCCCATCCACGTTGGGGTCCATCGAGATGTGCTCCCTCAATGTGAAGAGAGGCCCTTACTTGCGTGGCTGTATTCCAGATTTGGTCCAGTGTAGGAAGAGGTCTTTTCAGCCTGCCACAAATGCAGCTGCTTCTGGTGTGGAATGAGGCAGCTACCCATTTGTCTTGCAACTTCCATACTAATCAGCATTGAAAGCTGCCTCTGCAAAGGGGGGTGGAGCCCAGTCACTTCTGCAAGCCTGCAATTTCTTTTTGAAGCCGCACAATATGTCCCTTTTTCACTGTTCCCTCCCTGAGGGGCCAGTGGCAAAACTCTGGTTTCTCTCTCCCTCTGTCTCCTTTTTCCTCTCCTCTCTATCTCTGTTGTGGGTTTTTTTTTTTTCTTTTCACTTGCTATTAAGCAGGGAGTTGCAACCCATTTTGAGCGGATGAAAGCCCTGAGCCGGTGGACTCAGTTTACATGAGTTTTCAGGTTCAGGTTTCCAAGTTGCCTGATATTTGAAGCTGTTTGCATAATGAACCTGTTGGGTCATGAAAAATGCTCTTGATCCTTTTTCTCTGGCAAGAGATGCTAAGTGATCACGGGACTTGGAGGGTGGAGGGGAGGGTTGAAAGAAGGCAAGGAGTGGGGGAGGGCTGAAAGCAGACCCAGGCAGATGAATAGATTTTGTAGCCAGCATGGACCGTTCGATCATCTGAGGCAACCACGGCAGTAAACTTTCACTTAGTTATCTCTGCACTGAGCCAGTAACGTGGGTTTGGCTGCAGCACAGCAGATGCTCCTGAACAGGCAAGAAGCAGCATGTGATACTGCAATAGGTGCTGTAGAAATGATCAGTAATCAGGATGCAGAGTAATATAGCTAGGGAAGGAAGGTTTTACTGGTGGGATCTTGTGTGTATGCACTCACACCCACACACTGGTAACATATGCATGTACACAAGTGTATGTCTATCAGGCTGCCCCTAGTGCAGTGGTTCTCATCTTTTTTTAGACTCACAGCACCTTCCATAACTCTTGCGAATGGAGCAGCACCCCCATTTAAAAACTGATTTATTACAGTGCTTACCTCCTTGCAGAGGGGCTGGACAGCAGGGTTCGGGGATCAGCCAGGCAGGGGTGAGTCTCAGTCTGAGCTTATCTGCTTATTTCCTCACACCTTGGTGGCACCCTTTAAGGGATCTTGGGGCACTGCATTCACTGCCCTAGTGGATGGGATTGATCATGTCATAAGCCTCATGCTATTGATGAAGACTTTTGCTTTGCTCAGGTGTCCTGCATGCGTCAGGCCAGGCCTCTCTTGGTCTGCTGTCTGGCACCATGTAAACCAGAACAGCTTTTTCCATGCTCTGGCTGTCAGCGACTAAACCAGTGCCCCCACCTGGGATAGCCTGAGTGAGGAGGGTGTGTGGACACCCAGCAGGACTAAAAACAAGACCTGGCAAAGGGTGGATGAGCTCCCTGCGAGCCAACAGCCATCCGCACCTGGAGAGGTGTCTCCAGGTCACTCTGCTCGAAGAATCACTAATGATGCAAAGCTATTCAACTAACCTAGGAAGGTTGTTACAGCATCTGTGGTGTCCCAGTGATCTCAGTGGTCTTGAGACTGGCTTGGCTTGGTTTGATATGATTAGAAGTGTCTTGCTAGTGCAGGAGGATCTGAGGGTGTTTTTGGACCAGCCCTAATGTTCCGAAAGGCCACGGTGCTCAGCACTGGTGAGGGACACAGGTGATAATGGATCTGATACCAGGCTCGCAGCCCTCATGTCCACCTATTTCTTGCTACCAGAGCTTGGGGTTTGGCACCATCCAACACGCCAAGGGAAATCTGCTGAAATGAATTGGCTGAAGGGGAATATAGGTATGGGATGAGCTGTTTCCCCTGGTCCAGAGGGATATGCCCAGAGGTACTGGCACCTGCACATTGTGTTTAAAGCAGTTGGGTTTGTTAAAGCTTGTGCATTGCAAAGCGCCTTGCTGTCAAACTCCTAATGGCAGCTGGAATTGCTGATGGTTCGAAGTCCCTCTCAACTGTTGATATGCCTCTCTTATTAAGACAGCTTGGTAGACCAGTCCATTGTATTAGATATTGTTTCTTTGTGTTTTAGCACTGGATGTTTGGGGAAGGATAGACAAGTCCCTGCTAATAGTATAAGTTGAGTCCCACTGCAGACAGCAGGCCTCATTCATTTCTGCTCTCTTGAGTTTCTTGACTCCCCATGGAAATCAGTGATTTACTTGGGTACAAGATAAGAGTCAAGCCTGGCCTTTGCAGTGAGGCTATCAAACAGGGAAAGTAGCTATGGATAGAGTTAACAATGAGGTTAGCAGCTAGTGGTGAGCCGAAGAGCAGCAGGATTGGTATGGTTTGGTCTCAGACCAGAGTTTTAATTGTGGTAGTGACATAATACAGCATCTGGGCACTGCAGAGACTCCCAGTAAGTGACACTGCCCCGTGCAGTGTCCACACTCTGCCATGCACAAGAGGGGAGAAACTTCCTGACTTTGCTGTTGCCAGCTCTCACAACGGCATCAGGAGCTGCCCCACACATTAGAGTTGATGAGGTTACACAAGAATCTCAGCTTTCATTAAAAAAGGAGTAAGGTGTCACTCCTGGTGGCAGAGAAAAACCTGGACACCTGAACTCACCTTAAAGAAACACGAAGGTGAAAGAAAAGAATCCAAGAAATGGCAGAGATTTCCTCGGGCTTAAACCAGCCACATGAACTTGTTAGGCCATGACTTGTGATTTTGGGATGCTGCAGTGGACGATTCTGCACAAGCAAGATGTCAGTGGTGCTTCGGAGCTGTGTGGCCCTTTGCATAACAGGGTTTTCAGCCTTACTAAGGAGTTCTGGTGCCTTTGGTGAGGGGAGCACGTGATTTATGGAGGGACTGGTGCCAGAGAGGCTGCTGTGTTGAGGCCTGCTGATCCAAAATCCTTAGACCCTCTTCTGTGGGATTTCTGTGGTCCAAAGAGGTTTTGTACATACCTTCAACTCCTGCAGTTCTTTCCTTTCTGTAGGCATTGGGACCATTGCCATGACCTGTAAAGGTACTAGGCTTTGAGGCTGGGATTGCCCAAGTGTCTGACTCCCAGCTGGAATTGCTGCGTTTTTTTTTTTCTTTTTGTCCCCTTCTCAGAGCTGGGAAATGATACCACTGCTACCACCAGCACAATGCCTCTTAGAGCTGTGAACTGAGATTCAGCTAGCTAATGAGACAAGATTGCCCTTTCCTGAGATTTCTGGTCCCAGTTGGAGCTTGGGGCTTGATTGAGGCAAATTTAAAAATAACTGCAAAGAAAAGAATTGCCAACTTGAGAAGATATCCCCAGCTGAGGAACCTGCATTAGGCAGTTAGCGTTGTTCCAAGGGAGCTGCAGTGTTTATTTCAGGAAAGTACTGCTGTTTCTATTATTTTCATAGTTTCACAGTAGCTAGGGTCAGGAGGGACCTGAACAGATCATCTAGCCTGACCCCCTGCCACAGGCAGGAATGAATGCTGGGTTCACAAGACCCCAGACAGGTGATCATCCAACCTCCTTTTGAATTTGCCCAAGGTAGGGGCGAGGACCACTTCCCTGGGAAGTTGGTTCCAGATTTTGGTCGCCCTAACTGTAAAATATTGCCTTCTGCTCTCTAACCTAAACCTATTCTCCATCAGCTTGTTACCATTGTTCCTCGTCACCCCAGGTGGTGCTGGGGAGAAAAGGGCTCTGCCTATTTGCTGTTGATCCCCCTTGATGAGCTTGTAGGCAGCCACCAAGTCCCCCCTCAGCCTCCTCTTGCTGAGGCTGAGCAGGTTCAGGTCCTTCAGTGTCTCTTCATAGGGCCTGTCCTGCTGCCCTCTCACCAAGCGGGTGGCCCTCTGAACCCTCTCCAGGCTGGCCACATCCCTTTTGAAGTGCGGCGCCCAGTACTGGACGCAGTACTCCAACTGCGGCCTGACCAAAGTCGCATAGAGGGGGAGTATCACCTCTCTGGACCGGCTTGAGATGCACCTTTGGATGCATGACAAGGTCTGGCTGGCCTTGCTGGCTGCGGTCTGGCATTGGCGGCTCATGTTCATCTTGGAGTCAGTAATGACACGGAAATCCCTTTCTGCCTCTGTGCTTTCAAGAAGGGAACTCCCCGGCCTGTATGTATGCTGTGGATTCCTTCTCCCAACGTGCAGCACCCTGCATTTGTCTATGTTGAACCCCATCCTATTCTCGTCTGCCCACTTTTGTAGTCTGTCTAAATCTAGTTGCAGCCTCTCTCTCCATTCAAGTGTGTCCACCTCGCCCCACATCTTAGTGTCATCAGCAAACTTGGACAGCGTGCTTTCTACCCCCTCGTCCAAGTCACTGATGAAGATGTTAAACAGTGCGGGCCCAAGGACCGAGCCCTGGGGTACCCCACTGCTCACATCTCGCCAGGTTGAGTACAACCCGTCCACCACTACTCTCTGGGTGTGCCCCATCAGCCAATTTTTTACCCATCCACCTGTGTAGGCATCAATGCCGCAGTCGCTTAATTTATTGATGAGGATGGGGTGAGAGAGTGTCAAAGGCCTTCTTAAAGTCTAGAAAGACTGTGTCCACAGCGACACCATCATCCAAGGGTTTAGTTACTTGGTAGTAAAAGGCAATCAGGTTGGTCAGGCAGGACCTGCCTTTGGTGAAGCCATGCTGATTACCCGTGAGCATGATCTCCCCTGCAAGCCCCCCACAGATGTGCTCCTTGATGATCCTCTCTAAGAGCTTCCTGAGCACTGAGGTGAGGCTTACAGGCCTATAATTACTTGGGTCGTTGCACAGGTGCCTAGGGTTTGCACAGGTGCCTAGAGGCACAACCAGGATCACAACCTTTTTGTGCTAGGTGCTGTATAAACCCACGGTAAGCAAGGATCCTTGTTCCTGTGAGATTCCCATATCCTTCAGCAAGACTGGCAGTGGCTGATAGAAGCTTTTTAACCACCTTGTACAGATTGAGAACCAAGGCACAAAGAGCCTTTCCATTCCAGACCTTGTTAACTTCTTTCACGTGCAATTTAAAACATACCGCAGGTACATTGCAGGAGTTCCAGCATGAACCATATATTTCTATTTTCAGTCCACATATGTCCAGGCCAAGATTCAGTAGCTGAAGCAAGTGAACAAATCACTGTAAATGATGGAGGCATTAGAGGACCTGGCCGTCTGCTTGTGGACATCGCAAGAATTGAAGAGAAGGTGATGTTCACTGAATCAATGTGTCATTGCAAATGATTTGTTCAGGTCCAGCCTTTTCAAAGACCTCGGCTGCTTCTCCTGGTCTCAAGGGAGCGGCTCACATGATGAGTCTCTTTCCCTTTTCTACTCCCAGAACGAGACCAGAGTTTTATGAAAAATGGCTGAGCTCGGAGAAGATGGCAGGGTAGCAACCAAAATGATGACCATGACCTCCAGGAAGACAGAATGGCCTTCAGGACTGTTGAGGAAAGAGGTCTGCATCGTGACCTTCTCATATTTATGAAAGGCATGGCACTGGGCCCAGAAGGCAACCTTGCAGAGGTTAGCATTGGGACACCTTCCAAACTGAGCCCGTGTGACTGTCCTATGTCTTGGAAATGACTCAGAAAAAGGGAAGGCTTTCCCTAGGCTTTAAGAAAAACCACTTACTTGATGTGCTGCTCAACCTGAGAAGGTTTTTGAATAAAGACTAGGAAATTAACACTTCCTTTTTTAAAAGGAAATGAATAGTTTGGTGACCTTCTTAAAAAGAGCCATTTAGAAAGGGTGCCAATGAATTTCCAAGTGTGAGATATCTGAATGTACAAGTTGAACGTGAGAATCTAAGCTTAACTGTGTTGAATTTGCTGATGACAGCTAATTCCTAGTTTTACTTTATGTTCAAAATATAATCAGTGCTGGCATTACTCTTACCCTGAACCTGTAGCTCAAGTCAGTTTATTTACGGCTACCCTTGGACAAATGCAGCATCAAGTTTGCCTGGACATTTCTCATGTTGGGCTGTCAGTAAGAAGAAAAGGCAAGTTAGCCAACTCGAGGTAAACCCTCGTGAAGACAAGGCTTTCCATAGTTGTGCCGTGAGCAGGCAAATCAGGATGGAAATCGGACTCCTGCAGGAGCATTCAGCTTGCTTGTTAACTCATGTTTAAGCTACGAAGTGCTTGTCTTGTCAAAGATATATTACCTTGAGTTAGCAAGTTCAGGTTAAGAGCGCACCTTGAGTCCCAGGGAAGACAGGACCTCGGAGAAAATGGGGTGGTGGTCTGCTTTGATCTTCTTTTAGGATGCTGTTTTCTTTGGAGAATTTCAGGAACAGAGACACCTCCTACTCATCGATTTGCTTCTGTGAAAGCTAAACCCCATGAAAAGACCATCCAGATGGATAGACGCTTCAGACATCTTTTTCTAATGGGTTCAGAAAGAGAATTTCTCTACGCAGTTTTCCATATTGTCACTGGGATGACTCCTTTTGGTGACAGCTTTTGCTAGCACCTTCTCCCACTGGTTCCTTCCTTTAGTCTGCTCACCTCACGTAGGATGATTTGGGGACTCTCAGCTTACAAATGATGGCTGATATTAGGAAGTGTTCCTGTGGAAGTTCCTGCATCATGGAATTCATCCGTGTCTGCCCCTTGGCCAGCAAAGTTCCCTCGCTCATCACCCCCAGACTAGGCATGTTGGTGACTGTAAACGCTGTACTTTCATTGAGCCACTGATATGCCAAGGAGTTGCCAGAGATGGGAGAAACTTCCCTTCTCTGTTGGAATCCTGTAGAAAGGCAATGGTGGGGGAGGAGGGGTTTAAAAAGGCCTTGCAGAAAGAGAGGAGGTTTTGGGCAAGAGAGGGGATGATGAGACAGACAGGTTTTCACAGAAGTGACCTGAGGTGAGCTGTGCTGGCAGGGGTCCATGGTTCAGAAAACAAACCATGAACTGCAGAAGGATCCTGGATAACCCCAGACCACAGAATGCACCAGCGGGGCGAGGAAACCTAAGGAAGTTGGATTTATTAGTTTGTGTCTGTGTATTGCTGGTGGTAAGAGCAATGGTGTGCAAGGGCTCTGTGCAAAGTCTATATGCATGCGTGATGTGCTGCCCCTGCCACATACCTCTGAAGGATTAAACTGTAGCCCTGGAGTCCCTAGGCTGGTGGAGCTGGGACATTTAGTGTGACCCTTGCCATAAAGCTGCACGCAGTGGGTTGCTGCAGTGCAATCAGTATAATCCCCTGTCGGTCCTATAGTTTTAGCATGAACTGCAAACCGGTCCAGTGCAAAGAGATTTCAGCTCAGCTGACGTCAGCACGTGAAGCTAAAAATTTTCTTGGCAGATGCTTCACAGATACCTGGGATGGTCTTAGGCAATAAAGCGTTGTGATGGGGCTGCCGATCTGTGGGTAAGAGAAGCAGTTTTATGAACCCGTCAGTACAGCAGGGTAACAGGATATCCTTGGCATCTCTGTGCTGCTATTTCCTGGAAGCATCTTCTGCAGCACCATGGAAATTGATTTGCTGGTGCTGGAAAACCCATTCTTGGGAAAGCAGTTGGCAGGGGCACCGCGCTTCCAGGAATTCCTTTGGCGGTGGGTGGGCACGCGCGTCAGATTCCCAACCGTTGGCCAAGCTGCCGTGGTTCCCTCTACCCACTCATTTCCAGAGTTTCGTCTATGCAGCCCTGCCACAAACACCCGAAGGCATCTCATAGGACTCAGAAATGGTTTGGATGCTGTGGTGACTGGAGTCCAGCCATGGAGTAGGTGGTGTGTGGGCTTCCTCACATGCCCCAGGACCTCCCATCTAGTAGAGAGAGAATCATTGCACTGAGAAGGTGATACAGGGTGTGGTGGTGATGAAAGAGGGGTGTCTGTTTATTTGGACAAGACCCCTGAACCTGTCTTCTGGATCCTTTGCTCCTCGAAGGTTGGGGTTGTTACGCATGTTTAAATCTGAGTCAGTCTAGCCCTTGCTAGAATGGCTTTGGATGCATGGTTTGCGCTTCTTCCCTGCAGGGCCTTGGCATCACTTCTGTCTTGGTTATTCCACCCCTTGGTTCCATGGGACAGACAGGTTATAGGAGCCCACGGAAGTGGTGTCAGAAAGAGTCAAAAGGGCTTGACCAAGGACATTCAGCGAGCAAGTGGCAGAGAAGCTGGACCTGTTGGGAAGACATCTCCCAGCAGTGGAGAGGTGCCAGCCATGCTGGACTTGGACGGTCAGGGCTGAAGTGTAGTCCCAGAGACACATGGGGACGATGGACTTCTGGACTGGAACATCAGTCAGCACTTCGGTCCACAGCGAGGCTGGTTAGCGAGGGGGTGGTGGGGGGTGAGGAATGAGGCTGTAATAGTAGGATGATGCTGAGGGCAGTGGTACTTTGGTAGCGCACAAAGCTCATTCCTGGGCCTGATTCTGTTCTTGTGTCAATCAGGATGAGGAATAACATTGAAGCTGGTCTCGGTGAGGCCCCAAGTGTGACAGTAGCCAGTGCTGCCAGCCTTGCTGTCACCCATTCTGTATTCTGTGCTTCTGCTAACAGCTCTTGTCTATCTTCCTCTTTTCAGCCCAAAATGCATCGGTGCTATCCAAGCTTGCTCTAATTTCTGTGGCATCTGCCCTGTATTTGTCGTAAATGTTATTCCTACTGCAGGTTATGAAGCCAGGCTCGCTGAGGTAGTGGCCAGGGCTCTGTAGATGGCCCGACAGCGAACCGTGACTGACTGAAGCCTAACGAGTTTTGTACGTGCCATTCTTTCCCCCTCGCACTGTCTTTGGGAGTGAAACCTGTCGAGTTTTACGACTGCAGGAAGCCAGAGTGTAACAGGGTAATTACAGTGAGGGTTCGTATGGTTCAGTGCCAACGTGCTGTACCGGGAAGGCGGACAGCCTTGTAACAAGCCTCGAATTCCCTGTGCAGGGCAAGGATATTGCTCTGGATCGCACCACATAATGGCTCCATGACTGTGGAAGCCTCTACAAAGATCCTCTTGCAGACAGTCTCTCTAAGGGTTTGCCGTTCCCTCCCATCCTTGACTTCCCAGCAGATGGGTAGTATTTGAAGGATGGCTTGAAGGAATTATTAATCCATTGCTCAGTTATCCTGAAGACAAGCGAGGCTGCCTTGCTGTTGCTGACGGATGTTATGCAGGGAATGGTCCTTAGATTTGCAGGACTGTTTCTGAGCCCGTGAAACACCTCATGCTTTTTCTGGCCATCATTGCAGGTCCCTCAGTTCAGCCAGAACCTGAAAGCAGGCCCCGTGCTATGTGGTTTTTCAGCAGTGTGGCTAGTTTGCTCCTAGAGCAGTGGAAAGGGACAGATAAGCAGCTGTCAGACAGAGAGAGGCATGTCCCTTATTTAACCTGGCTGATATAATTTTTTTTCCCTTCCTTCATCCTCAGAGCCTCTCCTAGCCCTGATCTTAGACTGTGCCTTGACCAACCACCCTCCCCACTCAAGGCCCTTTCCTCTCCTCTTCCCATCCTCTTCCCCTTTGGATGCCTGCCCCTGCTTGGCTGTGCACAGACATGCTCTGAAGTGCTCCAAGCACTCGGGGTGCAGGCGTTCACACACCCCAAGAATGATTGTAAAAAATGGCCAAAGCAGTTCAGAAATGACCCTTGAGAAAAGAGGAGCACTTCTGAAGTGCTGCATTTTCACTGTGTGTGATTATGGGGAGGGGCGGGGTGCGTGTCTCGCTCAGTCCTCCGGCATCCCACAGTGCTCCACTCCCTACCCCATCCTGCACAGGTTTGTCAGCCACTAAGCGCTGTCCTTTGTGCTCAGCTGACCTCAGGACCCTCCGGAGGCTGCCGCAGGGATTCCTGCTCTCCAGCTCCTCCATCATTGCCCCTGCATGGCTCTGCAGCCATTCTGAAGTGCTCCAAACTGGAGAGCTTCACTGCATGTCTGTCCCTTCCCCTTTTCCTGCCTGCATGTTGCTTCCTGCCAGGGAAGGCTTTGACGTGTGGACTCCTGATGACCAGTGCTCCCAAGAGAAAGAGGCAAGAGCAGCTGAGTAGACCGTGCGATGAGGATCACAACCACCTGCATTTGGACTGGCTGAAATGACCGAGTGACTAAAATGTGAGTGGCTTCCCACGTTTGTTGGTGAATCAAGGAGAAAGTATCATGCTGTCTGACTGGCCCGGCTCCCTTTTGGAGCCGTGAAGAATGGTGTCAAACACACGCAGGCAGACAGTGGGCCCGTGTCGACAGCTTTCTGCTGGGCTGAATGGCAGGCAGCATCACAAGACGAATGATTAGCAGCAACCTGAGATTTCCCATCGATACAACTCCGTGCCCCAGGAGCTTGAGGATTTAAAAGCGGGGGCAAAAATACAGATCAGTTCCTGGGAAAATGTTCCTGTTTTGACTGTCACTGGGTTCCCAGTTGCACTCGGTTGAGGCTCTTTGCTAAGAAGTGCATTAACAGATTTGATTTCTGAGCTCAAATCCACAAAGGCGGTGCAAGGAGGTCGAGGGAAATGAAATTCAGCTGCCTGGTAGCCCATGATTTCACCTGGGCTCTGCTCCATTTGATTCTCATGCTTCCAGCTCAAGGCTACGGGTTGAGAAGGTGGCTTTCTGGTCTGATGGTTGTGAGTCAGGTGGACAGACATTACTGAGCTGCTTCCTGCTCTCAGGCTTTAACAGTGTAGAAGTGCTTTGGCAGTCACAACTGACATTAACCATGGGTGTGTGTGTGTGCGTGCACACGTGCATATGTGCACACAGTTGATATACACTCCTGAGCCAAGCTTTTAAAGGAGGCCTTGTACAGGCACATTGTGTTTGTTCTGAAAGTGCCATTTTAATGTCATAAAGCCTTCCCTGCCCATAGATCAGGCATTGAGATCTGTGGACATTCACAGCTCACTCTTATCCCTGCAAAAGAACTGCCGCTTTGTAAAAGGAGGGTGGCTCTTTCTTTGAGAAGGACTTGCAGATGATTTCTAGCACCGAGACTGTGTACGGCACTGGTTTTGCAGGAGGTGAAAGCACTTGAAATGTAATCTGGGAATGCCTAAAATGAGGCCTGTACCCTGGGCTTTGGTGAAGCCAGATAGAAAAAAGGGACCCAAACTTGGCCTTTCATTTCTTCCAAGGTTTCTTGGGGCAGAAACTGGAACTTTGATGTCTGCTGAACCCGGTCTTGATTTCCCAGAAATGCAAAACCAGGTGATGGTCATTTCCCAGCTCCTCAGATGGTTTCAGTTGACATCAGTCCGTTGACATCAGTGGGATAGTGCTGACTTTGCGCAGCTCAGGCCATGGCCTGCAGTCTCCATCAGCCCGGACCAGAGTGCAGCACATTTTTCAATAGAAAGCGGTCACAATGGCCCTGCTGGATTTAGGGATGGGAATGGTTTAAAAATGAATTCCTGGCACCTTCATCTCCACATGCAAAGCCTTGTGTTGGAGCAGCCGTCCTACCCGGAGACGTGACATGAAACAAGGGAAAACCCTGTCCCCTCAAAAACCAGGCTTCAAATAGTGCGGCCAGTGAAGCTTTCAGTCTCCTGGAATGAACAGCACTGATTGTGTGTCGTGATCCTTTTCTCCACTCGTTGAAGGACTCCTAGAAAATAGCAGTTCCTTTTTACCTGGCTTTTGATAATGGTTCCTCTTGACCTGCGATGATTTTAGCAGCAGCACCAGCACAGGCTAGGGCTTGTTTTGCTGCTCAGTATTGTGCGATCAGATTCCTTTGAGCTGAAACTCCTTTTGGTTTAACTTAGCCCCTGATCTTGGAGGCTCTTCAGCATTGAAATGAGACTAGCTTGTGTTTTGTGCTAACTAGACACTACCCAGGGTTCAGAAATGAAATATGATGCAATAGAGACTTGGGATAGAGAGAAATTTGAGTTTCCCGTTTGCGAAGGCTACTGCTGCAGAGGTTTAAAGCACAAAACACAAGGCAGATGTGACTGTGATACCTATGAGGTAATTGCTTTCACTTAGAATAAAAAATGTTCTTGAAAGGGATTAATTTTTCCAGCGTCATTGTTAATAACTGGTGGGCAACAGAGTTGGCGTCTGGGCTAAAAAGTCCTGGCGATCACGTAAAGCAGAAAATGTAGCTTTGTAGAGCTGTGCCCTGATTTCACACTGTTACCTGTGGCATCTTGTTGCGGACCAGAGCCTGTGTCTGCCACATGCCTCTGCACTTTTCACATGGAGACCATCTACACACGTGTGCTGTGTGTGTAGTACATGTGCTATTTCAAGCAGAGCTTTTTCCTCCCTCCGAGTTAATTCCTGCATGGAACGCAGTCTAGGAAACCTGGCACTGACTGTACTCCCATCTGGCTGGTAGCCTTTTGCAGCTGCTACCCCAGGAGGACCAGCGTCACACGCGCACAAGCATCGCTGCTGAGTACTGCTCACCAGGTAAGTAAACAGCCAACATACCGACTCCAGACCTTTCCTGGTTTGGTACATATTCATTATGTGCCCTCCTGTTTAGCGCCATCCCTCTCCTTCTGAGAGACATTGCATGACCAGGGTCATTTTCTGATTCCTCTCTGTCCTTTTGGGAAAGTATCTAGATTCGCCATCTTCTAGATTAGGCTTCACCATGGATTTATGCAAAAAAAAAAATTGTCTGCATTGTTCACCACCCCACTCCTTGTGCAGCCTCACGCTGTGTTTAGTTTTTAGAAGGCTGTGCAGTAGCGAGGGGTTTGCCTTATGCTGTAATCCCAGGTTCCTTTCCTGACCAGACATCCGTCCTTCAGAAGCCTGTAACTTGTACGAGTCTTTTACATGTTCCCCTCAAGACTGAGTTTTGCTTGCCATCCTGTTGCCTGTTCCTTTTGCCTGGCTGGATCTCTTTCCTCACAACCCTTTCTACTCCTAACTCATTTAAATAATTCAGTGTCTTCTGCCAGGTTCCCCGCTTTGTTTTTCACCCTGCTTTCCAGCTCATTAATAGGTACATTAAGCAACACAGGACCTGGTGCAGAAAGCTGAAACAACCCACCATTAACCTTTTGGCATGATGAAAGCAGACCTTTTAATCCTGCCGCTGTTTGCTGGCTGTCTTGCAGCCAGTTTTTGATCCAGGACAACAATTTGCTTCTCACCCTGTGACTGTGGCATGTCTTTATAACCCTCTTGCGTAGGACATCAATAAATTATGTCCCCCGGTTCTCCTTTACCTGCTGCTTAAGGTACAGAGCAATCTAGGAGATCATCCTCACACCTGAGGAAGAATATCTTGCATTTGAAAGCTTGTCTAACTGTATCCCAACTACATAGTTGGTCCAATCAAAGCGATCACCCTAAGAAATCCTTGTCTGGCATAATTTCTGGACCGTTGTGAGTACAGCATCACTCTTGCACTACCTCTTTCCTTTTCAGACACCTTGCTGCTGAGACCCTCACAGATTGCGACCTTCCAGATGAATTTAAGTCTGCTTTTAATGATCGCTTCAACCTGGTTGCCGGGTAGAGAGATCTTGTAATTCCCCAGATCGCTGCCTACGGATTTGCTTTTTACTCTACTAAGTAGATTGAGCTTCTTAAGCCCCTCATAGCAAGGCATGTTTTCCATATCCCAGATAATGAACATAGCTCAGTGGTAGCTGCTGTGAGTGGATGGTGCTTTATGAAGCAGCAGATCCTGGCTGTTTCTGCAAAGGATGCTGTGGCTAGGGTGGGAAAGGCATTTTCCTACCCTGGGAGACCAATGGAGAGGTGGGTGTGCTCTGTCTGTGCTCCCCTCACCACCCAGGCCAGGCTGTTTAGCATCCAACACAGGCATTATGTAGTAGCTGGGTCACACAGGTTCAGCTGTTCTACCCGCTGAACTGGAAAGAGGAGGGCTGTGCTGGGAGAGACCTGCTGTTCCCATAGCAAGGACTGCTGGCCTGTGGGGTTTGAGTCCCTCCAAACCCAAAGTCTAGGTGGGAATTCCTTTAGGGACGGTGCGGGGGGGGAGGTTGTGTGACGTGTGGATCTGTTTGGCAGGGGAGAGCTGGAACTGCAGGGGGGCCTTGAGGAACCCGAGAAAGATCCTGGGGAGGCTTCTGTATGGAAATGGCTGCACAGCTCAAAAAGCAGATTTGTTTTCCCTTTCCTCCCTGGGCCTCTTTCTGCAGCACTGGCCTGAGCATTGCTCCAGAGTGAGCTTGAAACACCTGGAGGTGTCTGATGCGTCTGGTCTCCTGGTGCCATGACTTTGGGGAAAGCTTTCAAGCAGGAATTTGGTGCTGCCAGGTCTGTGTCCCCAGGCTGCGGTACGTCAGCACGGTGCACCTGCCAGGAAGGTGTTTATTGGTGGTGGGAACAGGCTCCGCTTTTTCATGGGGTGCTAGTGCACCCACACACATGGAAGCTCAGGGGAGGGAGTGGCTTTCCCAGAGGGGCCAAGGGAAGGCTGCATCCTGGCTGGAGCATGTGTCCTATGGAAGTGCTGAGTGGGCAGGGCATCTCCGTGCCCTGCAGGTGTTACCAGCCCTAGACGGGGCAGTGCCCAAGGGTGTTCGAGGGCAGAGCAGGGGCAGGCCGATGGGACATGGGATCACGCAGCTCTAGAGATCCCTGCGTGGAGTTGCAGAGCCGCAGCAGCTGGTATTGCAGCTTGTCATGTTTTGGATGCTGAGGGGAGCTTGCATAGCCCCATTCTCTGGTCCCCCTTCCATGCCAGAGGTGCTGCCACCCTGTGCGAGAGCCTACATCTGTGCTTGCCAGCTGACTGGGTGGACTACATAGGTCTGTTCAACATGGACCCAGCACTTATTCCTCTCTGCCCCCTTGTCCTGGGTTCCCCCTCCTGTTTCTCATGCTGTCTGCGCACTCGGAGGCCTCCTTCACTGATATGACATCTTCTCTTCCCAGCCGTGCAGCTCAGTTAGCACCAGCCTCTCCACCTCTGTTGCTCGGCCAGCATGGGTGCCCTGTTCTCTGCACTCTCCCGCTGCCCTTGCACTGAGCGTGATTTCACTCTGTCGATGAGGGACCTGTTGTGCTGTGGCCTGGGGAGGTGATTCCTCCCAAGCTGCAAATGCTTGGCTGAGCGGCTAGGGCATGGTTGTGAGGAAAGACAGAACCATGATTGCCTGACATGTTAGCTGCTGGCTGTGTGGTTAACCTCCTGAAGTCCAGCTTTATATTCAGCTCCTGCTGATGCCGGGGAAGCTCACAGCTGAACAAGCCAATACAACGGTGCTGCAGCTGACCCGTGCCAGGGCTGGTTCCAGGTGATAGGTGTGTACTGCCCTGTCCCTTGCATAGGTATTTTCCCACATGTATCGGGAGCAGGAGCCTTCCTGATTCTTGCAAGGCCAGTCCCTGCTCCCTCTCTCATCCTGCTCTTAGCTGGTTTGACTCCAGGGATGGCAAGGTAGAGAATCCAGCCCCCGACATTTAACCAGTGTACCATATTTACAGTTGGGCTAACTCTGTCTAAATGATTGTGACCCTGTATGCACTTGTAGGGACTGTAATGCCACTTCCCATTCTGTGCTACACAAGGCAGCGAAGTCAGCACACTAATCTCTGGATCACTTGTGCTTTGCTGCAGCGTAATCATACCTTTGGCTGTTAAGCAAAAAGAGGTTGCAGTCTCCTGTGCTACAGGCTTGGGCTGCATGAATAGTCCATGCCATGAATGTAGTAAAATCTTAATCGACTCCTAGGTGTGGTAGCATGAAAACATGTCACTTATATGCCTGTTCCCACCAGTCGTTTCTTGTAATGTAATAGCGCCACTGTGTAAGAGGGTCCCTGCTCAGCCTTACGTTTTCTCATAACTGTGTTGCAGCCCTTTGCTCTGGCATTTGGAGAGAGCCTGGAGGTTAAGATATAAGAATGTCCAGTACAAATATCACCCCGGGTAGAGGACCGCAGCGTCCTTGTCGTATCTCTGCTTCCATCTGGTGGACAAATGCTGGCTGCTGGTCCTTTTTTGCGGGGCACGGTACAGGTTCCAAGCTCGGGAATTTTATCCATCCCTCGTTTCAAAGGTCTTTGCGAACACACCTGGCCTTTGGGAACCAGGTCTAAGCTTTGGGGGGATTGGCCCTACCTGTCGTCAAAACCCGCTAGCAGCTTGCAGGGTAGTGAGGGCAGCATAGTCTGTTCAGCTTGTTGCACGCTGTTTCATCCGTGCCTTGTACCAGCCAGCAGGAGATGCAGACGCTTCCTTTCCTTCCTGGTAGGTGATAGGTCAGAGGTGCTGTCCCTGCAGGTAGAATAACCCCATTGCAAACTTGCTGTGATAATGCTGCTCCCCGGCACTTATCCATTTCCTTTCTAGTTCATATATTTTGCGTCTGCATAAGGATGTGCTGCCTTGTCGGCACTGGAGTTTGCACCAACTAAGTCAGAGGTTAACTAGGCATTTAAGTACCTGTATGAGAACGTGGAAGACGGGGGAATGGTGATGTGTGTAGGCTTGTAAGCACGTTGTTGTGGCCGTATTGCATGTACTTGAAGGCTTTCCATCTAACATGTCACCGATAGCACCTGCACCCAGGATTTCTCTGGTATGGCAATGGCTAGGAGATTTTCCTGTCTTTTTTGCACGTGGAATGAAGAGACTGCAGTAAGACTGAATTGGGAGCAGAATCATCTGATTCTTTCTGATCCTAGCAAAGAGGGTAGAGTTTTGCTGGGTGACATGATCCGGCTCCCATCTTGGTGGCTATTGAGGAGAGCAGAAAAGTCCTAGTCGTGGTAATTCAGTGCTGGATTCCTAGTTCAGGGTTTGGTTTTGTTTTTTTGCTTTTCTCCATGTATCTGAATTGACGCTCCAGACCCGTTGTTCTGTGTCATGCCCTTGTCAGAGAATTGGGATTCCTGCCGTGAAAAGAGGCTCTGTTAGCAGAGCAGTCAGCATGAAGGAATCAGTAACATTAAGATACTTCATTGAGTCCCAGGGAAATTCCTGGAATATTTTCCCCAGGGTGGCACCATGGAAATGCTTTATTTCCTTGCACACTCTTAGGAACACACAAATTCCCAGACCAGCTAAACCCTCTTGCCAACAAATCAGTAGCCTGCCCCACAGTGACAAATCGTTGATGCTTCAGAGCAACTCGCACACTTCCCTTACCAGTATACCCACCCAGCTGTGCAGTCGACAGCTCTGGAGAGCAGGCCGAGTGTGAGTGTGTGTCTCTAATTCCTGCTGCCTTCCACGGTTGATCAGTTTACCCTGAAAGCATAAGGTTTGACTATGATTCTTTATGCCCCGTCAGCAAACCCCACTTCTGTCCTAGTGCTGTGTCTGGTTTCATTTGCCATTTAGTTCCTGCAGTGAAGATGCTTTAAGGACCAATTCAGCCTGCGGAGACCCAGCTGGGCCTTGTCTGGATTGCAGAGGTGTGCTGGCAGGACTCAAGTTCTGCCCTCAGTTTCTCAGGTAAATCATCTTGCCCAACCCTTTGCCTGAAAGCGGCTGCATGGGCCTGACTTCCCAAGAGGCTGCATTCGCCATGCCAGTGAGCTGCTGCAGCAGGAATAGGAGCCAGGAGTTCCCCCATTAAACCTCCTCTGTAGATGGTTGAAAAGGTTGGCTTTTCCTCTTATCCTGTCATCTGGTTCCCCACTCAAGAGGGAATTTAGGATGGCAGGGATGGGCCTCAGATGGGGAGAATACATACCTAGCTCCTAGAGACCTCCTGATAGAACAGGCTACATGTAAGTCCTAGGTCGTAATATAACTGTGGGCATTTTGCAGTGCATCAGGTATGTAACAAAGTGAGCCCTTTCCTGTGGACACTAAGATGCGGTCTTTACCCCCCAATCAAAATAGCTTGCTCCCTTCTGTCATTTTAATGAGTGGGCTCTATTAGCATAGGTGTTGATGGCGGAGTCACTGTTCTTGGGCCTTGCCTACATCGTGAGGCTGCTGCTGCTACAGCTGTGCTGACAGCTGCATCACCAGAGCCTCCTGCTGGACATGTGGCAAATGAGGGCAGAGGATTTTTCTCCACTGGTTTACCTGTGAATGAGACAAATTCCATCACCAGAAACTTTCTTTTGTGACGTAGTGACATCCAGTTCTGTTAGCTTTGCTGTGCGATCTAGGGAAGAGTGCAAGTGTTTATCCTGCACAGATTAGACACTGGGATTACTGCCTCTAGAAGATGGGGTCCTTTATGTTGGTTCAAAGGGGCAGGGGCAAGCAGAGCTTGTCCTGAATTTAATACTTTTAAGGAATGAATTAACCGGAATGTTGTTCAATTAAAAAGCAAGTCGTAGAAGTGAAGAGAAATGAGATGAATGGAGAAATGGAGTCTACCCAGAGCTGAATGTCTCGGTGGAAATTTCTTGGAGTTTGGGCAGCTCCCGCTGTCTGGTTTGGCTTGGAAAGAATCCGGACTCCAAACTTTCTGCTCCTTCCTCTGAGCTTTGGGGATGGAAGATGGGGCTGACACAGGACTCTCCTCCTCCTCCGCCCCCTCCCCTCCCCCCCCCCCCCCCCCCCCCGCCGCTCTGTGCATGCGATGGGATTTGTTCACATACATCCAGGGGCAGAAAGCCAGATGAAGAGCTGAGCTGCCATAATGGTCAGGGCATTTGACTTGAGGGCGTGTGATGCAGGCCAGGTCTCTGCTGAAATGCTCACCTGAACCAAGGTCTTATTCCACTGCAGACTTGTACATCTGCTGCAAACCCCACAGCGTGGCACTAGTGCCCAGGGGCCTGGGGTCTGAAAGCCTTCAGAATCCATGGTGAAAATGGCCGGGCTAGTGGAGTGAAATGCAAACAGTAAACCAAGTGTGTAACTCGTGTGGAGCAGTGGCGCCCAAGCTCTGGCCCCAGGGTCTGGATGAATGGCATGGGGTTGGGCCTTGGGTGTGCCCCCTTGCTGCTTTGCTCCAGCTGCGTGCCCTGATCCAGCCCTGTGCTGCCTGATCTGGCTGTAGGCCATGCCACTCAGGCCCTGTGCCTTTGGATCCAGCTCTGCATTGCCCTGATCCTCCTGCCTGCCACCCCATTCTGGCCTTGCGTTCCCTCCACCTATTAAATCCAACCATCTGCCGCCTCTGGCACGGTGGTCATGCTCTGGCCTGCGGGGCTCCCCTCTGGTCCAGCGAGTTGGCAGCAGGGGAGAGGCAGTGAGCCCTGCCTCTGCTTCCCCACCACTACATTGCTGGACTTTGAGAAGCCCCGTGGGCAGGATGATATGGTTCCACCAGCTGGATCTGGCCTTTGGGCTGAGGGCTGAGCCGCCCTGATGTGGAGGAAAGAGCAGCCTGTTTGCTGCAGTGCGTTGTCCTGCAGCGGAGGTAAGGAAAGTCAGGGTACAAATGAAATGTAGGCTGTGCTGCTTTAAAAAGATCTTTTTTTAATCCTCTTCCTTGATTAGATTCTCAGCCACCGTTTCCTGCCGATGTCACCATCATCGCTGCCCCCGAGAACACCACCGTGGTAGCTGGCGAGAGCGCGGTGATGGAGTGTATGGCTTCCGCCGACCCCACGCCATTCGTCTCTTGGATACGCCAGGGTATGTGAAACAAAGCCAAGGAGCCTTTTGATGTCAAGAGGAACCCACGGACACTTTATTTTTAAAATCCATTAAAAGGGAAAAGGTATGTGGGTGCCCAACATGGGGGCCATGGCTGAAGCAGCTCGAGTATCTTTTCTGAGGCGGGGATCCCTAATTAAGTCTGCAGTGCTACAAAGCTTGCCGTTTATTTTGTAGCTGTTTGATCTGTAAAGTATCCGCAATTCTAGTTACTGGATGCCTTTTGATCTAAATTGGTCATGGTCATATTGCACGAGCCCGAGCTTTTGAAGGTCAGCGCATGGCACTCGGCTTCCCAACACTTCTTTTGTAGCGGTTCCAGAAGGTTAGTGGGAATTCCATTGCGGCGGCTGTAGCTTTGCAAAAATAACCTGTGTTACCTCGCCGGCTCGCCCAGCATGAGAAATATCTTTTCAACGTTTAAGGGCCTCATAAAAAAATAAATAAATAAAATCCCCATTATGGGCATGCTGGTTTGGCCGACTCAGTGGAGGTTGAGTCTGAGCAACAGTATTTTTAAGTGCATGCAGATGTACTGGTGATGTACACGCAGGCACAGGCTGCTACTGTCACAGGGGCTTTGTTAGGTGTTTCAGAAGCCCTGGAGACCGTTGACTCGGGCCGTTCTCAGCCTCTCTCTGGCAGTCACTTCTTCAGAAAAAGTGTTTTGATGATCGCTTTCAAAAATCCATGTTGGTGCCCAAGACTGTCCTGTCCATCACCCCAGGGCCACTGCATCCAGTCAGTCTTTCTTTGGGATGTTTCTGTCTCAGGACTGAAAACAGGTTGCATTTGAGACATCACCTGGGAAAGACATAGATAGCCCTTTAGGCTAAAAATAGACTCTGGGTTTTTCCCAGGTCTGATTGTCTTGGGTTTATGACTCCATCCAAACAGGTACAGAACAGTTGTTTACGCATACAACTGGCATGGCAATTAACTTAAATTAGCTCAGATTTGGGGTGCGGGGTTGTTATGGTACTTCGCAGGTACTTAGGGACTGTGGGCTTGTAGGTATGCAGCATCCCAGGACGAAAGCCTTTGTCTCAGGAGAAATCCAGTGTGTTATTAGCCTTAACAGGCAATGTTTTTGCATTTGTAGCCACCCTGCAAAAATAAGCAGCTCACTGGACCCAGCATTGGAAATTCAAAGCAGGGCGGTTAAATCATTCAGGCAGAAATGCTTGCCTTTCGTCCTATATATTGAAGACATAATTAGTTGTGCCCAGCTTTCCTGTGTTTCCTAAAGTATTCATTGCTATGCTTCAGCAGGAGCGAGGCCTGCCTCACTGAGTTGCTGGTTCCTCTAGGATTGGTACTGAGTCCTGGGGTGTCATCTGGCGGCCAGATTATGACATCTCTTCTGTGCAGCCAGGGCCGTGTCCATACACTGAGCTTCCCAGATCTTCCCGTGACGTACTCAAAAGTGCTGCATTACTCCAGGCAGAGGCTGCCTCGTAGCCCAAAGGCAAAGGTTTCTTAGGGTGATATTTTTTTATCGGATCAATAAACTTTTGCGTAGTTGGGACAGCATTAGACAAGCTGTTGAATGTGAGACAATCTTCTTCAGGTCCGGGGAGAAAAGCAAGCACCATGACTAGCTGTAGTAAGAAGTAGTTGGTAGAGACATGAAATGTGAGCGGGGAGGGGAGGAGAAAAGAAAATTCCTGGGGGTAGCAGACAAACGATTAGCAGAAGAACTAAGCTGGTTACTGGGAGATCAGGATGCATCCATGGGAAGGAGGGTCATTATCACCTTTCCTGCGTGGGAGGAATTGTGGAATTGGATATGTTACAATGTGCCATTAACCACCGTGGTTTTGAAGTCCTTAGTTCCTAGTGTCCAGGCAATTTAGGAATTTTTGTTCCCAAGCTTGCCGTTGAAAGGTGCTAGCATGAAGCTAGTGAGGTTAGAGAGGGCTCGGTTGTTGCTTTTCTCCTCAGACCTGAGAGGGAACACCTTGCATTTGAAAGCATGTCTGACTTTGCCTCTCACATAATTCCTGGACCGTCACAACCACAACATCACTCCTAACACTTTCTTAACCCAGAAGCAGTGCAGTCATGTCTGTGTCGCTTTAGGCAGGGTAAGCAGCAAGGAAGCAGGCTAATTGGCACTGGCACTCAGTAGTGCTGTTGACTCCCTCCGAAGTGCTGTGCGGACCCCATCTAGGAGCTTCCTATTGCAGGCTGCCCGCTGGAGGGCACTGCAGCCTGGCCTGAGTTTAGCCTTTCAGCAAGGCCTGTGCATGCAGAACGTCTGTGCAGTCATGTTCCTCATTTGGATGCAGCGTTACTCAACTGTGAGGCCATCTAGACAGGCCTCTGTTGGCTTTGACAGAGGCCAGCCCTCTGTAGAGGTTCAGTTTGTGGCCCCTTGGCTAAGCAGCAAAGCTAAAACATGACCATAATGCAGCAGGGCTCCTGACTAGCTTGGGACCCTGCTCAGTGGCATAGTTCATGCTGCCATGGTGCCAGCCCCGCTAAGGGCATGAACTCGCAGCCACATGCCCCGCTGACAGTGTGCGGTGAGTAGCACTGCGGTCCCCAGAGCCCTGCGTAGAGGCACAGGGAGCTCCCCTTGAGCGCAGGGAGCCCATGCCTTGATCCTGACTGAGTGCAGCCCGGCGGGGGTGCAGAGCAAGGAAGGGCTTTCAGCCTCTGCTCTCTGAAAGGCCAGCACCACCAGGGTGGTAACCGGGAAGAGAGGATGAAGGTTCGTCTTTCAGCAGGGAGTGGGGTTTACAAGTGTAGAGGTGCCACCAGCAGGGGTGAGATGAGCCCAAGAGCCTGCCACCCCAACCCATGCTCAGAGCCTGCAGGTTATTCACGACGCCTACATAAAGCCCTGGCACTGATCCCATGGCTTTGAGCTCCCAGCGCTGCCTTCAGTTCCCTCGTGGCACAAAGCAAACGGGAAACTCCTTGAGGACTCCCCCAAAGGCACAGCTGGCTCCACATCACCAGCTCTTGCCCACTCTCTGCGGCGGTGGCACCTCGAGGGCCAGGAGGAAGCCTGCCAGACAGCAGTGCAGTTGGCATAGGGACCAAGATCATTTTCAATCACTTCAGGGCCTCTTTTGGCTCCTGGCCAGCCTAGAGTCTGGGGTCAGAGCCATCTTTTCCCTTCTTCTGTCCCAGCAGTGTGGAACAGCTGAGAGCTGGGCCTAGTTTAATGAGCAGAGTTTGCAAAATTCATTGCATCCTCAATTATCCCAAAGCTGGTTCAGCCTGTTATTGGCCAGATCTTTTGTATGGTTGGGGGGAGGGGGGTCCTTTAGGTCCAGGTCAGAGGTTTTGTCTCTCCTTTAACAACAAACCCTCACTTGGCTCTGCGGTAGTCTGCACTGTTCCTGTCGTCTCTCTGTAACTCCTCAAGGCTGCTGGTCCCTTGCTGATACCTGCCTCTCCGTGGGAGCAGAGAGCCGAGCCGGACTGAGCAGAGGCAGTGACAGGAGTGCAGAAGGCATTGGCATATAGCCCATGTGCTCCTAGGCTGAGGTGGACACGGGCAGCCAGCTGGCTCAACCATGGTATGCAGGCAGGCAGAGAAGTGCATCTTTCCCAACAACCAAGGAAGCGAATGCCCCTAAAATCTGCAGTGCTGCAGTTTGCATGGTTGGTTCTTATCCCTTCCAGAATGGGGAGAGCAGAGAAATGGGTGAAAACCAGGAGAGTTCATGACCCTGCTAGCCTGAACGGGCCCAGGCTGGACAGACCTTTAATGGGAGGAAAGTTCCTTCCACAGAGAGCCTAAATAGCCAAGATGAAGCATAGGGTGTGAGGCCCCAGAGGCCAAGTGACGTGGCCAAAGCCAGGTGGAAAGGCCGTGATGGAAGCCAGACTCAAAACTCGCCTCATCTCTAATGTAACCCTGGTGTCTGCCACACGTTTCCTCTGCAGATGGAAAGCCCATCTCCACCGACGTGATCGTGCTGGGACGGACCAACCTTCTGATTCCTCACACCCAGCCCCACCACTCCGGCGTGTACGTCTGTCGTGCTAACAAACCCCAAACCAGGCAATTTGTCACCGCGGCCGCTGAGCTCCGGGTCCTTGGTGAGTGGTGACAAGAAACATTTTGGACACAAATATGACTCTGGGTAATTGCCATTGGCCTGGAGTTGTGTTCAGGAGCTCCCTGGGAGAGGATGCTCACAGCCCCTGCTGTTTCTGAGAGAGGACATAATCAGAATGAATTACTCTCTGGTTTAGGGAAGATTTCTCAGCAGCATTAATACCTTTACATTTTTTCTTTCTTGTTGAAGTCTTTTTTTTTTCCCCCCTTGCCAAGTTCCCCTGTGAAAATTGGTATCGGCAATTAACTTTCAATATGACAGAGGCCGCTGGGGAAACCCAGCTGTGAGCATATGAGTCAATACAGATTTCGGGTTTTCTTTTTTTTTGGTTGATATAATCTAAATTAGAGTTTGCTTGGGACCAGAGCTAGAATGAGGCTTGGCTTGGAGCAGCAAGACAGGGATTTGTGTTGCTTTTTCTTTTATAGATTTCTCTCCCTACTCTTCTTCCAGCTCTGCCCAGCATCTCCCAGGCCCCCGAAACCATCTCTCGTACCCGCGCCAGCACTGCCAGGTTTGTCTGCAAAGCAGAAGGGGAGCCAGCCCCTGCCCTCCACTGGCTGAAGAATGGGGAGGCTCTCCAGTCCAATGGGCGTGTGAAAATCCAGAGCAGCGGCAGCCTGGTGATCAATCAGATTGGGCTGGAGGATGCCGGCTACTATCAGTGTGTGGCAGAAAACAGGCTGGGCCTGGCCTGTGCCACAGCCAAGCTCTCGGTCATCGTGCGGGAGGGGTTGCCCAGCGCTCCCAAGAGGGTGTCCGCTGTCTCCCTGACCAGCACGACAGTCTTGGTGTCTTGGGAGCGCCCAGAATACCACAGCGAGCAAATCATTGGCTTCTCCTTGCATTACCAGAAGGCTGCAGGTACATGCTGTCTGTGTGCAGGGGAAGGGATATGAAGGCTTTGTATTCCGTTTGGGCTAGGTAGGACAGGGCCCTTCGAGGAGCAGGAGAAAGTATGGCTGGGGCTGCAGAAGCAAAAGTGCCTGTTGGTTGTTGCTTATCTCACCCTTCAGCCAGGGGTGGGGGGGGATATGAGGTGTGTTTAGCCCAGGATAGTTTAGGTAGCAGAAGCCTGGGCTTTGCAACACCCCTCCAGAAAAATAGTGCCTATTGGAACGTCATCACCATCCCACGCAGATTAGTGCCGTCTGGTGTATCGGAGGGGTTTCAGAGTAGTCCAGCCTCAGTTCATCCAGCATTGCTGTGCTTGCCATTATTGGCACCAAAGGACCAGAGACCTTCTTTAGCTTTGCATAACCACTTGCGCACTTGCAGTGCATGGCACCCGCTAGTTACTGTGCACCCGTATTGGGCAGGTGAGTGCCCTTCGATCCTTCTTCCACCCAGCAGATTTTAGAGGCCATGTTTATTACTTCTACCATGATGTTTTCCTTCAGTGACTATATACAATTTCAGAGTTGTTCTTTGTGTCTGGAGCCACTGGCTAAAATGATCCAAATTAGATGTGTAAGGTTAGGCATGGGGAGTTTTGATGTGAATCAGAGGCTTGGCTCCCTAAGGGTTGGCTCCTTTGCATGTCTGTGCTAGGTGCGCATCCCTGTATAGCTGCCAAAGAGGCACTTTGGTCCTTAGGCAGATCAGTCTGTGCAGCCACACCTGCCCTTATGAGCACACTCAGAAGGCTGTACCATGGTTGCGTGAGTAACATTTAAATGCATGGAGGTAGAGTTAGGGCTTGGCCGATAATCCCTGCCTGGAGAGTGAAGTCTGATCATCATCGGGCAGTGATGGGTGACAGACCCTGGGGGAGGCTGGCACGGGGAAGGGAAGGGCTAAGCAGTAACTATGTCGAAGAGGCCATGGGAGAAGGGATTTGGAGGGAGGTCGCTGGTGACTGCCTGGCTGCTCGCTGCACTGCTGAGCGCTCTGACTTCTGTCCCTAGGAACAGATAATGTGGAGTATCAGTTTGCTGTCAACAACGACACCACGGAGCTGCAAGTCAAAGACCTGGAGCCCAGCACCAACTACGTCTTCTATGTGGTCGCTTACTCCCAGCTGGGAGCGAGTCGGACATCCACACCCATCATTGTTCAGACACTGGAGGATGGTGTGTTGAGCAGGCCTAGGCTGGTGTCTCTGAAACCCACTTCTGCCTGTCCTGAAATGGTTATGTTCCATAGACGAGGAGATAGGCAATGGGGAATGCAGTCCTCAGCTCTCTGAAATCCAGGCATACTGCCCGAGCAGCCTGGTCACTGTCTGTGAACGTCATGCATTAGAGCAGCGTAGGTGCCATTGCTGGCCCTAGGTTATAAGGGCAGCCCATGCAGGGGGTATATTATTCGTCTTTCCCAGACACACCCCCTGTCCTCTGGCACTGAACCAGTGAGGAGCCCAGGGTTAGCATCCTTGTCAACAGCATGTTATCAGCAGTTATGGTAGTGTATGGTAGGGAACAACCAGGGTTCTCATGACTAGAGGAGTGGGACAGTGAGAGAAATAAGAGAGCCAGCACCAGTGTATAAAAGTGTAGGCTCCGAATTAGAGCTAATCTCCAGTCACATGTATGGAAGTTGCTGTTTGCTGTTGCTTGCAGACTGTGGAGAAGTCTCATCTCTTTTTGTTGCCTCTCTCCCAGTGCCTAGTGCAGCCCCTCAGCTCTCCTTGTCAAGCACAACCCCTGCCGACATCAGAGTCACCTGGCTGCCCCTTCCTCCTGAGCTGAGCAATGGCAGGATTACGAAATACAAAATTGACTACTGCACCCTCAAGGAAGGTAAGGCTGCAGTTTACACGAGAAGCAGAGCTTGGAGTATGTAGCTTGCACTGCAGTTCTCCAGAGTGCATCATATGTGAGTGTAGTTTTGGGAGAAGGCTCCAGGGTTGAAACACAGGGATTGGAGTCCTCTGTCTGCCCCGACAGACATACAATCGTGCAGGTTCCCCTGTCCTTCCTACCAAAGGGCCTCAGACTTCACCTTGAAAGGATTAAACAGCAGATTTGTTCCTATAGCCCGTTCTGTTTTTGGCCTTTCTCTGCTGAGAGCTGCCATTGCTTTGTCTGTGGATATGACCTCCTGGGTAACTGGACTGAGATTTGCCTTTGGCACAGGCTAGCGTGACCCACATGGAGTGACGGCGTTCGACTGCCTTTGGCACTATCTGTATTCTGAAAGGAGTTTCGTATTTATAGGGCAAGTGGATTTCATTAACCTGAAAAGCAATTCTAGTAAAACAGACCGTTGTGGCAAAATATAAACAAAGATCCTGGCATGCTATGGACATCGCAGTTTCCAAGTTTGGGCTTTGTCTGGTTTTATTGATATCGTTAAGTTAAGCAAAACTATAAGCTTTCAGTGGGGCCAGGAAAGCTTTCCTATGCTGTATGCAAAGAATCATTTTGGTTCCATCTGTGCTAGCTTCCAGCACTGTCTAGCGCTGCAGTTCCAACACTGTGCCAGTGCTGCAGCCTCTCCACACCCGGGTACGTGCTTCCTGCCAAGTAGGGGTTGGAGCATGTGGTAAAGTATCAGTTACCTTCCCACGTCTGTGATTTGTGTTCATGTTCTGCACCAAGACACCTGGTTCTTGTTTTTATTTTTCCTACCTAGCACCCAAAAATGCCTGCCCAGTACCTGATATTCACTGCAACCCTTTGGAAATGCATGCAGCACAGGCAGCGTGTTTGGCAGCTTAGTGTTAAACAGCTGTGCCAGAACTCCTCAGAGCTCAAGCATTTAAATATGGCCATTGTGTTTACCATCGAGGCGCTTTGCATCGGAAGCTAGGCTGATTGTGGTAGCTTTGCTGCAAGTCTCAAACTGTGCTCCACTGAAAACACCTATGACCCATGACAGGATGAGAAGGCAGTGTTCAGGTCTGGGTTGGGACAAGGTTTAGGCTGGAATGAGGGTTGAGGTGCTTGGTTCAAATTTGAGGTTGAGTCAAAGCTAATGCTTGGATGCAGTTAGGAAGGCACTGAAATATGAGATGATGGCCGCAGATGTTAGCTGCCCTCACAAGTTGACTGCTATCTTGAATGCTCATGAGTTGTCTGCCATCTTGAGTGGTGGGAATTTTCACCTGTTGGCTGTTCTTGTGAGATTTCTGACCACCTCCCACTGTTTCATGGTTTCAGCTCTGTCCAAATGGGATGTTGGTGGGGTAGAGGGGAGTCTTTTAGTTTTGAATGTCACTCCGAATGAGGGCAGGAACGAGGCCATGGACTGCAGGTTTGAGAGTTTGGGCACATTCCTGATCAGGGTCAGATCAGGAGATGTTGAGGGAAATTGGACCCGGAAAGAAAGCCACAGCTCACAGAAGTCTCTCACCTTGCTCAAACCTCTTTCATAGACCTTGAGCTGCTGGCCGTCTTCACAGGGGCAAATTTCACCCTGCCTGGGATGGAGACATCTAACTGGTGTCCCCTTGGCCCCAGCAGATCAGATCTCCTCCATTGAAGTTGGTGCAAACGAGACACAAATCACCCTTTATTCGCTCCATCCCAATAAAGTCTACAAAGTGCGCATAGCAGCCAGCACAAGCATGGGCTATGGAGCCCCCTCGGAGTGGACACAGCATCGCACTCCTGACAGGGACAACCAGACGCACGGTAAGGTGCTCGTATGCTTGGCATGACTCCTTTCTCTTACCTGTGATGCGAGGGTGGGAAGGAAACATCCTGATACCCTAACTGGAAAGTGGACAAGTGGTCTGACCAAGGCTAGCTAGGCTGTGGTGACACCAGGGTGATCTAGCATGGAATCCCTATTGCGCTAGAGCCCTACCTGTAGCTCCGTTATAGGGGACCAATATGTTTTTTCCTTGTCTTCAAGCTACTGGATAGCTTGGTGATACCTTATACCCCAGATACTCCTTGGACTGCTCAAGAGGTGCAGAGGCCCATCAAAAATGCCTAGGTAGCCAAACCAACATGCAAAGCTGAATCAAAAGCCAGTGCATGGGCAGTGTTAAAGATAGAGCTGAAGCTAGCTCCAATTAGGGAAGGTCAAACTTGCCCTGCCAGCTTCCCCCATAGTACCAAGTCTCTACTGTCGTGGTCCCTTGCTATGGAGGTGTAGGCCAGTGTAGCGATAGACTCATAACTGCGCCTGCCTATCAGATGTGGAAGGAAAACTGCCCCTCAGGATGCAAGGACCTGCTAATGAGTTCTGAAACGTGCTCTCTTTCCCATTGTTCTTCTAGTTCCATTTGCCCCGACTGAGTTAAAAGTGCGAGCAAGGATGGAGTCCCTCCTGATAATGTGGCAACCCCCAGCGAACCATGCCCAGATATCGGGCTACAAACTGTACTACCGAGAAGTGGGAATGGAGGAAGCCAGTGATGAAAGCCCCTCGGACGGCACTGAAGATGACAGCTGGGATGTAGGGCCCATAAAGCTAAAGAAGAAAGTGAAGCAGTATGAATTAACTCGACTAGGTTAGCTGGTTAAGTTTTCTCTTTACCAGTGTGCGTTTGTTTCATGCTATCCATCTCTTGTGGCCCTGGCCCTGAGTTCCCAGCGGGCAGCCCGCCCTCACCCCGTGCACAAATCCTGGTGGGGCACATGCCCACCGCTTCCTTCTGCTCCTGGCCCCGGGGTCGCATTCAGTGCCCTGGCTGGGCAGCCCCTGCCCCACTCCCTCCCTCGCTGTCAGGGCCTTGATCTTCTTCCCCCGCACTCCTCCATGCTCCTTCCCCTCCACAGACTTATTGGCCTGATGCTGCTCGTCAAGCTGCCTGGCTGTATTCCTGGCCATGTGCATGCTGTGTCTGTGCACATGCACGTGGCATTTATTGGTAACATTACTGGCTACAGCAGCCAAAAAAAAGCCAATGGCTTTAATGTCAATTTTCCTTTTATTGGTTCCAATCTGATTTGTGACTGATATACTGGTGCACCTCTAATTAAATCTAGTGTCAGAATGGTAGTAGTGTGGGTAGCCTTATCTGAAAATTTAGTTCAGAACCATGCTGGACACATACCCGTGTATTCCAAGCCTGTGTATAAATTAAGGATACACCTGAGGGGCCTGCCCCAGTAAAAATAGATGCTAATTAATCCCAACCAGAGCTCTCCTTGTTTTACAGAAAGGGGAAACTGAAGCAGAACGGATAAATGCTCATAGCTGGAGAACTAGTTCCAAACACAGAAGGGATAAAATCTACAATTTGATCCAAACAAAAACTTTAGCTAAGAGGCTTGCATGGGTGTACTACAAGGGGCTCACCACAGAGCACCTGGCCACAGTGTAGATATCCAGGGAGTCATCAGAGTTGTTGGGACAAACTCTATCAGTGTTGCTCTCTGATTCCCAGTGCTGCTTGTGGGCTAGGTGTTTCTGGTCACATTGGGCTCCTTCACTTTGGATGGCCTGTACATGTGCTGTCAGGAGATGGTCTGTGCTGCAGTGCCCCTGACAATCTCATTGTTCTAAAAAAAAAAAAAAGGTCACAACTTCAGTTCTTAGTGTCAAAATCTTGGCCAGACTAATGTCTACAAACAAGCCTAGACACCAACATCCATGACTAGTTGGTCCATGGTGCTAGCCAGGCTATCTGCAGACATGGTACAAGCATGAACATCACCCCTAAGCCCAGTACAAAGTATGAAGAGTTCTCTGGTCCCTTTGTATACGCTGATCAAACCCAATCCTAGTTCTCGCCTGTTACTAAAGCATGTTTAAGTGACATCATCCACATCCTACCACTCGCCAATTAGCGCAGCGCCTGGTTGCCAGGTCACTCTGACCTTTACTGGGGTGTTCTGTACTCGTCCGATCAAGTCATTTTCTATCTGTTGGCTTCTGAGGCTCCTCAAACTAATGAGCTACTTTCCCAGCACTTCTATGCATGTCATATGTGACCTGTCTAGCTGTGTATGCACTGGGGCCTACTTTGGTTCATGCTGTTAGTCTCTGTATGGGTTGGATATGCGCTGACCAATGGTTGTATTAACCTGTACTCTAGCAAGGCCTGTGCACAGTAATTAGTTAATCAGTCAATTAATAAGAACTGGAGGAAGAAGTCACTCACGCCAGATGCATTTTTTTTTTAAATGGGTGTCTCCTGTTCAGACTCCTTTCCTTCCGTGTCTTATGCATCTTTATTGTAGTAGTTGCATCCGGTAACTAGTTGGTTAATCCGCAGAGGGGAATCTAGGGGACAGATCCCAGCTAGTGTGGGTTGGCGTTGCTCCACCAAGAGTCGCAGCAGGTAGGCCGACTTTCCCCAGCCAAGGGGCTGTTCCACGTCACACACAGCTTTGCTTTATCGACCAAGCCACACTGTTGGAACAGCAGTCCAAGCATTTCCCCCACTGGCCTGTTTTACACGTCTTGCCTTGCCATGGCTTGCTTGTGGATGCCTTGACCTTCAACTCGCAGAAAGACAGCTTGTGACATCTCTGAGTCTGTTTCTTGAGTCGTGAGATGGCTGGGCCCCCTAGTAGCATTTGGAGGGTGTTAACAGTTACAAGTTACTGAAGAATTTAGAGCTGTAATTATTACACTGAGGAAACCGCATGTGAATATTATCATGCGCTGTCCTTACCACCGGCAGGCTGGTTAATAGTGACTCGGGAATTATCTGAATTGGTTCCAAATGCTCTGGCATGCCAATACTCAGAAGACTGCTTGTTCCTCCATAATTACTTCCTTAAATTTGGGCATCAATCAAGTCTTGATGGTTTCCTTATGATTTGGTTGATGTGCATTAACTATCCTTGCGTTGTGAGCAGTCTCGGATTTCTTCCCACTGGAGATGTTCTCGTTTTGTTTATTCTCCCTCCTCCCCACATTGCATGATTGCTCCCACATCCTTGGGAGAGGAAAGGTCTGGATGGGCCGGTTGTATGCTGAGAAGGCAAAAGCTTCTGGGAGTGAGAAACAAGAGGCAAAAGCCCATCGTGATTTGGAGGAAGGGCGTATCTTCACTGTAAGGGGAGATGTGAAGGCAGCACACATAGGTACCCTTGAACCACCTTGGCCAGACACCAGTGTGTGAAGGTGTAGTAGTCTTGTCTAGAGTTTGGGTACGCACCTTGGGGTGTCTCCCAGGACTCCAGGCTGGGTTGTACAAGCCTGCCAGAAGTTTTTGCCGATACAGCTTTCTCATGACCTGTGCTAGTTACCAGAGAGCTAGCATGGGTATAAATCACATTTCCAATTGCAACCTTAAGCATATTTCTAATCTGAGACTGTTATACAACCCTTATGTTGGCAAGTGCCTACTCAGATGAGTAGTCATTGATTTCCAGAAGACTGTTCATGTGTGTTAGGCACTCACCTGTGAGCGAGTACGGGTCACATGAGCAGCTGGAGAGACTGGGTCTGGGTAAGGAGCAGTGGGAAGTGAGGGAGTCGGAAAACTCCTTGTGTAGGAAATAGAAATAGATCCTTGTTGTCTGTGTAATTCTGCCGTTTGCTGCAGATCCAGGACACTCGCTTTGCAGGGAACAGCTTCCAACTCTGCTGCAAGCTTTGTGACTCTGGAGTGCAAACGGTGTCCAGGTGCTGCCTCGATCTTGGAGCCTCCCGGCATACTTGCAGGGTGCAGACCCTTGTGAGTGGGTCCTTAAGGAATGGTGTTGCCACCTCAGTTTCCCCCATAACTGAAATGCTCTTTGGAGTCCAGAGACAGGGGCTTTGGGCTGCGGCTTAATCCTCCAGGAGCATGTGGCAGGTGTAAGCGAGAGGCATGCAGATGGGCTTTGCACAGAGTGTCTGAACACACCGTTGCTCTTTACTCCAAAGTGTTGGTCCAACAGACCTAAACAAAAGCGATAAACCCTGCCCACATTTTCTCATCTTCGTTTCCTTGCTACTCCGCAGTATTCTTTGGACCCAAGTCAAGATCCTCTGGGATGGGCCAGCATCTTCAGTACAGCTTACAGAGCTGCTGCTAATAGCCAGACTGGGACCTCCCTTTCCTGACAGCCTGTCCATCACCACCTCTCTCCTGCCCAGTGATTCCTGCATGCCTTTGTGAGGATTCTCCCTGTTAATAAGCCTCCCTTTTAACATTGAGCTCTTTTGTCCTGCCTTGGGCAACTTTCCATCATCCAGCCCTCTGCAGTAAGAGAGCTACTGCAGCCTCCTCCAGTTCTGGCCTTCAGCTAATAACCCTAGCATGCCTATTGTGTGGCTGGAGTACAGTCCTTAATGACTCTCCATTGTAGCCAGTCTGGAAAGTCCATTACAGGGTGGGAGACTCATTCATGAAAAAGTTTCAATACAGCATTAATCCAGACATAGATTCCCTAAATCTAGACAAAAGCTTGACCCTGAGAGAAGTAGCGCTCCAAGAACTCTCTCATTGACTTGGAGGTATGTCCTTAGTCTTACTCCAGCAATTAATAATTAATGACAGGATGCAGCAATCTGGGCTCCGATTTAAAAGGAAAATAACCACTAAGGACCCCATTTTACTGTCCATATTTATAACTAATAAGTAGCACCTTCCTCTGGGAGTCATCTCAGTGAAATCAGGTATTTCTTGGTGTAGGGGAAAGTGGTAGAGTTAGCGCCCAAATTAATCCCTTTGAAAATGGATGCAACGCTGTAGTTAGCATATTGGATAGATTACGCAATCATCCCAATTGCCCGTTTGGAATTATATGGACTAGATTGTTCTGATTATATTTAATCACACGTGTGATGGAAGTGAGGAAAAGCTCTGTTTTCATGTGGCCTCCGAGTTCCAGTAGAGAGTCTTGACAGTTTGATGAAACGTCCAGGCTGCATGCTGCAAGAGCGCAAACATCTGGCCCTGCAGTATAAGCAAGGGGGAGGCAAGGCTCAGGCTGCAAAGCCTGATTTTCCAAAGGCTTTGGAGATGAGCTGTTCCTGCTTAGCATGGTCTTAGCTTCCAGGGCCATTTGATATGGGGCACAGTGGGGTATTGATACAGGGCAGTGCCATTTGATATGGGGCATGGTCCTTGTTGGCAGTATTATGCTTTGTAATTCAAGTTGGACACGCTCTCACTTCCAGAGATCAGGATGCTCCATAATGGAAGGAGCAAATGGTGCTACAGCTGTTTGCAGTGGGGTTACTTGCACATCCACAGTCAGGAATGGGGTAAGATGGGGGGATTTGCATCTGCACCCCACTTGCTACTCCAGGCACGGGTGGGAGCTGCTTAGTACTATTGACAATTTCGCCACATTTTCAAGATCAAGAAGCTCAACTTTAGCTCCTGTTTTTGTTCAGTCTCGCCCGTGATATTTAGAGACAACAATCTTATTCCTCCAGTCTGGTGTTAGAGCCTGTCCTGACATGAGAAGACTTGTCCTTTCCTTCCCACCATCATCCAGGCTCTTCCAAGGCGGGTTGTGTCCTGGGACATCTAGATCTCCCTCATGGCTTACCTGTTTCCCATCCGGCCTTCCTGGGATGTGAAATGGAGAAAACAGCACTCTTCGTGGCACTCTGCACAGGCACCCTGGGGAAGAAGGGCTGTGAATCAGTCACGTTTCACTGAGCCCGAGGACCCGGCCCTTCTGTCGTCCATCTTTCACGGCCCTCTGTCTCGGCACATCTCAGAAGTTTCCCTTTGGTCAGAGAGGGCAGGAATACGGGTCAGCCGGTTCCCCTTCTTGCCAGTGCTGCCTTTGAGGCAAACAAAACCATGTTTGCTTATGGGATCCTTTCAGCGAGAGAAATGTGGATGAAATGTTTTTATATTCAAGATGTGACCATGTGCTGTGAAGCAGCAAGAGCCTTTCCAACACCCTCAGGGTAATTGGCACCATTAAGGCCTGGGAGCATAATTGGAGCCGTAATAATAAAATGGGCATAAATAAGAAGCCTTTGTGTGGCTTGCATTGTCTTGGCAAGGGAGCTGGTGATCCATCAGGGCAGGGAATGAATGGGCACATCCCTAATTAACAAACTTCATCAACTCAGTGTGGCCGAGGGAACCAAGGCGACTGCGGGCGGCTTTTACTGCATTTCTCAACAAGGGACGGGGTGTCCGGGAAGATAATCGCCTGCTGGTCTGTATTTAAAAACTTTTCATCTTTCCTCGAATAAATGACTCTATACAAGATGGACTCCAGTGTACCCCAACATGGCAGGAGAGTGCCCGGGTTTGTGAAAGACGAGAAGAAAGGGGCAAGCCAGCTTTGAAACAGCCTTTTGGCGTGCCGGAGTTGTGCTTGGCATCTGCTGCAGTCCATAATGCAGGGCAGACGCTGCCGCTGGCGGGCTCTGCGAGCCCAGCTCTGTCTCATGGGCCAGTGGAAGCATGGCCATTGGCACCGAGGTGGCGAGTTCCTTCCACAAATGTTGGTGATTCTGTCTGGCAAAGGGACCGGCTCCTGCTGCTGCTGTGGTGGGTTTTGTGTGCATGGCATGGCAGTTTGCTTTGCTGTTGAAAACTAAGGGTCATTGTCTGCAGAGGAGAAATGCTTTGGCCTGACTTGGTAATTTCCTGGGCACCCGAATCCTTTGTTGACTTCAGTAGAAGTTTTGGACATGCAGCTAACTACCAGATGTGGCTCTGTAATGTCCTCTTATTCCCTGTGTGATGGTACGAGGTCTCTTTCTGATCAGAACTGTGCCTGGGGGTGGGGGCGAGATCTCATGTCACTGAGACAGCAAGGCCATGAATTGCCCTGAGACAGATTCACCCACCAGGCTGGCACTCAAATGAGGGGCTTTGAGAATAGGGCCCCCTATCTTTTCTAGATTTTCCAGGATGTTATTAATGCACATGGATCAACTCAGTACAGGGTGTCTGTTTATGTTGGATGGGGGGCATCCATACTGCTGCGTGTGCATGGGGGGGGGGACGACGTGAGAGGTTTTTTTTTTTGGTAGTAAGCTGAGTCTTTGGGATTACTTAGTGCTCACCAGCACTGCACCTAGGCAGTTAGTCTGAAGTCAGAGCCTATGTTGCTGTGGAAAGTATGTGAGATAAAGTATATGAGTGAAACACTCAGGGTCAGCAACCAGATGGATTTTCCCAGGATTATTCCGACTTTCTCAAGAGAATCCCAGTCCAGATGAGCACAAGCATCTCTTGAAGCATTTTAAGCACTCTCCTCTTGCCATGCAGGAGGTTGATATGAAGGGGTTTTTATGCCACGTGAGGGTATTTCACTAGCTAAATGCAAGGGCCCAAGATTGGGGGGGGTCCAGAACATCTGGCGTGCTCTGCCACCGATTCCCTCTGTGACCCAGGGCAAATCACCTTGCTGCTGTTGGCTTTGGTTTCTTTACCGCTTTAAGGGCTGACAGCACATCGCAGGGTAGAGAGATTAGCCAGTGCTTAAACTTGAAACCCTATAAACCCAAGGAAGGAACCCAGGGATTTTAAAATCCTTTGATGTCCTGGAGCATGATTAGCTTCTGGCAAGGGATTTTCTTTTTGTACAGTCAAAAACCTTGTTGATTTCCACAGCTCCTGGGAGACTCTATGAGGTGAAGTTGGTGGCCTTCAATAAGCATGAAGATGGCTACGCAGCAGTGTGGAAGGGCAAAACCGAGAAGGCACCCGTCACAGCAGCAGGTAAGAAAGAGCCGTGGGACTACTGCTTAGTTATTTCAGCAACTGCTTCCTGCCCATACAGTCACCTCTGTCCCACTCTGCCTGCGGTTCTCAAAGGGATGAAAGCAATGGAGATGGACATGAGAGAAACAAGGGTCGTGATCCCAGCCCTGGGGGCTAGCCTAATCATTACCCATGAAACCCTGTCAGAATTTGGAGACAGGTCACTGCAGTGTCTCTTGGAAGCCCCTCGCACGCACATAAGAGTTGAGGGGTCTCTGCTGTCAGGCTCAAAATTAATTTTTCACTGTAAATTATATGAGACAGTGTCTTGAGGTGAAAGCTGTGGGCAAGTTCCCAGCTTGCCGTGGGCTTGGTGCTCTGAATTCAGACAGCTTTTCCTACTGTCCCCATTCAGAGCCTTTCTTGCTGAGTCAGTCGTTGCTAGACAGACCGAGGAGGCTTTTCTTGGAGTCCCCAGGTCGGTCTTGGTTTCACCCTTTGTATCGTAAAGACTTGGAAGGTAATGGGAAAACAGCATTTGTCAAGGCAATATTAAGGGAAGGAAAGTAAATGCTGTCACAGAGAAGCAGAAGGATGCAGGACTGGGGCTCTGGATACCTGAGCTATTCATCTCTAGGGCAGTCGGTTCATCTCTTTAGGCTGCTATTTTCCCACCTGCTCTTGGCCTGGTCAAGTAAGTCAGCCCTTCGGAGGGGCCTGCCTTGATCTCTGCACTTGGATCTCTGTACCATAAAAATGTTGCAAATGTATTCATTTTTCCCTCGCATGCAATAGCAGACAGCAAGAACTTGGCTCACCACAGTCGGTCAGTGCTAGAGAGATTGAGATGAATGCGTATCTTGTTTTCATTACTTGTTTTGCTTAGTGGTGTTAACGGGATCATTCGTGGAATCCTTAACGCTTATTCTATCTATTTGTGGCACTTTGGAGCCCCTCACCACCTTTAATACATACCCCCATGTATACCTGAATACACATCTCAACTCCCACCCAAGGCAGAGAAGTGCTATAACTTCCTCTTCTTGTTTGACAGATGGGGATTGTGGTTTGGGGAGATTAGGTATCTTGGCCGAGGTCACGCACAGAGTCCGTGATGGAGCGTAGAATTTGAACCTGGGTCTCCCCAGCCCCAGGCTCACACCCCCACCACTGGGCCCTCCTTCCTCTCCTTGCATCGGTGATAGCTGGCCATTCCCTTCCTGTGCCATTTATACGTGTGCATGTTTTCCCTCTTCCTACATGTCCCACAGACCCTCCAGTTCAGAAGGGCCCCCCGCTTCCCCCAGTCCAGGTCTATGCAGAGTCCAACAGCTCAACCTCAATTTGGCTAAGGTGGAAGAAGCCAGATTTTACAACAGTCAAGATTGTCAACTACACCGTGCGCTTCAGCCCTTGGGGGCTAAAAAATGCTTCTCTTGTCACATACTACACAAGGTAAAGGTGTGATGGTAAAGGCCTGGCCTGGAGAATGCCATCCAGGTGGCATATAAAACATGAGTGGTTGGGGAGCTCAGTGGCTTGGCTGATGCTCAGGAAGCTTGGGTTTCTGACTTGCGTCTGTGGCTGAGTCCCGTGTCAGGACGGCCAGTCCATGATGGGTGGCCTTCTGCGATGAAGAAGTGTCCACTACCTTAACCACAGAGGTGTGGCATGGACAAACGCAGACTCTGTCTTGACCCCAGGGCCCAGGCTACCTTGTGTGGTGCAGTCTAGTTTCCTCACCTCTGCACTGACAAGAAAGCCCATTGCAGTATTGCCAGTGCCAAATATTCAGAAATGCCTCCTCTCCTCCCCCATACCAGTTTGGTTCTGATTTAAAATTTTAATTAAACTCCCCCTCCTTTTCTTTTTTTTAAATATTTGCCTTTAAATGAGGATTCTGAGTCTTTAATGGGGTTAAGTTTTCAAGCTTTCCTGTGCAAGCCAGTCATCCACAAAGGCTAGAAATTTACTTTTTGAAGCTGAGAGTCTCACATGACTTCAGGAGCTGGGGCTTTAAACAAGACCCTAACTAGAATGAGACTAGTGATGAAGTCATGAGTTTGACCTGTGGGTTTGACCTACCTTAATTCACCCACATCTTTTATGACTCTTGTGCTGCTGGTGAGGCTCTGATGCAGTAGGACTGGTCCCATCCTCATTTAACCTGCCCCATGCACGTGCATTTCTTGGCAGCTCTGACGAAGATATCCTCATCAGTGGGCTGAAACCCTACACCAAGTATGAGTTTGCAGTGCAGTCTAATGGAGTTGGCATTGATGGGCCATTCGGCAGCGTTGTTGAGCGGTTCACTCTTCCGGACAGTAAGTACCACATTGTGGCCAAAACATTCCCCCAGGCACTGAGCTGAATGCAGCATGGCCCGTCTCATCTCACCTCACTTGCCCTCCGCGTGTGTTCCCAGCTTGTGATGCTTTTTGTTCTGAGAGCGCATGTGAGAGCAGGCCTTTTACTCATGTCATGAAATGCTCAGGCCTTTGTCTGGCTTGTGCTTGCTAACCCTCAGTTTCCTTCTGCATAACCAGAGCCTGAGAGCTAGGTCTGGGGACGAACAGTCTTGTTCTACAGAAACCCATTTTGGATGGTGGGTTTGAACCAGTCCCTGTGGGGTGGAGAGCCCGTTGTTATGGGAGCAGGGACATGAGGGAGGCAGAGAAGGTGAAAATAAGAAGGGTGGCTGGGATTAACAGGATCCTTTGCCCTCTCCCAAGAACAAACCATGCGTAAAAAGAGCTTGGCGGTATTCTAGCTCTGTACCTGTTATAGAGCCATGCCATTTTGCCAGGGGTTTCCTATTTATTACTCTTCATTGCCAGCCAAGACAGGTAAGCTGGAGATGGCATATCCTTCCTCTCAGCTCTGTGCTCGCACTGTTGGCAGTCACCAGCCAGGCTCACGCAGGTCTCGCACGTGGAGGCCACTGAGGTGGATGCCATGTCCACACCTGCAAACAGCTCTTTTACACGTTTGCATGAGTGGGTGGCACCGAACTAGAGGCCTCCTGAAACTAGGATCCCTCTGGGGCTGAGGGTTCACCTTGTCTGCTGCTGTTTTCCTGTCGTATGTTTGGGCAGCCTTTGTCCTTGTCTCCTCAGGACCATCAACGCCTCCCTCTGACCTCCGGTTGCATCCAATAAACCCCTATGCTGTGCAGGTGCACTGGTGCCCACCTGCCGAGCCTAACGGCATCATTGTGGAGTACCTCATCCTGTACAACGCCAACAACACGGAGCCTGATGACATGTGGACCCTGCTGACGAGAGAAGGTGAGGAGGGGAATGCAGGGTGGTGGGCATGTGTCAACCCAAGTGTCAGATCAGGTTGTCCTCACTCCGTCTCCTTTCTCTGCCTTCTCACGGGATTCAGTGTCTCTGCTCTCCAGGGCACGAATCCTGGGACTGAGGGAAGTCTAATGAGCTGGGAGCATACAGGAGAGGCCAAGCCATCCTGGAATCCAGCTACAGACAGATACAGAGGAGGTCATGGGAAACCCACAGCTGAGCATGAAGCTAGGAGTGCCGAGAGCGAGGACGTGGCAGGAGAAAGGGGAGTCCCCAAAGGTGGGGGGCTGGCTCTGTCTCCCAGCCTTCCTGCAGCACTGAGCTCTCTGTGCATCATAGCAGCGGGATGGAAAGAAGCAGAGGCAGCTGGTGGGATTTCAGCTGACTGAGCAGTGGGGCTGTGCCTCTTGAGATGAGAGGGAGGTGGGGAGGACTCTGGACAAGAGGCCGGCCCCTTTACAAGCCATGCTCCATGTGGACAGGTGCTTGGAAGCGGGGCCTGGGGGGAGGCTTGTTAGCATGGTGGCCAGATTAGGGTGTCCGGGGGCAGCTTGCTGACGGAGCAGAGCAGGGTTAGCAGTGTCCATCTGCTGGGTGCTGCTAGGGGATGGGGGCCCGAAGGCAGTGCAGACAGAGCACATGCTAGGAGCAGCGGTAGTTGGAAAGGCTGTGGGGAAAGTGCAGAGAGAAGCCAGGAGCCGTGCTGCTCAGTGTCCTGAGGGGGAATGGCTCTGAAAGCACCTCACTCCCTGAGGGCTGGATGGTGCTGAGTGGAGGAGGCTGCCGGCCATGTATGTAGACATGCATCTGGATTAGCCACTGAAGGGAGCTCATGGCTGGGGGGAGTCCTGATCCTGCTGACACTTCCCACTGCCTAACCCCATGCCTGTGGGTCATTTTGCTAGTCCAGTGGCATGGGCTTAGCAGGGGTGGCCCGGAGGCACAGATATTAAATCATGCTGATTTGCAGGTGTCCGGGCCAGAAGAGCCAGTTAGGATCAGTAGTGCAGGCCTGGGGATTTTCCTCAGGTCTCCCTACTGGGAACCTGTTCGTGGGGAACGGGGAGGGGGTGTAGCTGTATCAGAAGCTGCACTGTCCAAGTTGCACACATACCAGGTCAGGTTTAGGACCACAAATTAGTCATCTGAAGCATCGTTATTTTGGAGTCGGGAATCTGTTTCCTGAGAGGGTGTGGCACAAAGACTCTGCTAGCTCAGCCAGAGACAGAGCCCACGACTGCCTTTCTGCTGTCCCCGCGATGGCCTTTAAATGGCACGTTTTAACTTGCTTTTGATCAGGAAATATTTTCAGCACCGAAGTGCATGGATTGGAAAGTGACACCCGGTATTTCTTTAAGATGGGAGCCAAGACCGTGGTGGGATCGGGGCCATACTCCAACGTGAAGGACGTGCACACCCTGCGGGAGAAGCTGTCTGGTATGAGGGCACCGTTCTTCCTCCCTCGGGGCCTGGGCTGTACTCGGGAGGGGTCGCTCACCTGGCTCCACCGGTGCTTATATTTAGCAGCGGCAGCTGGCTGGGCTTGCATGCGTGTATGCAAAAAGGCCTGATGATGCCGCAGGCTCTGCACAGACCTAGCCCAATGCGGGGTGTCACACACAAGACTTTGCGTGCACAGCACTCGCTGACGGCTGCATCTGTCCCCGGGTAGGGTTTGATCCTAATAACCTACCTCTTCCCCTAATGAAGGGTCACACAAAGTGGACTTTGCTGCCTGTGTGCCAGGCCTTGCAGCAAGAAGGTAAATGGGGATGTTAGTCCACTCCCAGATCTGCCTGAATGATCACTCTCTAGTCATTTTATCCCCTCAGTTTTCCTGTGTGCATGCACACTCCCCTGTACACATATGAGGTATATGCCCAAATTGGGGCAGCAGCTTTCCATTCCCCTTGACTGGAGAACATGAGATCTGTTCCTCAGGCCCGTGTGGAAATCTGGCATTTCCCTTGGTGAAGCTGGTGCTGATCTGGATGCACCACACTCTGTGTCCCTCTCTGTTAATGTGCGAGCTGACAACTCGACTGTATCCTGCTAGATGTCCTGGACATCCATTCGGTCACGGGGATCATCGTGGGAGTCTGTCTGGGCCTGCTCTGCATCCTCTTCTGCATGTGTGCCAGCTTCCGCAGCAGCAAGCAGAGGTACGCCACATGTTGGCCACCCGGTTGAGAGCCAAGGCGCTGATGTGAGGCCAGACAAAAGGGCCTAGGAGTGTCTTTGCCATGTGCCAATGGGCTGGTTTTCCCTGGCTGTTTCAGGACTGCTTCCTGTGCCACTCAGCATAAGAAATGGTCCGTGGAAGTGTGTGCTTTAACGAACGCTGCCTGATTAGCTTCTCTTTAATTTGCATTCTTTAAGCCATTGCTTCTTGCAGCTCAGTGGAACGTGAAGTGCGGTCAGAGAATAGTATCATCCCTTGTTCCCTCTGGTGCAGGTAGAGACTGGCTTCTGCTCGCATCCTGCTGTTTGGGAACCAGGCGGGTATTGATATGAAGGCACTGAACAGCTCTGCCAGTCTCCTTTTAGGAAACCTATTCTGTGCCTGCATCCCCCTTTGTTCTCACGAGGCTGTTGTTTCCTAGGAAAACCTCCTTCCTTCCACATATAATTGAGTGGGTTGGCGTGGTCGGGGCCATAGCTACACTTGGGGCAGTTCCAGTGACTTCTGCTAGCCCCAAAAGCTTCGCTCTTGCCTGATGCTCCTGCCAGAGGATGTTGTTTGGAGTCCACCGAAGCTGTCATTTTCAGAGAGAGGCTGTCATCTGGGCAGGAAGGGGCTGGGGCAGGACTGGGAGGCGGGAGCTCCCCGAAGTCTTACCCACGTCCTGTCACTCAGCCCTCTCAAAACTCACCTCCTTCAGGTGTCTGCAGACAAGGATGACCAACCTTTGTCACCTTGCAAAGAGAGTGGCAAGTGTTAATGAGAGGTAACCTTCCCTACTCTGTCAGGAAGCTGCTCTGAGCCCTACCCACTGACCTGCTGGGGAGGGAAAGGTTGCGGTGTCCATGCACTGTGCAGGGCTCTGGGCGGACCCAGTGCCCACTAGTGAAGCAGGGCCAGCGGCTGGCGCTTCCATCTGCAGCCTTCCAGCAAGACCTGCTGTAGCAGCCACAGGGTGGGTGGAAGATTTCAGGCTCTGTTAGTACAAGTGCCAGGATTGGGGCAGAACCTTTGGGGCCCAATCTTGGGCCCAGCAGCAGGGCACTTGGATTTCATGTTTTGGGCCTTGGCATCTACTAGCCGGGCAGGGCAAGAGCAAGGCTGTGGTCATCCCAGGGGAAAACCTGTGTTGGATTTTCTTGTCCCCTGCAGGGAGGCCCTGCCAGGTGTTGATCCTCAGGCAGCTGCAAACCACACCTACTACCATCGTGGCCGGCAGGGGCCGCCTGCACCCAGCGCCCACTCCGACGCCCACGAGCTGGAGTCCCTCATGTCCCCGCTTCCGGAGGAGGCTCCTGCGCCCCTGACAGACATCACGGAGCTGACGGAAGTGCACGGCCTCATCCACACCAGCCTGCAGGGTGATGGCATCCATGGAAATAGGAAGGTAACTACTGTGCTTGCTGGGCAGAGCCTGGGTCTGATTTCAGCTCTGGGCTGGAAGGTGCTGAGCTCTGTGGACCATTGCCAGGGTGCAGTACTGGCAAGGCCCTCTTCCGTAGTGGTGGATGCTGAACGGCTTTGAGTATCGATTGTGTTCCCTTTTGTTTCTGCGATACAGCAGTCCTGGACTGTTTCCAAACACAGTGGGTGTGAGGATCCAGCACCTTAAGTATCCCCTGGTTCTTAAACCATGAATTAGCCATGTAATTATTCTGTTGACATCGGTGCTATGAGTAGGCAAATCTTGTCCCCCCCGTGCCTGGGCTGTGTGTTCAGCAGGGCAAAGCAAGGAGAGGTAGGACTCCTTTTCCCTCGGTTTGCCAAGCACCTGAGGAGTTGATCCCTGAATCCCTGAAGGTTCCCTTATCTTTCAGGGAGCAGTGGATCCCAGGACTTCAGTGGTCCCCTCTGGGGAGCAGGTGAAATTGTTAATGGATTATTAATAGATAGGCACGGGATCTTGACCGGCTGCTTCTGCTGTACATGTCCAGTTCTGCCTTCTCTCTACTAAGCACCGCCCCTGGTTTCTGGGGAAGATCTGCAGGCCCCTGCATCGGGGTTGCTCAGTGTTTCTCTCAGTGTCTGTCAGCTCCATGACACCAGCCAGAGGTATTCATGTCCACAGAGAGACAAGCAAAGGCTTATTCCCAGCTGGTAACTGTGGATGGGAAAACATGTATGTCAAGCTGCCCTTCCCTGCCAGAGATCCAAGAAGAAATGTCTCTCCCTCTGGCCCCATCGGCGCAGCACCAACGTGACCATCCTACAGAACCAAACCATCGCTGCGTTATGAAATCTAATAGCGCTGTAGAGCTAATGGAGTTCTGTAGAAAACTAACAGCGACTGTTAAATTACCCTGAAATTCTCCCATATTTGAGAGACTGAATATCCCTTCTGTCAGGTTTTCTCTACTCCCCTGTGCAATTCTTTCAAAGCGACATAATTCTCTGCTACGTTTTATAAGAAGGTTTAAGTTGTGAAATCCTCCTTGCCTGTCTAGTGTTGCTGGACTTTTTCCATAAGATGTCGAGAGCCGGAGCCTGCAGAAACATTACGTGGAGATCTCCTACTTAGAGGTGTTATGCAGAATCGTCAGATTTTAGTTCTGTCTCGAAATGTGGACGGAGAAGCAGCATTGCATTGAGGACTTCACCTGCCCACCTAGCCCACTAGCTCATAGCGATATCTTGTTGGATGCTTGTTAGAAATGAGCCAAAGTCCCCAACATTTTGGATTGGGCTCCCGAACTGAGGGTTGGGTTGGGTTTGGTTTAGACCAGTCTTTAGTGGTTATGGGGTGGATTGAAAGCCCCCTGAAGTAGCAAGGAAGAGTTGTGTTAAGCTCAATAGGATTTAGGTCAGGATCTGTGTTAGCACCTTGAACCATGCTGTGGAGTGAGCCCATCAAAGCACATCCCAGGCATACGCTGCAGCTCTACATGGGAGAATTCCTTCCTGCCTTTTGGTAAGAAAGGGAGTGGTCAGCTCCATTTGATTTGCAAGGCAGGCTCATTTGCAAGTCTGGTGGCATTTCATGATGATGACCGAGAGGTTTGACTTTCTGCTGGAGTTGTGTGCGAGGGTCTTGGGGCAGCAGACGCATCAGAACTGGATGTCTTTCGAAAAGAGATGCTCTCGCTCAGACAGAGGGTGGACTGGATGCAGAAATGGCTGCATGATGTTTGACAGGCTGGAGGTAGGAAGTTGCACTAGGTCAGTGATTCTCAACCAGGTTGTTGTGAGCTTCTTTTAAGGGTGCCATAGGCTGCTGTGCAGTGTTAGCACTTACTTGTGCGAACACTTCCAGATGGGCTTTGACACTCTGAATTCCTGTCTGCCCTGTCGTGGGCTTTCTGTGTTCATTGCAACAAAAGAATTGCTCTAGTATTTTTCCACAGTCAGAAACAAGTGAAAGCCAACTGCAGGTATTTTCTGAGGGGGACCTTGCATCTGAAAAGGTTGAGAACCACTGCAGTAGGCGATTGTGATAGCCCCCTCTTGCAGTTCCTGAAAGCAGGTTGAAGCACCTGCTGACAGAGCGCAGAACAACATGACAATGCATCTGTGGACTACATAATCCGATTCCCCATCTCTTGAAAGGCGGTGACGTACCTTTGTCCCGCGTCTGTCCAGCACCTCCGAGAAATGGGGGCCTGGCTTACCACCAGGGTGCTGGGGGCTTGGGCGATACAAATAAGAAACCGAGCATCGCAGGACCACCAGCGTGCATCACCTGTTAACCTGCAGGGAGTTTTTTAAGCCCATGGCTTTATCCTGTGTTGCTGCAGATGCTCTCGTGCTCCACCGCCTTTTTGGGGATCATGCTAAGCTGGGGGCCACGGTGAGCTCTCGTGGCCGGGGGAGGTGGTCCTGCAGTGTGTAGCAGCTGAGGTTCCAGTACTGATATTCAGATGCACAAAATTCACCGGCGTTGCACAGACACGCCGGTGTAAACCATGAACTCTGGCGAGCATCACGTTTACTCGACTCCGTGCAGAGCAAACGTAGGAGGCAAGCAAGCGCCTTTGGAACGAGCTCAGTGGGAATGTGCTTTTTTGACGTATTCTCTCCTCTCTGCTTAATTTGCCTGACGTTGGGTTGTCTCTCCCTTCTCCCTGCCCATTTTTTCTCTCAAGCTTGTCTGAAGCATTTCATTCCATTAGGGAGCCTTTAATTGGCCTAATTTAGTTAATCTGTTTATGTCTTTCTTTGTAACCCAGCGAGAGCATGTAAGGTAATTAGGAGGTTGAGTAAAACAAGCACATTGTGAGCACATGGGAGTTCATGTTTGCATCAATCATAAGCTTGTATGTCACTGGCGCAAAGGTGTATTTGAGATAATCAGATCTATGTAAGGGGGTATGATGGAGCTGCCCTGCAGCCCGGCCGTAGTTTGCCTCTTCCAGTTTTCCACATCCCAATCTGCTTGTGATGCCTTGAAATTGTTGCTTAGCCCCTGAGATTTGGTTCTGGGGACTGTGAGCTTAAAGCTTTGGTCCCTTCCCTCCCTCCTTCTGGGGGTAATAAACCCAGATCTCTCTTCCAGTAGGACCCAGGTAGGCTCTTTCTCTCTGTGGCAAGCTCTCCTTTCAGAAGGAGCCAGGAGTGCAGTGTTAGTCACCCTCCCTTTGGGCTGAGCCTGAGAGAGGTGAGAGCCCCAAACTTTCAGCTCTGAGCTTGGTCTGACACGTGGCCAGTTTATGCCCTCTAAGATCAAGAGCATCAGACCTTCAAATGCGACTGTGGAGATGGGTGCATCTCAAACCCCAGCACTGTGACACCCCCAGGTTCCTCCTTGGATCAGAGGGGGGTTCCCAATGCTCTTGGAAACCTGTATCCTGCTCTTGGGAGCAGGGCTGCAGCAGCAGTGTCAGCCAGACCTCTCATCTGCCAGCGCTCAGGGCACTCCTCTGCTGGCCCCTTCTAGGTGGATGCATGTGGAAGAGTGCAAGGGTTTTCACCCCTAGACTCTACCCCAGGCCAGATGCTCTGAACTCGGCAAAGCTGGGCCCTGATTCAGCGAAGAGCAGGTGCATCAAGTCAAGGATGTGTTTCACAGCTTCGCTCAATCGGGGCCTGAGTTACCCTGGGGGCTGAGGCTAGATCCCTGCTCCCCAGGCCAGCCCACAGGGCAGGGTGATGGATTCCCCACCTGGATGCAGCAGCCTTCCGGAGGTGTCAAGCATGGGGCCTACCTGGGGCCTGCCTCCCCATGCCCCGGCGCATAGCTGGGGCTGCAACATGAGCGAGCCCTTCTCGAACACAGAAGGGTCCTATGGCCTGGGACCAGCCTGGGACTTAGGAGGTGTCCGTCCATACAGTTCTGCCACAGGCTGCTTTGTGACCCTGGGCAAGTCATTTAGCCTCTCTGGGCCTGGTCCCCTCCTACGAAATGGGGACGGTAATGCCTCTGTATCTCGGGGCAGGGGGCACATGCATTAGAGACTGGGAGGCGCTCAGGTCCGACAGAGACATTGGACCAGAGGTCCACAGGCTGTTGAACCTGTGATTTAGAGTCAGGGTTTCCTTCAGCAGCAGCTCTAGCCCCTGCCGTCACTGACTTCTTACTGGGCATGGACGCTGGCTCAGTCAGGTATTTAAGACTTCAGTTGCATCTACTTTAAAACCTGGCAGAAGTCATCAGTGCTAGACCTGTGCTTTAGCCCTCTGCACACGGTTCAGCAGGTTTCTGCTGAAAGAATCGGAGCTTTGTTTTGTTACAAAGGGGCAAAATGCCAATGGACAGGCCCGTGTTCTCCAAAGAGCAGCCGTGACAGCCTGGATGTGCGTGTGCAGCGCGCAGAGACCTTAGCAAGCTGCTGTCCCCCCTGCTCGCCGGCCAGCTTCAATGATCCGGCCTTTGACACCTCTCCTCTGAAGGAGAAGCTGGCAACAGGCTGTGGTTGCAGCCAAGAGTGGCCACTGGAGGGAGACCTCATCACATGCAGTAAACACGTGTCTTGCATGAACCCTTCTGAAGCTCCACATTGTGAAACGTGTGCGTACCTAACACGAGTGTGTGGTTAGCGTGCGCCTGTGGTCTGCCCACCCGTTGCTTCTGCACGGTGACCCCTAGCTGCGGGCCAGAGGCCTGGCCCCGGGGCCCTCACCGGAGACCACCCGCTCGTTCCATGTGGGCATTCGGTGTTACACCTCCCAGCAGCCCTCTCCAGGGAGGTCAGGGCCATTTCTAGCAGGTGTTGGGCTTGGACGCCAACTGGAAGGAGCAGGACTGCTCCTCCCGTGCTGGTATGGAGACCTCCTCGCAGGTGAGGCCTCTAGGGAGACTGCAGCCCACAGTGACTCAGCAAGCCAGTGTCAGAGCTGGGCTTAGACCCCAGAGCTCCTGGATCCCAGGCCAGTGCACCATCCTGTAGACCCCTTAGCCATTGGCATGACCTGGACAAGCCATTCTGTCCTCTCTGCCTCTGACTGTAAAGCACCCATCGATCATATCCCCAGAAGACGGGCTGCCGGCAGCGGTGCACTAGCTACCTCCCCTGCACACGGCTTAGAGTGGTGCTCACACTCCTTGCTCTGCAGTCTGTAGAAATGGGGCCTGTCCCTTTGTCATTTGTAGTGCGGTCAGGCTGCAGAGCTGCAGCTAGCGTTCGAGCCTCTGTTGTGCAAGGAGGAGGTTTGCTGCCCCACCGCACTTCCAGTCTTGAGTAGGCAGAGGATGTTGCATCGTCCCCAGCCTGACGATTGAGGAGCAGGGACGCGAAGTCCAGGGCATCTGCACAGCTAGGAATTGCATTTGCATCCCCAGTCCAGGACCCATGCCCGAGCCCAGCCTTCCTCCTTGTGCGCTGCTGCGGTGAGCGCTGCGTTGCGTTGTCAGCAGCAGGCGCACTCCCACGCACTGCGGACAGCACCCTTGGCTAGAAGCAGGGCTTGCCCGTTCTGCGGCACTGTTCTGCCCATCCTTCCACGGGTTTCCAGTTGCCCCTCCTGGAGCTGCGAGCGCACCCGCGGGCAGCCCATCCTGCACCCTTGTCTCTCTCTTCCAAATGAGCTTCTTCACCTCCAGCACCCTTGGCCGCCTGTGGCAGGGCATGAGCGGCAACAGGGTATTTAGCTCAGGAGAGGCAGTGCTGGCTCACTAGTGGTTGGGGAAAAGCAGAATGGGACAGCTCAGAAATTGTTGATTTTTTTTTTTTTTTTTTAGTTGAACAGTTTTTGGGGAGGGGAGGGGGGGCAGGAATGCACGTGTTCGGCATAGAAAATTTCAGCTTTTCTCAAAAGCCTGACAACCCGAACCCTCCAGCTTCTCAGCCAGATCTCCTCCAAAATGATATTTAGAAATTCATTTGGGAGATGCCACCAACGTGGCTCCAAGGGGTTGCCCCGTGCTGGCTTCCTTCTCCCTGAGTCCGGTTCCCCAGACGACTGCATTCCCCATGAGCTCCTCCGTGGCTCGGAGAGGCAGCGGCGTCTGATTCTCCCCCCTCCTCCCCCAAGTTTGACCAATATTTTCCACGTGGGAAAGGAACACCATTCTCTCTAACTAGGTTTAGGTAAGAGCCCCTCTGCTGGTGGCTACCGGATGTTCCCCTCGATCTCAGCCATCCTGGACATGGCTTTGTCTGGGTCTGGATGGTGGCTGGTTCCAGCCAGACTCATCACCCTTGTCTCCTGCGGCGCTCCTGGCACCTTCTGCCGGGACATCCATACCCACGTGCAGGAAATTGCGGGAAATTTCCAGCCACTTGCAGGAAATTGCTGCTTGTAGCTGCAAAAGTGGCAGGAGCTAGGATTGCTCTTGCCATCTGTTGTTGCTGGTCCTGTGGAGGCAAAAATGACACAATCGCTTTGCTTTGCTGTAGCTCCAACACCCTTGATTGGAAGATAGCTGTATTAGCTGTCATTCTTCTGTTTGCAGTGGGCAGTTTTTTACCCAGGGATTCTTTTTCCTCCCTATACATTAAATTTTAAGCTGGCCCCATCCTCCGGAGTTAACTGCAACGGCCCAGAAACCATTTTCCTCCGCCCCTCCCCCTGCCTTCTCAATCCAGGCTTTAAAAGCCAGACCTGGAGCTGATCGTAAGTGCCGGACCTCGGAGGCCTGAGCTCCGGGCGAGGGAATTCTTTCTCGCGCGTAACCTGCTTTGGGAGCCGGTGGGATAATGTTGCCTTCTGAGGCCCAGGGGCTTTGTGTTTGTGGAAAGTAGCAAGCTGGCACAAAACAAGTTTGTTCTTCATCACAGCTCGTTTCAGCCAGAGCCGGACAGGCTGTTCCCCAAGTCATCAGAACCTATGTAAACACGGCAGATTGACATTTCCGCGAGCAGCTGCGCCTCTGGGGACTGCTCTGGCCTTGCTCTTTCTTGCTGCATTTTTGGTTTTTGCTAGAAACTTGCAAGGAAGTTTGCAAATCCACAAGGGGAATGTGTGTACCGTGCACCCGTCATAGCGTGTGTGTGTGTTCGGGTATCCTGTAATAGTGTGCGTGTAGAGGTCTACATTTGTGTGTGCTTGTGTATGTGTGTCTGTGCAATATGGTTTTAGGTATCTATAACAGCATGTGTGCTATACTTGCATGCGCGTGTGTGTGGTCGTGTGCTCAGGTATCAAGAAGAGGATGCATGTGTGTTATGCATGTGCCTATACCTTCAAGTTTGAAACTTCCAGGCTTTATTTAGAGTTAGACAACGAGGGCTGGAAGGGAGCTCAGGAGGTCGCATCCAGTCCAACCCCCTGCTCAAAGCAGGACCAGCCCCAACTACATCATCCCAGCCAGGGCTTTGTCGACCTGGGTCTTAAAAACCTCCAAGGATGGAGAGTCCACCACCGCTGTGGGTGACCTGCTCCAGTGCTTTTCGTTCAGTGCTTGTACGTTCTCTAGTGAAGGGTCACAATCTCTTGGTCCCTGGCCTATCTATCTGCAGAGAACCAGTGAGCAGCAGGAGCAAATAATTGTATTAAATGCATGACAAACATGCTCTCGTTTAGTAATCCTCCTTAACGTGGCTTGTTCTTCCCTGCTCCACGCCATTACCTGTCTGGTTTCTCAGGAGTTGGGGTTAGTTTTGTTATTGCAGACACAGGCAAGGGTCCAGGGTGGGAACAGGCTGTGATGCGTGTCAGGGAAGTGTCCACAGACGTCCGCTGCCAGGGTTCATTGCCTTCCAGCTCCCCCAGAGAAATCTGCAGCTTCAGGCAGCACGTTTTCCTAAGAAGAGTTGCATAAAGGATGGCTCTACTGTCTGGTGTCTCGGGGTGTGCCCTGTAGCTATGGCTGACCTTCCCTGGGTGCAGGCTTTGGTTTTAGGAATTAGTCTGATCCTGCCACCTGCTAAGCACAGTCAGCGACTCGTTGAAGTCATAGCGGACGGGGCGTTCAGCGCCGTGTGGCCTCGGGCCCGCAGCAGGTACATGAGCATTTTATTTTAACCTGCCTTTTGCCAGCGCTGGGGCCCTCTGCGAGGCTGGTGCTTTGTAAAGGGCTTGCATCAGAACGCCTTGTTCCCAGCCAGATGGACGGAGGCACAAGGAGGTCAGATGACTCGCTCAGGGTCACCTTGACCTCTGACGCATCCTTGCTGTCATCACTAGAAACTGCCTCTGTGGTCTACTCGCTGGGCATTACAGTGTACGTGAACAGGCCACACATCCCTGTCTGTATACAGAGAGATTGCCCTCCATTTTTAAACGGCCTCTTTGCAGCCCTCTCGCACCCCCTGCCTTCCTCCTCTGCTCCCTGGGAGCCAGTAATGTTTGTGGAGCAAATAGCTCCCCAAAGGAACAAAATCCAAGGGAGAAAGTAGAGTTGCTGCATCCACCCTGAACTCTTGGTAGCAAGGTGAGCCCACATAAACACAAAGTAGCCCAGTAAAACCAAGGTCTGTAAAGAAAATACTTTTTGTCCATGAACTAATAGTCTGAGCTGTTAAATAACTTCAGCTCTTAAAGGGCCACTTTCCCCATGCACAGAGGTGTGCATTCAACAGTTTATTGCAAGGGGAAGCTGAGGGAACCCAGAACAAATTGCGTTCAGCCCATATAATTTAATTAGATCTACAAACAAGGTAACACTGGTTGCCCAGGGGACTCGAAGCAGAGCAAAGAATAGCTTGGTGGTCTGCTACAAAAAAGAAAAGTGGTGCCCCTGTATCGAGGGGGCTTCCAGATTTGTTTACCCAGGCCCTGGCTTCAGGCAGGAAATCCATTCACAGCGAGCCGAGCGAGCGGTCTTCCAGCCCCAGCTGGAACAGGCCTTGACAGTGTCCCGAGGTGCCGGCCGTGCTGCTCGGCGCAGATCGGGCCGCGAACCAAAGCAAAACCCGCCAGACCTTGCTGAGAAATCTCCGGCACTTTCCCCCAGGCTCTTGGTTTCTGCCACCGGCGTGATGTTCAGCGGGATCGAAACTTCCTGGTCTCCTCCTGGCCTGGCAGCTTTCCCCATCAGGGAGTTTATCATTCGGCCAAAGAAATTAAAAATCCACCCGCCTGCTCTTTCTCCACGTGGAGTGCAGCTGTGCGAGTCGGCTCTTGCCTGCGCCTAGACCCCAGTATGGGGGTATTACCTCCCCTCCCAACCTCTGCCTCCAACCCAAGGGACACTCCCAGCCTGCTCCCTCGCTGCCTTTTCCCGGCCTGGCCTCCGTGTCCAGCGCAGCTTCCCGGCGACGTTCCCTCGGGGGTTTCAGAGCCATCCTCAGACCTGCCAGTGCCGTTGTGCGACTCCCCTGCTCCTTGTTGTGGCGCTCTGTTGGCCTCTGTCGTGCCACATCGTCTCAGCCCTCAGCAGTAGAATTACTCCAAAATGTTTGGTTTTAGCTCTTTTAAGGGACCCCCCCCAGCGAGCTTTTGGACAAATCTGGGCTTTCTCATGTTAAAAACTGGTGAGTCAGAAAAGTTTAAACTCAAAAACATTTTCTACTTTTAGTTGCCCCCAAAAGATTTTTTTTTCACTTTCTGACAAAAGCCCATGAACATTTTCAATGAAAATTTTAGTGGAAACGAGACACATTTTTATTTCCATTTTAACTTGCCATAGGCAGGCGCGGCCAGCCTTTCAAAGTAGGGAACCTATTGATTATTTGTCACTCGTTTCATATTCTGCCGGGCACTGACAGCAGTCGGTACATCTTTGCAGCCTGCTATAAAACTCAGCAAGTGTCATCCCAGACCCGTCCGTCACAGAAATATTACAGCGAGGTGTCAAGGTGGCTAATGACGGCTATTATAATACAAGGCAAACTGTGAAGCGTCGTTGTGGCGGGACAGGTAAGTGTCTGTAATTGCTGAGGTAGCTAGAGGATAAATGAGAGGCATCGCTGATCTGTCGTCAGCTGATAACTGCATTTTGAGCACAATAATTCCAAAAGTCAGAGGTGCTTAATCTCCCAGACAGATGGATCTTGAGGAGGCGTCTCAAGCTGTGCTCATCTTACTGCGAGGTCCAGTGCTGAGACACTTTTGAGACACCGCTGGGTTTTTTTTCCTTTCAGCTGGATGAAACAAGAAGTTGCGGCAACTGTATTTGTTGTGGGCACGTGTGTGATGAGTGCTGAGGTGCCAGGGCTCTGTGGGTACCACAGCGAGTCGGTGACCACGCAGCGTCCATGCCTTCTGGTTGGCTTCGACCAGTCGTTCTCAGCCTGGCGTACCACCAGATCCTTTGAAGGGTGCCCTGAGGTGTGATGCGATAAGAAGATAAGCTAAGTCAGTAAGCGCAGGCTGAGGCTTATCCCTGCCTGGCCAGTTCTCTACCCCCACTCTCTGGGCCCTTTGTAGGGAGGTCAGCACTGTGACATACAGCTTCGTCTTTGAAATTGGGTGCCACGCCATTCACAAGAGTTACAGAGGGTGCCGTCAGTCCAGTAAGGGCTGCCTTGAGTCCAGCACTTAAACCAGGAGTTTTCAGTCTGTGGTGTGCAGACCTCTGGGGGTCCACAGACTGTGCCTAAGGGGTCCATGAAAGATGGCTGTTATCAATCTAAAATATATGAATACTCACACTTGCAATTCAGAGGGATCCACTCCTCCATTTGAAATTTCCAAAGGGGTCCACACCTCCATTCAACATTTTGTAGGGGTCTGCAATGAAAAAAGGTTGAAAATCACTGCTTAAACCATTCCATTTTGGCATAATGCATGGTGATGCTGAAGTGAACTTGTCATTACCCTGTGTGTGCATCTCTCATACCTGCTGCTGAACTCGGTTAGCTGTACTGCTGGTGAGAAGGAGAGTCCGACCTGGCTGTCGCGTGCCGTTTTCAGTGGAAGCGCTTTTCCAAAGTAACCTGACTGTCTTGTCTGCTTTTGCTACTGCCAGTTTTCCCAAGAGGAGCTTCATAACTGACTAAAACAGCATAAAGGATGGGATATTTTAGGTCATAACTTTTATTAGTGTACATATAAGAATGCACACATACATACGTGCGCGCTCCCATGGCCCATGGACTTTGTGGGTGAGAGCCATTCCAGTAACTTGCGTGAGAGTAAGAGTGTGAGCCATCACATAGGATTCATGGAGAGGCAGAGCGGTGCGTTGCATTGGAAGTCAGAGCAGCCGGGGTCTCATCCTGGCTTTGCTTGATGTGTGAGGCAAGACACTTATCATCTCTGCACTTGATTTTCAGTATCTGTAACGGGGGACAATCATCCTTGTGCCCCTTCGTAAAGTGCTGTGAGGTCCCTAGGTGATGAGAGTGATGTAAGGACAGGGTAATGTTCCTAATCCTGCTGACCCTGTAGTGTCATGAGGTGCAGATGTATTAAGGCCTAATCTCATGCAAATCAAAGAGAGTGTTTTCACAGACTAGAGCAGGCTTTGAAGCAAGCTTAAAACAGAAGACACCTCCAATTTGGTGCCAAACTATACATCTGTTGGCCTTAACATTCTTCAGTCAACAGAAAACTCCCTGTGTTGGCCTCGGACCAAAGCTGCATCGCTGTTTACCATGGGAAGAGCAGATCTGGGAAAATCCTCGTCAGCTGGTTGTTCTGCATCACACCGTAAGAAATCAGTGTACTATACCCCGGTGTGTCGGAGGGTCAGACCCATTCTTTGCAGCTAGCGTCTTATTGCAGCATCGTGGGACAGGGCTCGGTTTGATGTAGAATTTCATACACGGTGTTTTTTGCTGTTCAGCTGCCTGTTCTTTCAGGTTTCTGAGGTGGGAATGGGTGTCCTGATCATTTTTTTTCCTTTTTTCCCTGCAGTCATCGTGGATTAAACCAGTTAATCAGAACTGGACAAACAGCCTGGCCAGGTATGGAGATGTGACACCAGAGCCTCCCTTTGCTGCGAATGGATCATTGAAGCCTCCAGCTAATGCAGGACAGAGGCTTTTGTTACAAGCCCTGGTTTACAATGCTGTTACGGTGGGTGTCTTCAGTGTTTGAGCTGTGGGGGTTTAGTCGCTTGTCTTTGTGCATCTCTTCCTCATTTCTCCTGTTTACAGCAGGGGAGAAAATATTTGCCCCATCAAGTTTTTCTCAGTTTGAGTTTTTATTCTGTTGCCCAAGTCCGACATGGTCATGTGCGGTTGCCAGCCCTTCGTAAAAGCTATTTTATTTTCCAGGAGTTCTGGTCCCCCAGTGACTCCTGTATTCCCCGTCTTCCTCTCCCTGATCTTTGAGATCTTGGATCGTGGACAGTGTCCTTCTGGCCCTAGCTCGTTTATCAGATGGAGAAGCTGCAGTCTGGGGAGACGCCAGAATCCCCCGGCTTCTCCACCACGGCAGCGCAGCCACTTCATGTCCTGCTTTATGAAAACCTGCGGTGTCACTGTCTGTGCGCTGCCTGGCTTCCTGTGACCAGAGACCTGAGGAAGAATGCCTTGCATTCGAAACAGTGTCTGCCTTAATCCCAGCTACATGGCTGGTCCAATAAAAGATAACACCCTAAGAAATTCTTGGCTCTCACATAATTTGTGGACCATTGCATCTACAACATCGCTGTTACACTACCGTGGAAAGAACTGCAGTTTTGCCTATGAAAAGAACAAAAGATTGAGTGTTGATTTAAGCCTCTTTCTCCAGACCACATGAAGCAGTTTCCATTGCATTTGCTTCCTTTATCTTTGGAAGATGGATCAGAAGAAAATGCAAGTTTTTTTAATGCTTTCTTGCAATAAATATGTTTGACACTGCATTTGCTGCACTAACAATTTCTAAGTAGATTCTTCATTGAAGCACTTCGTTATGAACTCAAATCAAGTCTACCTACCAAGAGATTTGCTTGATTATTGCTTTAAGATTTTGTTTTCTCTCTCCTCTAACAAGTACCTCTAAGTAACCTGTTTCCTTCCTAGATAGCAGTGCGAAAATCAATTATACACAGGATGTAATTAATGTTGTGTAAAGAGTTAAGACAATGTTTTACAACCCAATTACAGAGAGTCATTTACATTGCAGCTTAGCCAACCATCAGAGTTTGTCAACAGAGGGGGAGAAGTGTTATAATATGTAAATGATGCACAAAGTTGGCCTCCGTAAGAGGCACGAGGGTTACGCGTAGTGTTTCATGTCCTCATTTCGTTCCTTTTCTGTAAGTCAGTGGAGGCCAGTCTGTCTGGCAGGTGGGCCACAAATTAGCCCCACTTCCTCCCAAGTGCCACTTCACTCCCTTTCCGTGCCTGATCTGCTGCTCTGCTTTCTGGTTCCTCTCTGAACTGCTGCTGTGCTGCCTGTCCCCTCCCCAGTCTGCCATGTGCCACACACACAGGCTACTCATGCCACTTGTGACTTCCGTGCCCATTGGCGACACGTAAGGGGTGTACACAGGTGCAAGTGCACCCCCTGAGATTAGCCGTGTAACCCCTGGAAATGCCAGCTGTGAAACTAAGTGCCAGCAGAAGTGCACTTCCAGTTTCGCTGCTGGTGGTTTCGAGCTTGGCAGTCGGCTGGTGGGGGGCACCCTCCCACCTCCGTCAGCAATCTGGTGCCCCCTCAGACTTGGGAGACGCTAGTCGCCCGTGTCCGTGCCTCACGCAGGCCACCCCTGTTGTAAGTGAAGCTGTTCACCAGTGAATGCATTTGGCATTTGAAAGATGGGAACGCTGACTGTCCTGAAGACCGTGAATCTGATATGAGAACTCCCATGTACAAATTGCAGAGGACTCAAATATCCCTGGACGTTGGTTAGATGCTGCAAGTGCAAAGTTATTCTGCTCTTTTCCACTCAGTGTATTTTGCAGGTCATAAGCAGGGATCTGGGTTTTCAGTTTGCTGTGGAAAAAGGTGGATTTTCTCCTTTAAAGGAGAAAACCGGGGGAAAGGGGCTGCTCGGGGCTGGGGGGAGCAGGACACAGGGGGGACACATGCATGTGTGAACATGCACACGTTCTTGTGGCAACCAGGCAGCAGTAGAGAGCAGCTCCTGCAGTTTCCTCCAGGTAAGTCTATGCCCCCTGCTCCGCCCCATTGCACAGGCAACATATCAGGGAGGTGCAGGGGGCATGTGCCCCCCCAGATTTCTGCACCCACAGCAGGGCGCAGGGCTGCAGCCAGGCCAGACCAGCTCTGGGTTGGAGGTAGGTCTTGCCCGCTGGGCTGAAGAGGCAGCTCCTGCCTGAAACTGGTTGGGCCTGGCTGCAGCCCCATGCCCCACTGCGGGTGCAGAAAACTGGGGAAGCACATGCCCCTACTGCCCCCGATGCATCTCCTGTGCCCATACCCACCCCTTTCCTCTTACACTGCAGGGCTTAGGGCGGTGGGCAGCAGTTTGGGAGTGAGGGGCACCAGCAGGGCCCGGGGGCTGTGGCCTAGGAGTGAGGGGCAGGGGCAGTGACTGGCATATCAGGGCTGCTCAGCACCATAATGCAGGGAGGGGGGCAGCTGCACCTGCATCCTAGCGAGTGAAGGGGCAGGGGGAGCTCTGATTTTCCATGATAAAAAAAAAAATCAAATGCCAAAACTTATAGGTATTTAGAATTTATTATAGTGATTGAGGCACTAATTGCTTTAAAATGGTGAATATATCAATAAAACATTGTTCACCTGATACCTATACAGATAGTGGCATTTCATTTTAATCACAAAAACCTGGATTTGGGGTTTTAAATCAGAATTTGTGGGGGGGGTTTAAAAAAAATGAGATTTTGCAATTTTTCAACAGAGAAACCCAGGACCCCTGGTCATAAGCTAGGGTGAAAGCAGCTAGCAAAGACTGTTCCATGGCCAAGGTTTTGGAAACGTCAACTGCCTTGCTTCATTTTTGAGATCTGACTTGATTTCCAGAAAGGGCAGAGCCCTCACCCTCTGAAACCCTGCTCTCTTACCAACCAAAAGCTTGCAACCCCAGCAGTGGTGCCCTCAAGCAGACCACGCTGCCCCCAAACCAGGCACAGGCAGCCACGGCCACGTGGCTAATAAGCATGGGGCAGGCTAACTGCTATGGTCACTTAGCCATGCTGAGCGGATGGCCCCGGGGGCTTGTGGACACAGCTCTGCTGTATCTAGCTTACCTGCACCTTAGAGTTGCGAGGCAGACAGGGTCTTGGAGACTTGCTTGACCTTGTTACTTTGAGAGAGGTTTTAATCCATAAACGGCCTTTGTGCAGAAGTGAAACATGGGAGGAAGAGGCGGGTTATGGAAACAAAGTGGTGGGAAGGCCGGCTGCATTCACTTCTTTCTCTCTCCGTTTTGGACGAGCCCCATTGAAAACATCACAAAAAAAGCATCAAATCACAATAGAATATTTTAATGCAGATTTTTGAGTAAATGAAAATTTTCAGTAACCCTTTTGGTAACTTTTTTTTAATGTTTTCAGAATGTCTTTAAATGAAACAATTTAAAAAAAGAATCATGGAAGTTGTCAAAACCGGATGTGGGGGCAGTTTAGCTCCTTTGAATGGAATTGTGCTCTGAATTTTTTTTCAGGGAGACCGGTTTCCTTTCTGTAAGTGCAGTTGGATTTGTTTGGGCCAGGGAGCCCGGCATCTGCCGCTTAAGGTTGATTTAGGGGTTCTGTTCTACGGGCTCCGTGTGTCGTAAGGGCCTGTCCCTTCCTATCTCTGGGTCTGTCTTTCCATCTGTGAAATGGGGCTCTTTGCTTCCAGAATGCATGTGTTGAGACTTGAGGTCCTGTGATGGGAGGTCATCCTGCAGACGTGGTCCTGCTGCCTTGTTCACTAGAGCTGTGCGAAATTTCACCGGCTGTTTTGTTCTGAAGCTGTTTCAATGCGTTTCAAGCTCGAAACAGCGAAATCGAAATGAAACAAAAAGCTTCGAAACAGCTTTGAAATTAAATGAGGGCACTCGAAACGTTTCGAAGCAGCCCGGTGGTGGAAGGCAGGGGAGAGCCAGGGCTGCGCCCCGGGCGGGATCGCAGCCCCATGGAGCTCAGCCGGGTGGTGGGAGGTGGAGCGCAGCCCTGGCTCTGCCCACCTCCTGCCACCAGGCTGAGCTCTGTGGGGCAGGTGGAGCCGGTCAGAACACAGCCCTGGCTCTCCCCGCCTCCTGCTGCTGGGCTGCACTCCGACCGGCTTCTCAGCCCAGTGGCAGGAGGCGGGCAGAGCCAGGGCTGCGCTCCAACCGGCTCCGCCAGCCCCACAGAGCTCAACCTGTCCTCCCAGCACTGCCGGATTCCTCCCGGGGGTGCAGGCTCCCGGATCTGCGCACCGGATGACAGGAGGCTGCCCTTGCTGCCTGGGGCCAGCGGCAGCAGGAATATTCCCCGGTGCTGGGCACAGCCCGCACCCAACACCGGTCCCAGGCGGCAGTTTCCTGTCATCCAGTGCAGATCCAGGGGCCTGCACCTCCGGGAGGAGTCCGGCACAGCCCTGCAGCCCTCCTGGGAGTGCGGGCCCCCGGATCTGTGCGCTGGATGACAGGAGGCTGCCACTGCCAGCAAATGTCACGAGTTTTGTTAGAACAGTTTGAGGTGCAGTTTCCTAGAAACCTCTGTGCCTCTCTTTGAAACTTGGCAGGCTTCATGCCTTCAGAAGGGGCTACCATCCCTGTAGTTCTCACCTGAATCAGGCCAAAAATGACAGAAGTTTTAGGCATTTTCATGATTCTCTGGGGGAAACAGTTTTGACAAAACAGAACAGTGCTTTGAAATGAGATGAAATGCTGAAATGAAACACTGCCCCTTCAAAATGGGAAAACGGACATCGAACCGAAACGATGGTGTTTTGCACAGTCCTGCTGTTCGCTGTGGGGTCTCTGCTGAGGACGGTGCTCCCTTTCTAGAGAGGACTGTTGAGGGGAATCAGCCGCTCAAACCAGGGAGATGAATTTAATGCTAATACTTGGCATAGTGTGAAGCCTTGGGAAGACTCTTCCCACCTCGCTCGCTCACCAAGCCCAGGGTATTTTCATCTCCCACAATCATTGGTGGGATCACAAACATCTAAAGCCATGTGGACGAATGCCCGGAAATGCTCTGGGCGACCGATTTGAATAGGCTTTTGTTGGACTGTTTGTCTTTATAAATGCCACGACCTGATGTTTATTTTTTTAAATAACATATTTAGCTTTGGGTGCACAATGAGCTCTGTCTGCAAGCTGCACACTTTCTCTCCAGCGTCAGTTACTGAGAGCTGATGGAAAATGCAATTAAACTCAGATGGCGTCGTCTTAGCTCTGGTTGGGCTAAAACAGCCCTCTCGACTTCAGAGCTGGAAGGAGCAGCATGGAAGCTGCCTACATTTGGTCTGGTTTCAGAGGTATCAAGTCGTTATGCCATAAAGCCATCTTGTGTTTTCCCTGCTTTGGCTGTGGCTCCTGTCTCAGCTCAAACAAGGTGCAAGACTCTGATCTGGGGAAGCGGGTAAAGATCGGCTTAACCTAAAGCAGGCACGACATGAAGTCAGTGGAGTGACGTTGATGCTTAACGCTAAGAATAGGCCTAGGTGGGTGGGGAGCTGGCTGGGGGGCCTGCATGGTGTGCAGCAAGTCACTGGGCCCTTTTGCTTTCTGTTCACCTGCAGAGTGAAGTGAAGAAAAGCCACCCTCCCATCAGCCACCATCAGGTGGAAGCCGAGGTTATCGTCCACTCGGATTTCTCGGCCTCCAACAAAGACTACAGCGTGCAGCTCCCGGACGTTGATGAGGTGGAGGGTGAGGACCACGACCCAGAACACTTCCCCTCAGAGGACCAGACCCTTCGCGCACACACCACCACCCAGCAGGATGTCAGCAAGACACTGGGGGACTCTGAGGGCCCGCCTGAGCTTCAGCCCCCGGATGTGCTGCTAGGTACTGACAGGAGGCAGACTAACAAGGTGGAGTCGGCCTGCGCTCACAGGCTCGCCAACGGCTTCCACAGGCCCCAGGATGGCTTGGATCCTGTGGAAAGCAGGGACTCGGACTCTGCACAAGAAGACAGAGGGAGCGCAGAGCCAGTCAAGTGCCAAGCTTTTTCTACAGGCCAGCAGGACGCGCCTCTGTGTAGTATCTCTTGCTTCATCAACTCATCCTCAGCATCTGAGAACATGATGTGTGTCCATAATCATTAAGAGGAAATTAATCTGATTTTGCTCATGGGAGAGCTAGAAGTTTGTCCGTAGTCCATCTGGGCTTCCTTGTGCCAGGTGCCCTCTGCTCGCCACAAAGGTAGTCAATACTTGTTGTAAAGTTATTTGTTGGAAAAACTTCCTTAAAGCCATCCTAAGATCTGGATTAGCCTCATCAACCATCTTCGGGCCCACAATAAAGCAGTCATGGAAGACAATCGTCCTCAACTCCAAGGGACTGGTGATGAGACGATAAGTCAATACGGCGAGGTAGCGAGTGCCCACATCTCACAGCTAGGAGCTAGGGCTGCTCAGTGCCTCACACAATCTATGGACGTGGGGAGCGGGTCTGCCACATACAATCATAATGCCTGCTTAGACCTGTGCAGCCACGTCCATGTATTTTGTGACGGGGACTGACAGGACATCCCTGTTGCTGGAAAGAAGCAGGAACGCACTGAGCAGATCTTCTCGAACACGTGGCTCCATCAGGGAGGGCCCTGGCATTGCCGACTGCTTTGCAGCTTTGGGCTGGATTTCGTAAAATAAACGCCCGAAGTGGGAGGAGACGACCGCAAACTGACACTCAGTTCACCATAGCCCTCAGCCTTTTCTGCTCACCCATGGTTAAAATGATTTTAAGGCTCTCTTTGTACACTACCACAGTAACTATTACTAGCAGGCTGATGTAGTGGCCTTTTATTACACACTCTACGAGTGCCTCTGACAACTTGTACTATATAGAACCTTCTCCGGCATCTGGGTCATTTCACCACCCTGGACTTTGTTTTACATAGGTTCTGGTACCTAATATTTTAGGTACACATCTCTCCTTTTAATGTACGACAGTGTATTTTTATTTCTTTGGAGCATCTTTATATTATTTAATTTTATAGAGTGGAGTAGCGTGTGGTATAGAGTAGCATTTTTACTACTTCTCCCTTTTCTTTCTGTTTTTTTTTCCTCCTTAACAACACAACTACCTCATGTCTGTTGGGAAAAAAAAAGCGGTCGATTTACTCTTTTGTTATAGTCCATTTTAGTTTTTAACTTATTCTTATACTGCCTTTTTCTAAAGAATGGGTTTGCACTGGTTGTCGAATATTTTGTAATGAATAGTGCTCCAGGGCACGACTCTTTTGTTTCTTTTAATGTGTTGCTACAGGTCACCTTCCCGTTGGGTGCATTTGTCCGTAGAGTGGCAAGCTTCGTACAGACGGTGACAAAAAGACCATTTAAGGTGGGGGGACGTTTAACAGTGTTTTGTTTTTAAGGGGCTTGTACTAGTAAAGAGGATGAAGGTCCAGGGGTCTCAGAGGCAGCTAGTGATTTGGGAAGCATCAGTGTTGCTGATCAACTCGAGACACCTGAAAAGGAGGCTGTTTCCAGAGGGTGGGTACTTCACCAGCTTGTGAAAAATCAGGCTGTCATGGGTGTCTGAAGCTGGACTCCCACAGCCACTGGTTGGTTTTGAGCCCATATGGAGTTTTAAAGGGATGTTGCTAAATTTTCAAAGAAGATAATATTCCTCTCTTCCAGCTGGCACCTGGCTTTGTCACCGACAGATGTAATGTTATCTCACCTATTTCTCATTATTCGTGCTGTGTTTACTTAGGGCAGCCCTCTTGGTTTGACCAGTTGAGAAGGAATCGGTCTGCCTCTAGCCGTTCTCAAAGTGCTGCTGTGTTGGAGCTACAGACACCCTAAGTGGGACCAAATGTCGACAAGCGCTGAGGATCTGAAGTTCCTGTTGAAGTTCTTGGGCATTGAGGGCACCTGGCAGATGCTCTGCATTTCTTTGTCAAATGTCAGAACAAGATCAAAAGCAAAAAACAAAAGAACCCCATCCTTCCTTTCCCCCTGCCCCCTCCAAAGCCCCTGTTGTATCAGAATTACCCTAAATCCTTATGGAGACCCTTGGGCTGCTCTGAGGCTTGGTCTTGACTTATCTGTCATTTAAATCCAGGGATACAGCAAGCAGCACAAGATTTTTTAAGTGGCCCCGTGAACTGCCTACTTGTAGTACACGGTGCTGTTTCTAGTAGGAGTATGGCCCCATACGTGGATCTGAGTTTGACCAGACATGTCTCTTGAATTCTTCATTACTTTCTTGCTCGAGGTGCCTCTGGCCGTGGCTGGTGGGAAGCAGCTTCTCTGAAGGCTGCTGTTTACCCAGCGGTGTAGATTATTCAGGATTCGGTCTCTCCTCAACTTCTGGCAGGGTGTTGGATGAGCGGCCCTCTCCCTTCCCACAGCAGTTGCTGCCTCCTTAGTTCCTGGAAGTTACGTACAGTAGTGTTTCTGGGAGTATCTGGTGCATACGAAGGGAAGACCCAGATCCCTGACAGTCAGCCCCGGCCTGCCGTAGCCGATCAGGGAAGGCTGTGTCTGTGCAAGGCCTGTCTAACGCTCCTCTGGGCCAAAGGACCTAGACAGGATGCCCTTTGCAGTACTGCGTGTGAGGATATCTCTTCCTCCTCCAGCCCATTGTGTGTACGCTCAACTTTCCGAGGTCCCTCAGTGCGCAGCTGTTCTTCCCACACGGTTTGGAGCTTTGTGTAGCCTCTTCCAATTGGCATGAAGGGTGACGCACATTGCACCCAACCTCACCCACCCTGAAAGGAAGCAGTGTGAGCTTCCCTGGCTTCCTGCACAGGCCATTCTTTGCAAGACCACAAGACCCAGGCGTGCGACCTTGGAACAGTGAGGCCAGAGTAGGGCTGCTCTTGGACTGCAAAATGACCTTTCGAGAACAAATGGCACTTCTAACTGGGGGACAGGACCCCTTTTTAGAACCGGGGCTGCAGTAGCCACGATGGCCCAGGGAACATGCAAAGGAGCAAGATGTATTTGGTATATGGTCCAGACCATCCGCACAGCTGGGAGAGATGCTGAACCCGTATGTCTGGGAAGGAGGCAGATACGGCTTTAGCTACACAGCAAGGGAGAACACTGAGTTTTGTTTTAAATGAAAATGGTTCTACCTGGTATTTTATTTTGCCTGACTCTGCTTCTCTCCCAGACCGGAGGAATGGTGCTCTGTTCCCAAATGCTTGTCTAACATCCTTCCCAGTCATAGAGTTGGTCCAATAAAAGATATTGCCCAACAAATCCTGATGCTTGTCTTTTTACAGGCATGCAGTTTGTGCCTGAATCCAAATGAGATGCCAGCCAGCTTCCTGATTTGTGGGGGAGGAAAGAACATGCTCACATTTTGAGGGGCAGATATTTGCAGGTACAACTGAAGTCTTTTGCCCATGTGACTAATGTACAGCTAGTGATAATGCCAGCCAGGCAGATGGTGACAGCCTCAGCAGTACCCACACTTGCAGAGCCACCCAAGAAACAGATTCATCTGCTAGAGTGGCCACTGCAATGGACACATGCTCCGGGTGCTGCAGCGGCGATACAACAGGAAAGTAGACGTTCATGTTAATTAAGAAAGGGGCTAAGAAAGATTTCAGGAATGCATGAGGGCATCATACACACTCCTCTTGGACAGGCTGTGCTGAAAGGAGCTAGCAGAAACAAGGTTTGGAGAAAGGCACTGGACATGATTAAGGGCCTGGAGAATCTCTCAGATGTGGAGAGATGAGACTAAAATGGAGAAAACAGGCACATGGCAGTAGGTAGAAGCTTGTCCCTTTCTTTTGATAACCCGGTGAGTTGCCCTCCTTACCTGTATTCCCAGTACAACAACTAGTGAAGTATAAAGTATAACTGGGTAATGCAGACAGCAAGTGTTACTCACCTCAGTTACACTGAAGCATGTCCAGTGCCACTGCTGTCTTGTAAGGAGGAGATGAATGTGGAGGGACGTGGTAGATGCATTAACAAACAATGTCCAGAGAGCAAGGAAATGGAAAGGCAACACATTTTAAATGGAAGGAGACACATTAGTCAGCCAGTGGAACTTGGTGCTTGCTGTATGGTGCTGAGGCCAAGAGCTTATTTATAGGAGTAAAAATAAAAATGATTGAATGTTTCTATGAGCCACGAGGAAAACTCACAATTACATTAGATTGGTTGAAACTGTTTGTGTGTGGGAGACCGAAACCCTCTTGTTCTGGAGCATAGACCAGCCGTTCCCTCATGGGTTGAAGAAGAACTATCCTTGGGTGTGTGTTATTCCAGTTGGTCTCAATGGTGTTTTTTTGGGCCTCTGATGCTGGCTGCAGTCAGGGTTGTGATGCCAAACTAAATGGTCCTTTAATTGGTATGAGGTAGTTTGCCGTCTCCTGTGGTGGATGGAAAGGCAGGAGGTGCAGGGAGACTTCTTGAAATCCAGCCCTTTCTATCTTCCACATTACCTTCCTACTGGCTATTAGGCATTTCAGGTTTCCCCAGTGTCTCTGCAAGGAAGAGACCAGATTGGCCATGGCTGTGATGATCCATCTCTCTGCCCAGCCCAAAATATGCAGAATCCATGAAAGGATCATTTCACACGTTCTGCAAACGCCCAGTTGCAACTGGCATGACCCAGCAATGCCCCCAGGGCTGAGCATCAGGAGCAGGCGCTGGGTTAAGTCTACCCACAATTGGAAATGCAATCCAAGGAGAACAACCTTGGTGGCTTGTCAATGGGTCCATGACGCTTGGGTGCATCTTACCTGATGAGTGTCATGCTTTGATGGATGCTGCTTGTCAAAGCGTGGGCTCATATAGATACTACGCAGAACAGCTGCTAGGGTTCAGTTCCCATTTGGGCAGGGGGTGTATTTGTGTGGGCGGATGATAGGACTAGTTTCCAGGACTCTAGGTTCTACTCATCAATGCCACTTCCTTGCTGAGCTCCAGCCTCAGAGTCTCCCTCTGTACAGACCTCACGGGGCACTGTGAGGTTTAGCTCAATGCTTTGAGATACCTGGAGAAGACGTGTTGAGGATCATTCAAGTTCTCTATACTCTAGTTACTATTGCTTAGGTAGACAGTGTGTGTGGCTTAGGTGCGTTGGCTCCTTGCCTCCAGCCTTCCTTTGGATCCTGTTCCACCAAACAGAATTATTGCAGCTTTAGACAGCACCAGAGTGTTGGAGTGACGGCAGCTGTGGCCTGGTGAGAAGCTTACAAGCAAACGAGCCAAAGCTGCAGTGGGCGTCAGTCGGTGTGCAAGCCAAGAGGGTTGTGCTGTATTACGCCAGTTGAGGATCTGATGCCAGTGCTGTGCTGAAATCATTTTTACGTGATTTGCATTCGTGCACACAGTGGGTTACATTCAGGGTTGGGTTAGGTAGATGTCCTTATTTATTTGCTGTTTTCCCTGGCTTTCCACTTAGTGGGGTTTTTACAGTCTCAATGACTAGAAAGAGAGCGAGGTGCGTAAATTCTGTGTATTCTGTGTACAAAGCTGAAACAACCAGTGCATATATTTTTTTATCATGAGATGAGTAGCTTTCTTGCAGCTTTCTCAGAAATGCTCAGTAGTGTTGGTACCTTTAATCACACATCATAATTCATGTGTGCTACCAGTCATGAAACTTTCCCCTCTGTCCCCTCTTTCCTCAGTAACACTAAAGATTATTGCTGTTCAGCTTCTTACCTGTGTACTTTGTTTTTACGTTGTTAAAATGTCAAATTTGTCTCCCAAACATAAGTTTGTTGTCTGGGTGTCTTCATTTGGCTACACAACTGTATATTTTTCATGCTGCCATGAAAGTCGCAACTTTTTAAATCTTTTAATTTCCTATTATGCAAAAGGTATGACTCAGTTAAAAGTTTCTTGTTGGCTTTTCTTTTTGTTCATCTGGTTTCTTACTTAACAGACAGTAAAGTTCTGAGATACTCTGTAACCTTTTAGGTTTGTGAATTTTTAAAGTAAATAGCTAATAATTCTGGTGTCAGCCCAGGAGTGCTATACAAGAAGGCAACCATTCTAATGTAACACTATATATATTTTTGATCTCATTAGAAATAGATCCTTTTCCAAAGGGCTGTTGCATCTTTTCTAATCGGTATCCTTGTTAGAAAAGAGATGTCTAGTCCAGCAAAAATCTGTCATCTAGTTCTGTTATCATAATTTCCTTGCTAATATTTTCCAACTAAATTTCAGATAGGTTTTTTTCCATGCTGTATAAGCAAGTATAACCAGAACTTGATCTTGTTAAAAGATTTTGTCTGTATTTGGTTCCATGCTGTATTTAATTATAACTTTCTTTCTTCAGAGATTATTCTTCATGAACACTCTTTAGTGTTAAAGTGTAAGAAGATATTGTCCTTATATTCCTTAACTAATGGATTATTAATAAAATATTTTGAAAAAGGATTGAATGTGATTTAGGGTTTGGTGTGTGTGTAGCTGTTTCTCCCAAGACAAAATCTTTTCCACTGAGGGCTTGACAATATTTGGGATCTCTGGTGTCTTCCTACTTCCAGTAGAGTGACTGGGACATTTCCGGAGTATGTTTCATTATATATTATTTATCTTGCAGAACACAAGCATGGTTGCAGGAAAGCTCTTCACATACAAAACAGGCTAGTTAGCGATGGACCTGACTCTTACCATTGGTTCCAAACTTCCCCAGTACTGGGGGTCATTTGTGTGTGGTCTCACCAGTGCTCCTCAGAACCACCTCTCAGAGGCTCATGGGTGCTGCGCTGTACAGGAGATGCCATCTCTAAAATTTAGGATCCAGGCTGAGATTACAAAGGATTGAATTTAGCGATGGCAAAAGCCTATGCAGATCCTTTCAAATGACCATCCCATTGGTGATTCTCTGGGGGGAACCCCTACAACAGAATCACAGGTTCGGACGGGGACCTCCAGGACAATCTAGTAGTTCAGTGCCTGCACGGATGCAGGATGTGCCATTCCTAAACCACCACAGACCTGTGCCCATCCAGCTTGTCCTTGAAAACCTCCAGTACAGAAGATTTCACAACTTCCCAGGCAACTTATTCTGTTGCAGCTTCCCATGGCTCTTACAGCTAGGAAGGTTTCCTGAGATGTCATCTATACCTGCCTTTGCTGCAGTTTAAACCCGTGGCCCTGGTGTCCTGCCTATCTGTGTGTGTTGCAGAGAGCGCCAGGGTTCGGGGCCCAGAATGTTTGTTTCTTGTATTTTCTTCCAAAGTAGCTGGCATAGATCACAGCAGGAGACAGGAGGTTGGACCAGCAGGTTGGGCCTGCTCTGGTCAGGTAATTCATGAGCTTGCGTCTGCTCCAAAGAGACCAGTACTGAAGAGGCAGTTGGAATCCACATCCTTGGGAATGCTCCAAACCAAACTCCCAACCAATTTAGACTAGGAATTTGCAAGGGAGCTCCAGGGGTATAAGTGCTCCAATCTCATGGGTGGTCAATGGAACTTGGTGCTTCCCTCCCTGAAATCTCGCTCCCTTTTGGTGATTTGCCTTGGCTGGTGCCTGGGTTGCACAGGGATCTCCAGATGCCTGTAAATATCTCCTTCACCTTCTACTAGAGACTCCCGCCTAAAGCAGAAGGGAAGGAGGTTACTTGAAACATTTCACACTTGATCTTGCCTAGAATCTTTGGAGTTGAAATAAAGATGAAGCATCCAGCAAACAGTGGACAGATTCTTCCAAGAGTCTTTCTTAAGCTCACTTGCAATAGTAACCCAGCCTGGAATAACATCAGCGATGCCGGGACCATGCTTTTCCACCTACCACAAAGAAACCTCCCAGCTCTGTTTGCCCATTCAGAGCAGGCCAGAGTGAAGAGATGGAGCCTGCCACAGGCTTAGACAGCAGATCCAGCTTTTCTTGGGCCCAAGGCCAAAGTCAAGGGCCTCTGAAAAAGAGACTCTCCTCCCTTGTTATTTCTATTGAGGGATGGGCTGCATAAGCTTCCCCAATAACCTGAATTCTCAGGTCAAAGGACAAAGGCATGGGTTATCTCCAGGGTGCCCTGGGGCTGCAAAACCATAAACCAAAGCGCTCTTTCCCCCCCCCCCTCCCCCCAGTTGCACCAGCAAGGGAGCCAAGAAGTAAAAGGAGGTAGAGGGAGATTGTGACACCCCCCAGAAGTTGTAGGGTGAATCAGGAGCCAAGCCAGGAAGCAAGGCCGCCAGGAAGCCTGGTTCCAAGGTCCTTGGTGTAACCCCTGAGGGTTACAGCAAGGCATAGCTGCACCACCGCCGGACCGTGCGAGGGAGCACTGTAAGAATGTCCTGCATACCCACCCCTAGTGAGCAAGCTGCAAGAGGGCCTACAATGCCATTGTTCTAAGACCTGGAGCAGTACTGAGATGGGAGATACACCCCTGGTATGGAGGAAACGTAGCCGCCTGAGCCAGAGAACTGACGGACACACTCCCAGGGGGCTTGGTGGCAGAATTTAGCATGCTTTGATGCTGTACTTCCTTGCATGGTCCAGAGGCGGAGGAGTTGTGCCCTGAGGCTGAGCAGCACTCACCATTTAACTGCCACATGTTCTCCCTTTGCTCTCAATGGCTTCGGCACCATAGATGATTGTTTCCATTTTCCCTTAGGCAGCCAGGACTCCAGTGCCATAACATCCAATTCTGTGTGAATAAGAGAAGGGTACGTCTGTGCTGGGACTTTCTGCTTTTTCTCCTTGCACTTGAAGGGGGTCTCTGTATTGGAGCATCTGCAATAATTTATCATCGTGTGGCTGGGTCTACAAAAATCAGGGGACCGAATTATGCCTTAGTTTGCATTTCACTCTCTCTGTTGCCTTTCATTACCTCAGGATGCTCTCTGCTACTGTGCAGCTGGCAATATTATTACAGGCTGGGGTCTAATCTGATATGAGGCATTATGTAATCCAGTAGCTGTACTGCACAATGAGTTCTGCAGCTTTGCTCTCTGGCAACTGTTATAATAGGATGCCATTGGCTGTAACATAATATGGTCTAGTCAGAGATGTTCCAGGCAAATTGTGTGAAAAAGCAGTATTGTCTGCAGCCCATGTAAGGTGCTTATGCAGTAGAGTTTCCCTTGCCCCAGCAGAGAGTTGCTACCGGTTGCTGGGAAAGTACCAGGGACGTCCCTGATGCTGTATGAAATGGGTCAGAACAGTCCCCCGTCCCAAAGGGCTTTGTCATAAGAGCAGCTGGAGGACACAAGCAGGGGAAGCAGCATGACTGAAGGACCAAAACAAAATGGCCCCGTGCTGGGGCAGGAAGTGGAAGTGAACTGATGAGTCCCAAGGGCTGGCTAGAAAAACATAGTGGCAGGATTTGGTTTGGCTGCCAGGTGTAAATTCAGGCCAGCTGTAGGGCTGGTTCCTTAAGTCTTGTCTGTATGAGAAGCTTTCCCAGTTGCACCAGTACAACGATACCAACATGTAGTTATACCGGTCTAACCACAGAGGTTTAACTCCCTGTCTGGATGCTCTTGTTCTGAAAGCTTACACCCCTGTCCAAACAAGTTCAAGTGGAACAAGGCATTTGAGCAGGGATTGGCAACCTACAACTGTGGAGCCACTGGATTCAGCCCACGGTGTGTGGACTTTGATGTTTGGTGGTGGTGGGCTTTGGCCGCACTGTGGCCAGGCCCTTCCCCCCATGCCACGCTGCTGCTGGCTGCTGAAGACAAGTGGCAAGGGAGGTGGTCGGATCCTTGTGCCTGCCCTCCTTTGAGTCAAGCTGGATCAATTTAACCACACCTGGAAATGTTTCTCATGTAGACAAGCCTTTGGCTACTCACTATGACTAGTTCCCAGTACTGTTCCGCTTGCTCCCATCTCAGTGCTGCCCTAAGTCTTTAAGCAAAGGCATTGTAGGCTCTCTTGTGACTTATCACCATTGCAAGTCCTCACTGTCTTACAGAAGGTTGTGTCCAGAGCGTTTCACCTGTGGAGTGCACAGTGTCTCCTGCATCATCCAGTAGAGCTACAGCAAAGGGCACGTCAGCTGGGTAAGTGTAACCGTGAACAGATGCACTGAGAGCCAAGGAAAACTTGGACTTTTTCAGGAATGGCTGCATCCAAATGGTGACCCTGGGAAACCTGGAGTGCATCTGGTCTTCTAAGCAAATCCTGTACTTCATACTTAGAAATAGTGCCTCATAGGTGCACCAAAGCCAGTCCTGCTCAGCTGTTCATGCCACGGCTGGGTGACATTTTCAGCATAAAATACAAGTCAGATAGCAAAAATCCCTGGATGGAAAAATAAACTGGTGATAACTCAGCTTAATACAATTAATGTACTGTACTTGCATTGGTTAGCTGATTTATAAAATGATACATTGATGAGTTCTTAACAATAGTAGCAGTTTGACAGTAGGAGACTCTCTTTTGGGTCAGTCTGCCCTATGTATACATCCCTCCCACTCGGTGATGATTGATTTCAGCCACCAAAATAAGTGAGCGCAGAACAGAGATGCAACCTGTAAGAAAATCTAGTCTAATTGTAGGGTGGGGGGGCAGGAAATGGTATTAACACCACTGAAACCAATGAATTAAAAGAAGCTTTCAAAGCAGGTCCTTGAAAAGCTGTCTAAAATTTGGTATGATTGTGTGGGAAAATATTCTGACACGTGACATGGAAAACAGTGTCTGGACTCGCTCCATGCTTTAGAGGCAGGCTGAGCAAACACTTATTCATGTCTCCCCAAGGCACTTATGGCTCTAATATCTGGGTGCCTCCTGGTCTGTAATGTATTCACAACACCCCTGTGAGATAAGGAAATGTTATCTTCGTGTTACAGTTGGGAATTTGAGGCCCAGAGAAACCAGACGAGGACATACAGAAGTCTGTGCTACAGGAACTCTGATCTCTGTTCCTAGGCTAATGTCTGAGTCTATCAGCGGACCATCCCTTCTCAGATTTTGATCCAAATCCAGACACTAGCCCACCTCTGCCAGCTGTATCAGATGGTGCTAACTAACTTGGGTTATATGCTCGTATTACCAGGTTTTAGCCATGTGCTTGAGCATTATAACATTAGCAGCAACACAAGAGGGGTGGGGCTGGAATTCAGAACAAAACCCAAATAAAACAGCTCCCATCTCTTGGGTATTAATTATATTCCAGCTAGATTAAATGTATCACAAGAGTACACTTACGTTGGTAGTAAATATCATTAACCAGAGCATGACAAATGAGGTTCAGACCCTGAAGAGGCATTTTATATCTCAAACAACATTTCACCTCAAAGAGCTGCAGGATGGATGGTCTCATTCATTCAAGTTGCCACTGCTGGAGAAAGGAATCATCTGGTTATTTACCAGGATGCGAGGTCTTCCAGTTTATGAAGTGTCATTCTAAGCTCCTGAACCAAAGGTTAGGACAAGCAGCACCATCTGTGTTGACTTGCTACTTTGACTACTCCCTCTTCAACAGCTGGAGAAAAACGGCTTGGCAGAGCACTGGGAAGGTGCCTGGCTACAGTAGCCCAGGGTGGGGTGGGCATTTCAAACTCTCTGCTCCTATCACAGAGAGCAAATAACCTGCTGGACCCTCTGGGCTACAGCTTGTTCTCCCTGCTGGTCTTGGCTGGAGCAGCACGGGCAAGTACCTGGTGGAACAGAGGGGCCAAAATTCTCGGTGCGTGCAAATCTGTGTTCATCCACTGAAGTCAACAGCGCTGCATTACACCTACTCATAACTGGACCCAGTATTATATGCTTCCATAATCATACCTATTATTAGGAGTAGTATATATGACAATACTACTACTAATAGTAGTAGTAGTAGCAGCAATTATCATTATTATTATTCTAATATACAGTACTTTTCTTGCAGTGGCTGTTCCCCGCCTGCCACGCACACAGTTTGCGCTTGGAACTGAACAGGTTTGCTCTTCTACCCAAGAATCTCCGCTCACTTTACACACAGTTTGCTAAAATGAGCCCTGGTGTTCTCCTTCTGCTCTAGTATTCCCCATGTGGCAGACTGGGGAAACTGAGGCCAGTAGAAGTTATGAGATTGGCCTTAGGTCCAGCAGCAGGCCAGGAATAGACTGGGGGACAGGAGGCATGGGTTCTGCCTGCATGGATGGAACCAGTTGAAGTCTCTCTCAGCCCCGCTCCTCAAAGGTACTGGGGCACCTTGCTCCCATGTCGTGACTTCAGTGGGATTGAAGTTCCTGCAGATTTTTGAGGATCAAGGTAAGATGCTTTTGAAGATGGAACTAAAGGCCCATCAAGACAGTGTCTTTGTGTGTTCGGGAGCCCCATTCTCTCACTTCTCTGCCACAAGGTCATCAAGCAGCAGCTATGTTATCATTTGGCCTGCAGGGGCAGGAGTGGGAGTGCACAGGCAGGGCATATTTTGGCATGGTCAGAGGCAGAGTAAACCAAGTGGACACTAAGTCAAAACTCGTATTAGGCTCCTAAGTCACTCGGAGCACGTCTGCACTGCAATAGCTGCAACATAGTGTAGATACACCCGAGGGAGTGAGATCACATAGAGTTTTGGACTGAAAAACCAACTGGAGAAGCTAACAGTGCCCAATCTAGCTAATGCAAAACTACTTCAGGTTATGGTTGGAAGGCTGGTCAATTGACCAGTCAAATATTGTCAATTGACTGGTCAAGTGACTGCATATTTTTGACCAGTCAAAGATTTTACAAAAAATACTTTTTTTTATAGGTTTCTTGACAAAAATATGATTTTTTAACATTTTCTTAATGGAAAAACTGTGCTTTTCCTGTGAATTATTTGGACCCATTGGCAATTTTTTTACAATGTTTGACCAATATTTGACTGGTCAGTTGACCAAACTGAATTTGACCAGTCAAATACCCAACCCTGCTTCAGGTACGTCTGAGTTAGACTGCACTCACTGTGACTGCACCATACACACACACCTTGGCGCTGGGGAAAATTTGGCCTTGGGAATCTTTGCACCGACTTTCAACAGGCTATGGATCAGGCTCTGCAAACCAAACTGACAGTGGTTTTCACATAGTTCAGCTATGCTGTCGTTTTCTACCAAGATCAGTTGAAAGAAATCCCGACCCCTCCAGTCTGGTTTGGTGTTAGTCAGATCTGGATCATGTCTCCATATGCTCCCGGATGGGGCTGGGATCTTGCCCTGCATCTGATGATCATCAGCATTAAAGCACTGCCTTTTTTAACCAAGGAGCTTATGCAATGGGACTGTGGGGAGGGCTGTGATGTAGAGGCTGGAAGGCTATTTGCTTGAGTTTGATAGCTCATCTCATTTGTATGGGATGTACTGTCGTGTTCCTCAATTTCTCCAAGGCATCATTAGTGCTGACTCCACATGCTCATTTCCACTGATAGCAAAACTGTTGGCTCGTTGGCACAGTTGTTTTCAATTAATTGAGAATATATGGCTCCTCCTCAGCTCAGGAAGCTGACTGCCATGAGAAATCCCCTGGCGTATGCAGAGCAAGGTACGGCGGCACCAGCCACCGTTTATTTATGTCTGTAATGAAACAGCTCAGGCTGTTCTTTAACCGCTACGATTAGGGCAGTAAACAAAGGGTTTCTATTAGAGAAAGCGACTTCCAGGCAAGGTCCCCATGGGCCTCTGCCGCATCCGCAGCAGGCTTGGAGCACTGATCTGTCCTCGCTGCAGTGCAGTGGCCTCTGAGCTCTGCGCCTGAGTTTGAGGGCCATAAAGTTTTAGGGCTGGAGTCCTTGAATCCTCTGGGGGCTTCTGCGCCTTTCATTCCTGTTGTAATGAAGCAGCTGTCAAGGCTGCAGGGAAGCAGGGAGAGGGGAGGCCTGTGCTTGCACTGCCCCTCTGGAATGTGTTGCGCTTCCCCTGCCTGGATCCAGCTTGAGGCCCTCTGAGTGCGGGTGCATCTCTGCAGTTCTGTCGCCCCTCATCCTGCAGGGCCTCCTCCTCTCTGCTTGTCCCAAGCAGCACGGAGAGTCTCATCCCATCGGAGGAGTTGGTTCCTAGGCTACTGCTCCAGCTGGTGTCCATTGACTTGGCTCCAGCTCCACCCAATTGGCATTGACTGGGGGTCTGGCTAATGTTCTGCTCTTGGCAGAAAGATGCTAGAGGTGAAACTTAATCCCTGTGGCAGAGAGTTTATTAAACAGCGGCTGCGTTAAATAGCCTAACGAGCGAGTTTAGAGAAGATGATAGAAGGCTGCAGTCTGTGAGGACAGCAGCCAGGCTCCCCTTCAGCGAGTCCTCCCCCCTTCCCACTTTGTTCTGTCAGGGAGATGGAGTGCTCTCTCCTTGGAGTAGGCCATATTCCTACCCCCCAAACCTCCCTCCGTGCTCTCTCAAAAAAAAAAAAGGGGGGGGGGGGGGAAATCTCACTGCAGAGGAAAAAGCAATGCAGATTTAGTACTTTCTTTCATATCCATGGATGTTAGCACCTTCCCTCCTCCCTCCCAGCACATATATGCATGGGTCCTCCCCAGAGCGGGAGAAAGCTCTGTTCCCAGATGGGAGGATGCTACCCCGGAAGGACTGCAGGTAAGTAAATGTTTTCACTGTGCTAACAGGAGCTATTTCTTACCTAGCACCTCACTCACAGTGCATTATAAGATTGGGGTCGTTATCTCTATTTATACGTAGGCCAACTGAGGGCCCAGGAGGGTGAAGCAACCTGTCCGAGGTAGCTCATCAAATGGGCAGCAGGGCCAGGGCTAGACATCCAGTTTCCTGAGTCCCAGTTTTGTGCTATCATTGCAGCAGGTGCCCTTGGCTGAAATCCTGGAGGTGGTACTGGCAGGCTAGCTTTGCACCTTATAGACTAACCAAAGTAGATATATCTAGTGCAAGCTTTCGTGAGCTAAAGTTTATTTCATCAGATGCTGTGAAAGGATGTGCACAAAGCAGTGTATAAGAACAAGGGAGAAATCAGAATACAAAAGACAAGGGAGGGTATGGGATAGGGAGAGAGAAGGGGGAGTGCTGGGAAAGGCAAATAAACAAGCAGTAAATTCACAGGCACAAAGGGGTCACAAAAGTTAATCCAGGTAATGGGATAAGAATCCTTAGTCCCTGTTTAAACTATGCTTAACACAATCCAGTCTGTGGATGATTTCTTGTTCTGCACTTTCCCATTCAATTTATTAAAAGCTTGCTGTCTGAGAACAGCCACCCTCAGGGTGGCAATGGAGCATCCAGGGAGGTTACAGTCTTCTGCCACAGGCTTGTGCATCTTTCTGCTATCAGCTGTAGGTTGGTATTCATTCACTCAATGATGTAGGAATCTCCCCATCTGTCTGCTGTAGAAAGCAGAGGTGCACTGTGAGCAGGCGATGGTATCTATGACATTGGTGGAAGTGAATGTTATAATCTGTGTTATTCGGTCCAGCAATGATGTGGTCTGTATTGATGTTGGCACGTGGAAGGCATCTGAGTTCGTTGCGAGGCTTGCTGCCTCGGTGAGACTCAGAATTGGGTAGCTTGTTGTTGGAGGGAGACTGTTTGTGGTTGGAAGCTGCCTCTAAACTGAGACAGGTTCATGCCCCATGACTACTTTGAGAGAGTTGTCCTCTTTCAGGAGGGTCTAGAAGTCATTAATGACATGGGGGCTTTAGGTGACAACCCCAGGGACTCTTGTCCTTGTCCTGGGATTGGTATTGTAGCAGGTCAGAGTGAGGGGCTTTGTTGACTTGGGTGGCTGCTCTGAGAGGGCTGAGCATGCACGGACTGTCTGACATTCTCTTGCGCAGAAGTTTCCATTGCACTGACAGAGCAACGACAGTGGTCTGGGTATATCTTTCAAGAACAGCATCCTCAGTATGTGCACACTTCCTAGGAAACTGCTGGCTATTCTTGGGTCCTGCTTCCAGTCAGGGTTGGAAAAAAGCTGTACTAATCCCACACCAAGCTGACCTTTATCATGCCTTTGAGAGAGGTGGAAGGTGGGTGGGGAGAATCCGATTAGGTTTTATCTTTCTAAACTGGGCCCCTCGAGCTTAGTGAAAAGCCTTCTTGATAAAAATGAGGCTTGCTGGGATGTTCTACAGAACAGCAAACCCAGCGCAGGCCGATTGAGTCTAACAGAGTCACGTGGTGCTTGATGAAGGTGAAATATGGCTCCAGGACTGTAATATGGTTGACGGTAAAAAGAGGGAGGTAGTTAACCATATTAGTCTGAAGTCAGGCAGAAGGCAGGGTAAATACATACCGTATAGACTACCAAAATAAATCTATTAACTAACTAAATAAAATAAATGTATTGATTACTTAGACAGACATGGTTCTTTGGGTAAATCCGATATATTTTATTAGACCAACTCCGATTGAAAAATTCCCTTTAGCAAGCATTTGGCCACAAACACCCTTCATCAGGCTGAGATAGCATCTGCAGATGATACATTTAATTAGTCTTTAAGGTACAAATCTATTCTGCCTTCTGCCTGATGGTAAACAGTGTACAAGTATACTATGCATGGAACTGTGCGAGGCATCACTGTTTATGTAGCGCCGTAATTATGCATGGGACTTTACAGACTCAAAGCCAAGAAAAGGTTCTTCATCTGAAGCTCTGCTTTATACTGTATAGACAGGCCCTGGTGATACCATCAAAAGGAGGAACTGAGTATCCAGGAATGGGGTTCTCAACTCGTTGGTGTAAATCAGGAGTAATATCACTGGAATCAATGAAGCGCCATTGTAAAAACCAGTGTAAGTAGATAGAGAAACAGGCCTTTGGGGTGACCTGTGCAGTTTATGGGAGGCAAGAGTCTGATCTGTCCCCCAAATGCTTGAGTGCTCTGCAGAAAGATGCAGCATTGGTCATTCTCAAGATGGCATCAGAGCTCTGCAAACGAGTTGGACGTTTTTCTGAAATCCCCGGTGCTTGCAGTTGAGTGCTGATGTGCAGATGGCTGCTTCCATTTAAAATGCATGGGAAGTTCACTAGCCTTTGTGGTTTCAAAGCAAACTTGAAAATGTGAACCCTACAGGTTCAAAACTTAGAAGGGCAAATAAATGGCGCACACCATAGAGTAGTGTATGAAAGAAAATCTCATGGTTTATAAGCCAATTGTGTGGATTTTTAGGGGTTATTTTGGAGGGAAGGGGGAGAGAAGGACCTTGTGCTCTTTAAATGCTTGTGGTGGGCAACGAAAAGTGTAGCTCACAAAGCAATAGCTGAAATCTATGGTGCCAAGCAGTGGATCCATTTTTAGGACTCCTGGCTCAAATCTGGTACAGACACATAACATAGTGCCCTATTCTGTTTCCTGTTCTTCTCAAGTTCTAGGTCACAGAAACCAGGCTCACCAACACTGGATCTCTGTATTCAGAGAGGAGAGATTTAGAGTCTCTGGATGTGAGATATTTGCAATTTAGCAGAAGCTCCTTTAAAAACTTCCAAATTTGAAACTTATTTGTTTGGGGGAGGAGGGAGTCCTCCCTCTCTTCCATTTAGATTTACTTGTATTTTGATGTATGCTGAGGCCAAGCCTTCCACTCTGTGGCACTGTTGCTGGGAATTTGTGAGAGCCCGTAATAGCTGTTAGCATTATGGAAATGCTTGCTGTGGGCCCCTGCAGCGTTACCGAGAGCAAGCAGGAGAACGGAGAATGAGGAGTGAAGAATTTGTGCTGAAAGGTCAGGGACAGCTCAGAAATTCAGAAGTAACTGAGAGGTGGGCAGGGTCTGCTCAGTGCACAGTAAATCTAATTTAGTGCCTTCTCTGCCTTATTAAAAGGGAGCCCTGTCTGTTTCTTGCTCTCCTGTTAAGTTAACCTTAAAACAAACCTTTAACGTGCAGCAGATGTAATGACGTCTTCCTTATTTCCTAGCTGATCGGAGTATGTGTCAGTTCTATAACATCCAGGCAGCCATGGGTTGGGCGTTATTAGAAAGTATCCTGACTGAAAGCCCCCTGAGCATACTGGGTTACTAAATCCACCTCCTCCTCTTCTCTAGATGTCTGCTGTTACTATGATGAGTAGTCAGCTTGAACCCTCCCTGCCAGTGATGCACGTGATTAATTCACAAGAGGCATGGGAGTGGGTGTGGGGGGCACAGGAGGAGGCTGGGAAGGTACTGGTTCCCTTCTCCACCTAGAAAGGCAGTTGTACCTATGTCCTGTTTGGTGCGCTCCACAGGTGCAAAGCAGGCTCTTGAGAGATACCACTAGTGGTCCCAGTCAGCCCTTGTTGGGATTGGTGAGTGGGTTTGGGGTGGTAAGAAAAGAGTCAGGACAGGGATGTTTTCTCTCCTTCACTCTTCCACCATCCATTCAAACTCTCAGGTTCAACTTTTTGCCATCGGGTATCCCTTGGTTTTTTGTTTCTGAGCTAGAGAATAAGTTGGTGTCCAAATTTGATCTCTCAGATTCTACTTTGCATAATTAAAAATCCTGCAAAGGCAGTTTAGCTTCTATAGAAAAGAGAAGTTATGACCCCTTCCCTGCTGCTCTGGAGAGGTGGGAAGGAGCAGTAGCCCAGAACAACATAGGCAGTAGGGAGGGACAGTAATAATGAATGATTCTACAGCCTCTTCCAGGGGATGAGCTCAAAGCAAATATGCCACTAGTGAGTTTAGACTTGCACTTGTCAGGGAACGTGTTCTCCTCCTTCCCTCCATGGGGAAATAGCATTCTAAGGAGGCTCAATAAGACTTACGCAAGGCCGCCAAGTACCAAGTCAGTGGCAAGGTTCACAAACAGACCACATGGTTCTTCTGTTTGGGAATGTCTCCCCGCACTGGCTTTTTTCAATTAGGGAACTGTGTTTAAAGGTGGGCCAGTTGCAACAGTGGCAGCATGTAGGGATGGAGCTAAATCTCTTTCAGACTATATTTAAGAGCATGCGCTGATAGTAGCCAGCCAAACAGAGAGTGCAGCTGGTTGATGTGGATTTTTATTTAAGCTGATCAGCTCAGCACAATCACTTAATTCAGTGAAAAGCCAGGATAAACCAGGCCTGGCTTCTGCAAACATTTGCATCCGTGTTATAACTTTCGTCTCCTCTCTTCCGTTTTGGTTAAATTTCTTAAGCTATTCTCTGTTTTTTACTATGTGATAGGAGTGCCTCGCTGCCTTCTAGTGTGCCTGTCATCTGCAGGCACCAGTGCTAAATGTGGGCTGTCCAGTGACCAACAAACTTGGAACCTCATAGAATTGGGTGGAAAAAATGGACAGAGGTGGGAAAGGCTGGGGACATTTAATCAAATTATTATTCTATTTTTTTTCCCTTGTTTTTTAATGTCATACTTTTGATTCCAATTTCCACAAAAAAGCAGGTGGCTCCAGTTCCTGTCAGAGTGAAACTAAGTTCATTGACCAGCCGAGTCCAGTGAGAGTTAGGCTGGCCAAGTGACTTGAGTGTTGCACTGGTAATCCAGTGAGGTTTCTCTGCATAGTTGCCTTGTTTTGGGGTATGGTATGAAGAAATTATCTAAATCTACTTTGCTGCAAGTTCAGATATTAGGAACTGAAGTCCAAGCAAGAGGGTGGCCAAGGGTGAGCTCAGGAGGGTGGAGTTGTCCCTGTTTGTTTGAATCTTTCAAGAATGGGTTAGACAAATGTCTGTTAGGGCTGTGGGACAGACGCACCTGGCCCAGCCACTGTTGGGAGGATGTACTAAATGGGCTAACTAAATACCTGTTAGGAGTTCAGAAGCCAGGCCTCTAAGATATTGTCTGATGCTAAAACCTGATGGGCAAGAGAGTCATTAAAAAAATGCCAGAGTCTACAATCAAGACTTTGGCTACTTCCTGAGGCTGGGTGTGCTGGAGCCATTCAACTCCTTTCCCTGCTCTCCTGAGGGCTCTCATACCCAGCTGTGGGGGACTATAGTTGGGGGCTGTGGGCCCAGCTCATGCAGGTCTGGTCCCAAAACTGTGGGGAGGAGCTGGGATATGAGGGAGGGAGGCATCTGCCACCTCTCACCCTGGTGAGCTCAGTTCAAACACTTTAGTTTTAACATGGCAGTGTGGGGCAGAGGACTTGGGCTGAATGTAGAATAAAATACACATTTTGTTGAGGGCACAGCCGCAGAGCGGTTAAGGCGTCTTGCTATGGGCTCTGGAGGCATGAATCAAGTCTGCTCTGCCTGTGGTTGACTGGCTATCAATGCGCACCTGGTCATTCAGGCTGAAGAGTCCAAGGTGGCTAGATGTGAAGCTGGCCACACTGCATGCAGCTGAGCCCAGTGGGCTGTTCAGGTAGACATTTGTCACATTTGCTTAATGAGGCTCCCTCGTAGACCAAAGGGTAGAGCAGTGATTCTCAACCTGGGTGCCACAAGATCCTCTTAACAGTGCCAGGAGGTGCCACACAATAGTATCACTGTTAGGTGTGCAAACACCTACACCGATTCACAAGATAAACCCAGAGCTTTCAGATAGGAATTGATAGGGTAGGAACCTGCTATGGGCTTTCTGAGCTCTTTGCAACAGAAGAATCGCTCTATTATTGTCGTGTAATCCAAAAACAAGTGAAAGTAAAGAGCTGGTATTTTCTGCCCACCCTGGGGGTGGGCAATTATTTTGGGTGAAAGGCCACTTACTGAGTTTTGGCAAGCCATTGAGGACTGCATGACAGGCAGCCAGGGGCAGATAAATATTATTTTTTTAGGGGCCCTGTGGGCCAGATAGAATGGCCTGGTGGGCTGCATTTTGCCTACCCCTGCCCTACCTTCACCCCGCTGAAGTGAACACAACACCTGAAAAGCACCCTTTTGCCTTGTGATGACTCATTTTTGGAGCCAGGTGGCTACACTCCTCCCCTTTACTTGTCTTCTTCCCCCCCACCTCCAGTCTGTAAAATGGGGATAATGCCAATGAGCTGTTTTGAAGTCCATGCATGAAAGGCCCTTGATCAGAGCTGGGGACCATCACAGTTGCTTCATTTACTGGCTTCCCCTCCTGTGCTTCGCCTGGACTGTTTGTAGGGTATGCTCCTCGTGCTACAATTTGTTCGGGGCTCCCCAGGGCAATACAAATAATCGATAGTAACATTCTGTGTAGAGTTTGCTCTCTCTGCTCACATGAGCTTGTTAAAAATATATATACAGGTTTCCCTTGCTTTATGCTGTACATGTGTTCCTGGAAAATGGTGCATAACTTGAATTTGCATATAGGGAACCCAGTTTACAATGTAACAAATAGGGATATGTTCCAAGACCTCCACTGTACTGACCCCCCGACCTATATTTGCCACTTTTACAAGACAATTTTGGTACTCGCCAACAGCACACAACAGAAGCACAGGGTGGTGGACATTGGTGATGTGTTAGGGGTACACGCAGGTACACGTGCACCCCCTCAAAAAGTGCCCCCCATTGCTGCTGACACTGCCGGTGGCGTTTGCGGGCGGTCCCCGATCGCTGCTGGCTGCTGCCAGCGGTGTCTGCGGGTGGTTGCTGACCGCTGGTCGGTGCTTGCCCTCCCACCCCCTTTCCAGCTGCTGACACTGCCGTGGCTGCCTGTGGGAGCTCCCCGCTTGCTGCTGCCAGGCCACCGAGACTGCCTCCGCTGCCTGCGGGTGGTTGCCGTGCCCCGCCAGCCTCCAGCACGCGTTGTTCATGGCGATGGTGAACGTTATCATAATGGGGATGGCAACTACAGAAACAGGTGTTGCAGACAATGGAGGGACCACATCCATCCTGGAGACTATATTTTGGTGTGCGTCACTCCCACCACGCACCGCACAAAGCAGCCGACTGTGGGCTTCCACCATGCCCATCGCATAAGAGTGAATTTACCTCTCAGATAACGAACTTTTGGTATAAAAAGGGTTGTCGCATCGAAGCGAATCTGCGCATGCAGAACCCGCATAAAGAGAGGGAAACCCAGACACAGGCAAGGCCCGCTTAGTGCTCTTACTCGGTTCCTGAAAAACCGAGCGTTCAGTGAAACCTCAAGCCTTGGCCACCCAAGACAGCAGCTGCAAATGTTGTTAATGACTGAAGGTGGCGACTGTGAGCGTTGTAAGGACACTCGCCGAGTGCTAAGTGAAATCGGGCATCAGTTTTAAACCAGCGCTATAGCGAAACAGCACTGTTTTGCCGTGGCGCTCATTTGAAATTGATACCTGATTTCACTTGGCGCTCAGTGAGTTTCGTTATAACGCTCACAGTCGCCACCTTGGGTCACTAAAAACACTTGTGGTTGCCATTTTGGGTCACCGAATACTTCCAGTTTCGCTTAACGCTGGGTTTTTCAGGAACCAATCGAGTGCTAAGCGGGGTTTGCCCGTAACAATTTCAAATGAGCGCTACAGAAACCGGGTATTTCACTATAGCGCTCATTTGAAACCGGTACCTGGTTTCGCTTAGCGCGATAGTGAAAAAGCGCTCGTGCGAAATAGATACCTGATTTTGCTCAACACTGATTTCGCACTCATCTTAGTTGATACCTGATTTCGTTTAGCGCTAGTTCGCTATAGCGCTCGTTTGAAATCGGTACCGGATTTCGCTGTGTGCTGTTGTAGCGCTCGTTTGAAACAGCGCTAAGCGAAACCAGGTATCAATTGCTTAGTGGTGTTTTAGCGCTCGTTTTGAAGTCGGGTATCGATCTCCACCCAGCGCTACAGCGCGAGGCGAAACCAGGTAGCCATCTCCAACCAGCGCTCAGTGAAGTCGGGCGTCGATTTCCAACGAGCGCTATGGCGACACCCAGGTGTCCACCTCAACGAGCGCTATAGCGAAACCGCGCTCAGCGAAGTCCGTTACCGGTGTCAAACCAGCGCTATAGCGAAACCGCGCTCAGCGAAGTCCGTTACCGGTGTCAAAGGAGCGCTATAGCGAAACCCGGGAGCAGCCTGAGGCGAGCAGCGTCTGCAGTCCAACGGGGAGACCTCGTTTCACTTCGCGCTATAGCGAAGCAGCACGAGGTGGCGGCCGGGACACCGGTGCGGGACGGGGCAGCGCTGTAGCGGAGCAGCCGCGCGGTGCCGGTGTTTTACCTCAGGCCGTGGGTGCGCGCGGTGCCCTCGGGCGGCCGTTGCCCGTTGGTCGCACCCGCCCCTCAGGACCGGGGGGGGCGGGGCGGGGCGGGGCGGGGGGCGGCTCCTTTGTTCCCCAGAAGGGGCGGCGGGCGGGGGGTTTGGAGGGGCGGGGGCTCGTTGGTGCCCGGCGCGCGGGGAGATGCTGACAGATCCCTGATGGATGTGCAAGATGGCGCAAGCCCGCTCCAGCCACCGATTGTCCTAGGCGGCGGCGGCGGCGGCGGCGGGACGTAGCTGGGGCTCCCCCGCGCGCAGCGCCCGGGCCCGGGCATGCGATGGCCGCCGCGGGCTCCCCCCTGCCCGCCTGCCTGCTGGGACTGCTGCTGCTCGGCTTGCGAGGAGGTAAGCGGGGCCGGGGCGAGCACATGGCTGTGTCAACAAGCGCCCTTCCCCTGCAGCGTGCCCGGGGCGGATAAACTTTCTGCCCCTCACCCCTCGGGGCGGGGGGGGGGGGGGGGGGCCGGCAAAGTTGCAGCTGAAGTCCCCCAGATGTGGAGGCGCTTCAGGATGCGATGGGTGTGACTGGCATCCCCCCCCAGCCCCGCTTTCTCCTTGCTTTGCTCCGTCTCCCCCCGGCGGTGTCGGACTTTCGTGGTGGCCACCGAGCGCCAAGTCGCGCCGGGCCGGTCCCGGGTGCGAAGAGCGGGAAAGGTGGGCGCGGGGGTCGGGATCCGCCTGCAGGGAAGTTGGGAGGCAAGCGGCCCGCTATGTCCAACCTAGCCGGACCACGCGTTCGTGCACAGCTTTGGCTGGGGTTCAGATGAACGCGCACACACCCAGCAACACCCCCCATTGGACTGCCGCTGAACTACAAAAACATCAAAGGGATTTTCCCCTGGACCCGCCGACCCCCATCGACTCGAAAACCGCGATTTTCCACCCGACTCTGGAGCCTCGTCCAGGACCGCATCAGTGCGGGTGGGGGAGGAAAAGCCAGGGAAGGCAAATGGTCTTCTCTGGCCCAGGTGGGACTACGGATGGGCTTCTCTCCCTCCCGGCTTTATTTAAGACTATCGGGCTGGGTTGGAAAGGGCTTCGCCCCTCGAAGAGGGAATTGGGTTGCTGTGGGCGCAGGTGCCCGTTAGGCAAAGCCGTCGGGAAATCGGGGAGTTGCGTCTGGCTGCCCCGTTCGTAGCGGGCGTGCGCCGAACTCTTGGAAAACAGAGAAACACCGAGGAGCTGAACGTAAGGAGGCAGGTCTCCTCGCTGTCGCTCTGCTGCGATTCCTGGACAGATCACAGTGTGATTGAAGTCATGTCTCTTTTTTGGGCGGGGAGGGCGCAGGTTATTGAAAGTTGATCTTCATAAATCGAGCTCTCCCCTAATTCATCGTCTAGGGATCTGCTTAGATTTCGTGGCGCTGTCCTACCCCGCCTCTCCGTGCTGTGAAGTAGGGGACCTGACTTCTTGGTGTGTTGTATTGGTTCTTCTTGAGAAGGCTTTGCAGCAATTTAAAAAGTTTTTTTTTCTCCCCCTCCTGTCTCGCTGGTCCCCTCTTCCGCACTTTGGACGCAGTTAACGGCAAGGTGCAAGTTTCTGTGCCCCACTTAATTTAATAAGGGACTCTGCGTGCATGTCCATCGGGGACCGAATGGAAACCTGCTTTGCTGACAGCAAAGCTGGGACTCGAGGGCCCTGCCTGCCCGGGTACTGTGTCTCGGTGGGTGTTGTTTTTCTCGGGACGGTTGCTCTCTCCATTACATAATGCTGGAGCTCCATCCTCATGCATGCGCGTTGTTTTTTTCTTTTCAAACTTTCCAAAATTAGGGCACGGTGCCTTTTAAATAAACCAAGTGAAAGCTGACCTGCCTGGATGCTCAGTTCATTGGAGCTGGGTGCAGAAACACGACGGTATTTCCTTTTTCTTAATTTCCTGGAGCTCTTTGTTCGGAGTGATGGACAGCTTTTGTCTGTTATTGCTGAGCCCTACATTCAAAGACAGGCACAGGATATGAGAGGCACCCAGGCTCTGCTCAGTAACAGCCTTGGAATTAAATATTGTCATTTATATTTAAGTAGGCTTAACTTCTAAATTAGTGAAGCTATAAGCTTTCACTAATTCCTTTTCTACACGGCTTTAGGTTTTTTTAATGTGGAAAAGGATTGGTTTCTCCCAAATTGGTGTAATACCCTGTCTTTTCTCTTAAAATACATACAGGCTATCTGGTATCATTTCCCTAATAAAACTAAAAGACGATGTATGAAATTCAAACCTGTGTTCCGCCTTTGTTTCTTTTGGGGAGTTCAGCCTGAGAATTTGGTTAAGTACCAAGAGTTGATCGGTTTTCATTTACGATTGGCACTGCACGGTTAATAAAACAACAGCCAGGCTCATCTAGCAACAGCGAAGTTGCACGTGAGATCGGAGTGCGCGGGGTGTGCGCATATCGACCCGATATATGGATACCTAACCACGCGTGCACGTGTTTCCCAGCACCGATGCCTCAGGGGCGCTTATTCTGGCTCAAGTTGTTACTTAAGCTGCCACAGCACCTAAAAGCCAGGCAAGGCAGCAGCTTGTTGTGCTGGATGCTGTACATGTGTAAGGCAAATGACAGTCCCTTCCCCAAGCAGTGCCATGGTAATACACACACAGAAAGTCAGTACTCGGGCCTGATGATTTCTCTCTACCATTCTGAACACCCCACAGATCCTGCTGGAGCCTGGTAGGAGTTGGGCATATGTAACGAAAGCAGATTTGGACCCAAGATCTCTCTTATAAACCCGATTCCTCCCCCTCTCTCACTAGACCTGTACCATTCCCACCCCCCCCCAGGCTTTACTGGTAAATGTGATGTAAACAAGAGCAGCTCTGGGCCCTCCGGGGGTAACACTTGCTGGACAGCAGCAAAGACACTGACTGCTACTTTATGCATAAAAATGAAAAACGCTCTTTTTCCCTCCCTCTTCTACCTGACTTGATTTCTCTGCCTCCCTCCTTTGTTCCTGGTATCTTCCCCTCTTGCCTTCTTCTTAGGGCATGTTAAGTGCACTGCACGGACACCAGGCTGCACAAGCTACTTCACAGCTGCGCTCTGCAAATACTTCCGAAGCGGTCCCATCCAGCGTGTGGCGTTTTTTTTTTTTTATCCCAGCCCCCCATGCCGTCCCTTCCCCACTGCCCAAAAGTAACTTCTTTGTCTGGTGTGTTGAGATCAAGAGAGCCTGGCTTTATCACCATGGTGCAGCATTAAGATTCAAAGGCTGGCTCCCTGCTCCTATTGAAGTCAGTGGGAGCTTTCTCATTGACTTTGCTGGGAGCAGAATGGGGCCCCAAACGTGTGGTTTCTGTGTGAGAAGCGGTATGTTAGCACAGCTCCATGCTGAGACTGCTTCCCAGCTCCTGACTTTCTCCTGTTGAAAGCGGAGAGCTAATTCTGCATTGATTAGAGAGCACGCCACACATTTCATTTTGCAGATTGTCACTGCCTCAGCCCAGAAGATGTTTTCTTTTTATTTCTTCATCTCATGCTTGGGTGACTGAGTTTCTGCCCCGTGGTATCATCCTTTTATTCGACCTGACAAAGCAATCTGGAGAAGCTTGTGGCAGATGAAGAGCTTAAATCTAAACGAGCCTAAATCCAAATATTGGGAAAGGAGGAAGAGTCGATTGAGGTTGCTTTGAAATCACTAAAGCATTTGAACTTTTACTGGAGCTTTTTAGTTTTACAGAGTTTACAAACTAATAAATTATGGAGCAGGGCTCATGAAAACCTACCCAGTCATTTTATCCAAAAGAATATGTAACGTTTTGGATTTTGCAGGAAAATAAAAATAATTGTTTACACGTGTTCAGAAGTCCTTGGCAATCGTATAAACCTGATGGTTAAGGAGGTGAACATGTCAATAATTGCACTTTAAAAGAAGAGAGGCAAGTGGGCTGACAGCCTGAAGAAAGTGCATAGCCTGCCCGTCTGGGGCTGCTGTTAGATCAGATGTCGCTGTTCCATCGCAACCTCCGCTCCATGAAGCCGAGTCACTTAACAATCCAGACCTGCTCCAGCTTTGGTAATTTAAAACCGGAGTTTCATAGCAGAGGAAAGGATTCGTTTCAGTTTTGCTCATTGTTTTCACAAAGCTAATCGTAAGACAAAGGGCCGGACTTTGTTTTTTCCTCCCCCCGCTTTAAACCAGTGCTTTTGCCAAAGGGATCTTGGCTGCTCTGAGCCAGGAGCGAGGATGAAAGGAGAGAGTGCTGCTTTTTCGGAAACTCTAGCGTGTGGCCCACTGAACAGATGGCCCCTGATGGGGACCTGTTACTGATCCTGTGCTCTCCAGTACTTTACTGCTTCTCAGTATAACGGAGCACCTGATTTATCTCCATTCATTTTCAGGTGTGGAGTGGGATGTGATGAGGCAAAGGGAATCGGAGGGCGTGGAAGAGGCTAGTGCAGCCTGCCCCGGAAATGATATGAATATCTAAGGGTGCTCCCCTCCCAGAGACCTTGCCTTAGCTCACCTTCCCCAGCCTCCAGCCTTGTCTGTAGCATAGGCAGCATTCATTAGCTGTTGAGTTCAGGATGCAGGGAGACCTTGGGTGCTGGCTTTAGATGTCACAGGCTGTCAGGCAAGAGCAGGACCTTTGAGGCCTGTTAGTCCCCCGTAAGGATTCCTCTCTGTTCCTTCTGGCTTGCCCCTGTTGCTCAGACCTCATGCAAACTGCGATATGGTCCTCCTCTTTGTGGATGGTCCCAATTTTCATTCTCTGTGTGAATCACCACATACCTGGGATGCTGTGCATAGAAGATGTGGGGCTCTCCACTGTAGGTGGCACTTGCTGGGTCCATGCTGGAGAAGCCCATGAAAGAAGTGACCCACCACTGAGACCCCAGAATTATTGCCAACGCAAAGTGCTGATGAGTTTAGGTGCCCGTGCTGGGCAGTTCCTGTCTACAGGTAAGCTAGGAGGTATGACCACCTCCTCTGGCAGCCAGGTAGGAAGGTTCCCTTTTCATAGATGTTCGACTGGGCTCAGATGCAGGCTTGCGACGACCCTTGTGGTTTTGGACAGGAAGGAAATGCCAACCTACCACGTAGTGCTATTGACTTTGCTGTGTTTGGAAGGCAAGGAGCCCCTCTCTTCTGGGCCCTTTCCTCAAGGATAGAGGAGGGGAACAAGGTGAAGACTGGGGAGAGGTCAAAATCAAGATAAAAAGTGGCTTGAAGGAAGAATGGGGGCCAAGGAGAGAAAAAGGATAAAAAGCAAAAAAAAAAAAAAAAAAAAAAGATAGACATAATACAATAAAAAGATGGCTTGATCCTAAAGTGAGGTTGGTTGTTTCCAGGTGCGGGGTAAAGCAAGGGAGTGTTACCCCTTTAAATGGTTTGGGAGCCTTCTGGCGGCCCTTGCAGTGCTTCATGTTTCAGGAGCAGCTGTATGGCTGCAGCAAGGCCTTCAGGTTTGTGCAATACGGTGGTTGGGTGGCAAGAGTGCCGTGTGCTTTCTCCACATTTCCTGCTGTTAAGTGCAGAATATGCAAGTGATGGAGACAAGCTGGGGTCACAGCAGCCTCTGGAACAGGGACTCTTCTGGCCAATATAGCTGGCCCAGCAGCACTGATGAGCGTAAAATAGGATAGAGGATGTTCCCAGATATGGAGGAGGAGAAGGGTGGACCTTCCCTTCGCCCACTCTGCTTTGGAAGCAGTAGACAACTTGCTTTCTGAGAGGTTGATGAGTGTGGTTGTATTTTAAAGGGCTTGGGAGTCTTTGCTTCCTTTGAAGCATTCAGTTGTTGGGAGTAGGTGGGTGTATTCCATTCATTAACCTATGAATGAAGGGCGGGGGGTTCTCAAAGACCTGTGTCTAAAGGAGTTAGATGGAAGTTACAGGTCAAAGTTTTATGGGCAGAATCATAGCAAGTTACAGAGTGCAAGTTGGAGTGGATGCTGCTGTGCACGGGGCCATTTCCCTGTGCACTGCTAGAGCAGCCTTGGGGTGCATCTGATTGCTCTGGGCTGCATTGCACACTGCAGGAGGAGCTGCTGTGTTGGGCAGGTCAGTTTTCACTTTACCTTTGTCTGCCTTGTCTGTTTAGGCTGCATTTCACTGGGGCAGGAGGTTGGGCACCTGCAGAGCACCCAGGACAATAGGACTCTGCTCTTGTTGAGTCCTGAGACAGGTACCTTAGCCCTGGATCATCATCCTTCCAGTGCAGACTCCTGATGGCTGCAGCTATTTTTTCACAGAACTTTGGTGTCCTGAATGCTTCCTCCCTATTCTTCACCTGTAGCTGTATTTCATGTTTGCTGGCTGGAAATGGTCCAGATAACAACTGGACATTCATTTGGGGGCAGTCTCTTGCAGGGGAGCCTGGTCCTTCATCCCACACTCCCTCCATACTTGGGTAGAATCTGTATTGACCTCAGTGGCAGCTGTCTGTGTTAGGAGTGTGTGGGCTTACTTTATTGCTTTGCTACCCTTGGCTTATGCAGGGGCAATTCCTGGAGATATGTCTGTGCATGTTGGGAGTAGCCACTGCCAGGTCCCATATTTTCAGTAAGACATTTGGTCAGTCCTTCCAGTCACTGTGCTGTGGAAGTGCTGCCTGGTTGCTGTAAGTTGTCCAGAGATTTGGCCTGGAGAATTCCTGTTGTGCGGTATGGGTAGCTCCTCCTCTAGCTAGCAGTGGAAGAAGGGGCAGGGTGAGGCCTGGAGGACCTGAGATGGACTGGGCCACCTTTCATCACTTGGCTCTGCTACTGACTTCCGGTGTGACCTTGGGCAAGTAACTGAATCTGAGCCTCATTGTCTTTATCTGTGGAATGGGAATAATGCTAATACTTGCTTTGTCTTGTTTAGAATATAAATTCTTCAGGGGAGGGATGATTTCTCACTATGTATTTGCACAGGGCCCAGAACTACAGGGCCCTGCTGTGAGATGTGGCTTGGATGAGTTCCAGGAATAATAATAATAATAATAATATTAATAGGTGTAAAATAAGCCATTTTAATTGGAGCTTTTTTGAAAGCAGGATTGGGGGGTTGGGGGTGGAGAACCCAAAAACAATGTTTACTAAGTGGCAAGAGAAAAATCAGTGGAAGAAAAAGTTCTTTTGAAGCTTCCAAAAGGAATCACTAACAGCGTTCAACCACAGCAACAAAATAAAACTCTAAAAAAAAAAATAAAATAAAGGCACTTCAAGGTGTTTTAGGCTTTTCATTAATTCAGAACTCTCTCCTGCTCTCTACACTACGTAAATCTGGGAGTTCAAAAGCACTGGTAATAATTGGTTTCTCTCAGCATGCCTTGTGGCGTGATCAATATACGAGGAGTTGGGTTTGTTTTTTGTTCAGTAGTCATACACACTGTCACAGATCATATTGTTCAGGAAGATGTTAACTGTTTCTCAAAGGGGGACTTGCAGAATGAGCACTCCAGTCATTTTCTCTTGGCCTTTGTGTCAGTGCTAATAATACTTTTTTTTCTCCCCTGGTAATAGGAGGTAAAGCAATTTTCCCCTTTACAGATTCCAGAGCACAGACAGTTGGAGTTACGACAAGCATTTGTTTAATTGGCTAAACAACACCCAGTCCCTTTGACGAATAAGTCAAGCCGGCTGCTGGGGAGAAATTGAGAAATGTTTTCTATCCTGCACGCAGTGACTGCAAAACACGCACTAGATCGAGGAGTCGTTGTCATAAATCCCTCCTTTGCAGGACTTTGGCTGGGATGAGCTCAAGTGTGATACTCAACATGGATTGGACAGGTGTGTTAGGACTTGCCATTAGACTTGTCTAATGAATGTGTGAGCCTGAATAATAGCCTCCCCTCCCTCCCCCCCAATTAATTAACCAGTTTTATAGATTGCCTTTGATTAGAAAATGAAGTTTATTTTCCCCCTTGTATTGAATGGACGTCTCAAGGGCAGCTAGAGCAGTGGTTCTCAACCAGGGTCCCCCAGCACCCCGGGGTCCCTCAAACTCCTTTCAGGGGTCCTGCAGGTTGCCACACAGTGTTAGTAGCAGGTGTGCAAATATGATGCACAAGATGAACCCAGAGATTTCAAGTAGGAAACCATAGTGTTAAAAACAACCTGCCCTGTTGTGGTTTTTCTGAGTTCGTTGCAAAAGAAGAATCGCTTTAGTATTTTTCTGTAGTCCAAAAAAGAGTGAAAACGAAGAGCTGACATTTTCTGAGAGGGCCTCGAGTCCAATGAGGGGCATCTTGAGTCTAAAAAGGGTGAGAATCTCTGCGACAGACTTTACATTCCCCCCCTCTTAAATTACCTCCTTGCTGCACATCCACCTTCTTTTCCCGTGCGTCCATGCTGACCTCTACAGTAAACCCTCCTTTGTCCCATGGGGGACATTCCAGCTTGAACATCATCCTTCCAGGGCTCTTGAGTGTCCTGGCGAAAACTTTAGCTCAAAGTTTGGAATTTGCCTTCCGGATCTGGAGCCTGATAAGGGAGGTCTCTGAGGACCAGCCCCAAAGTCTTTGTAAATCTGTGCCTTCATGCAAGGGACATGCAAGTAATCCCACAGACATCCTCAAAAACTTGAATTTCCAGCACGTCTCAAGACTGGTGGACTTCAGAGGATTGTCAGAGACAAAGCAAGGGCTTTCAGGGTCCCTTGCTCTCAGGGGCATCTCTCCCCCATAGGTGCCTCAGCCAAGTGTACGTTAGGTCAGGCTGTTGGCAGGCCAGAGCATACTGCCCTTGAGTGACCATAGGACTACTCAGGAAATAAAGTATCCCTGAACGCTTGCAGGGGAGAGCACAGCCCTGTCCCTTGTGGATCCTGATTGCTTATATAAGTAAGCAAGGCTGGGCCTTGGATCTTTTGCCCTTTATTGAGGCAAAATTTCCATGCACTCAGAACCAAAGGACTGAAAGGGTTCTCCTGGGCCATCATGCCTAATAACCCTTAGTCGCCCAAGGGGCTCTGTTGCATTGGCTTTGAGAACCAAGCAGAATTAGGCCGTCTTCCATAGATGCTTTGGCTGGGTGAAAGCCAGTCCCTCCAGCTTTTGAGCCATGCTAGTACTGCCATGTTCCACAAAGACCCTGTGCCTGTCTTCACAAGGGGTGCTACTGGGCTTTGCGCTGCACATCTGCTCAGGGGCTGAAGGAGCAAGACTCTTTCTCCTTACACCCTAGAGTACGCAGGAGCCTAACTCTGTACTTCAGCTGCTTATCCAAGTGCCTCCCCAACTTGTTCATTTATGGGGCATCAGCAGTTTTCAACACATGCACTGCGCGGATCCCACGAGGCCATGCAGCGTGGTCCATAGATAACAGCAGGCCATCTTGCCTCTCTTCTCTGCTGGAAGCTTGAGGTTAAGTAGCCTCTGCAAGAGTCTGTTGGTCCCTGGTGTCTGTGGTTGGTACCACCAGAGAGAGGACAGAGCTATCCCCATTTTATAAAGAGGGGACTGTGGCCAGGGAAAGATAAGGGCTGGATTTTTATAGGTATGGGGGTGCTTCAAATGAGAATGTAGTGCTTAGGTTCCTTTGGAAACCCACAAAGTGCTGCAATAGGCTTTTGAAATATCTGGCCTAGCTGGGAGTATGTAGGAACGTTGTGCCAGAGCAGAGAGTCCCAGGCTGGCACTCTAACCGCTCTTATCATCCATCTTCCAACAAGCAGCTGGTATGTCTGCCATTTCTTGGGGTTGGTAGAGAGCTACGCTGACCTTGAAGTGCCAGGCAGCACAGATAAAACAGAGCAGATTCCATGGCTGCTAGGACAAATCTGCCTGTAAAGCAAGGAGGAATTGGGGTGGGGTGGAGGTGTCTGGAGGTTGTGTCCTACCCTGGGGTGCCTCCAGCCTGGCATGGAGCAGGAGACAGTAGCCCAAGCCAGCTCTTGCCTAAGAGCAACAGGTTTAATCAGGAGCCCCATCCATCTTCCTGCTCAAGCAGCCTTAGAATGAAGATCCGGGCAGAATGTTTATGGAGGTAAACATGATTATTCCCAATCACAGCCTCTAATGATGGTTATTATAATGACAGCCATTGTGGGGAAGGGTATGTAATTATGTTGATTCTTCTCTTTATTGTACATATAATAATAAGCTATTTTATGCCAGAATAAAGGGGGGATATGGGGAATTTATTTCATTAGGTTTTTTTTCCCCCAGTGATTGCCTCTTGGGTCAAACACTGCGATCTTTACTCAGGCCAGATTCCCACTAAACTTAGTGGGGAAGCTGAATGAGTAAGAGTCTGTATTATTACTATTCTTTTTTTAAATGATAGAACAGCTTACCAGCTGCTGCAGAGATTGGGGTCTCAGTCTCTGCAGAGATTGTGTTCAATGCTGTTTCAATGACGGCCCCCTCTAGAAAAATGCAGAGCATTCCTCCAGTTCCTGACTTTTCACGGCAACTTAATTGATGGTTTGTGCTGGCTGTACTTTAACCCCGGGGCTGTCTCATAAACAGAAGTTGGAGAGGCCGATAGATCACCGCAGTGGATGAGGAGAGCCTGACATTTTAAGACGCTTAATGGGTTAATAAAATGGTGGAAAAAACCGTGGGTCACTTTAGGTGCCTGTTGCTAAATGGAGTCTGCCTGTTTTGTGTGCATGCTCATACCTCTGCAGCAGCACCTTTGACCTGCTGCGCAGCAACCCCACGCCTTTGTCTGCTCTGTCCATCTGCCTCTTCTCGAGTTACACCCCGTGCTTATCCCCAGTAATCTAATTTGAGCTGCTGTAGAAAGGGGTGAGAGGTTTAAAAAAGGAGAGAGAGAGAAGCAGATGCACCAGGGCTTGCAAAGTAGAAAGGACAGGCATTTTATTTAGAGATAGGACCTTTCTGTCATCTTTCCGTATTTGTTTTTAAGGAGCAGAAAAAAAGACATAAAAAGGGCTGTGCACTGCATGCTGTGAGGAGTGCAACAGGCTCCTGTTCTGGGTTAGACCATTGCAGTGGATACAGGGTAAGATGTGGCTGGGTTTCCATGCAAGCTCTCCACCAGGGTCTAGTTCTATTAACCAGTGCTCAGGAAGGACCAGTCCCTTCGGAGCCTGCGGGTGAGAGGAAGAGCTCCTTTAGGATCAGGCCGTAAGTGTCCAGTGCTCCAAAAGGATTCTTTCTCCATATTAGACCTACCCAGTGGAGCTCTGTTTGGTTCACAAATGCACTTACAAAGCTGCTGTGAACTCCATCCAGCCATCTGATGGCAGAATTTCAAATTCCTGCAGCACTTTATACGATGGATTTGGGAATCTGTTGAGTGGGTCAGCCATTTTAATAATGAAACCCCCTTTTTGGATTATTCCAAGGAGTGAGAACTGCTGCCCATGAGGACTTGGTAGTGTATTTCCTATTTGCTAAGAGGTTAGACAGTGGATTTATGAAGGATGGTTTGGACAGGGATGATCCTGCCTCAGGCAGGGGGTTGGACTAGATGACCCGTGGAGGGCCCTTCCAGCCCCACTTTTCTCTGATTCTTTGATTACTTCTGGAGTTCATTGCCATTTGGGATGATTGGGAGCTCCCTGGGTACCAAGCAGAGCTGGCCTTGGGGATGGATGGGCGACCGCCCAGGGTGCTGCAGTCAGGCACGTGCGCACACATGAGTGAGCAGCCTGTGCTCACAGCAGCGCTATCCCCCTGCCCTGGCCAATCCCTGCCCCAGGCAGAAGAAGTGGTGCCCAGCCCAGCCTGCCCCCCCGCCTCCAGCCACTGCCCAGGAGGAGCCGGGCTGGGCACTGTTGGGGGCGGGGGTGGCACCAATATACACGTTCACCCCAGGTGCTGTTTTTCCTAAGGTCGGCTCTCGTACCATGCTAGCAGCTGGCCTGTGTATCTTTATCCAACTGAACAAAATTGCCCTCTCCCTTCATTTTCCTATTATTTGTTCTGTAGCCAGGAGGAAACTAATTGAGTGCGTAGGGCCTGGTGGATTACAGTGACTCGATGCCGTGGTGGTGCGCTTCTTTCTGACAAGTGAATGCTCCATGTTCTCATAGACTGAGCCAGCTGGGCTGACATCTTTACAGCTGGTTGGGCTAATGGTTTGTGCTTGACCTGGGGTAGATGATTAGGTGTTCCCCTGCTTTATGTAGGGGTTGGAGCCAGTGGTTGCCATCACTGGTTCTATAGCACTAGCTAGAGAGGATGGTAAGTGGGAAGTCACCAGTGAAGTTGACTTGGTCGCTACTCTGATATCTATGAGCATGACTGTAGGGTCGTGTTTGGGTCCAGGGATTTCACGGCAGTGGACCTGCTAGATCATGGAGGCTGAACATGCCTCTTCATCCTAGATGCTGCCCTTCCTGGGCAGAGCTGAGGCTTATGAGCAAGGACCTATAGCTGCTGCTGCCTCTTTTTCCTGCTTCCTTGTGAGTCAGTGGGAGTTTTGCTCATGGTTTCGGTGGGGGCTGGGTTTAGTGTGTTCTGTGCTTTGCTGACTCTGCCTGTTCAGGATGTTGCTGATTAAATGCTGGCCCGGTTGATTAATATCACTGGAAACCTGTCCCATGCTTCCAGGATTTGAGGAATGAAGGGAGATTGATCATTCATGACGGTGACAGGCCACAGAAAACGGTCCTGTTTGTGCTTCCTGGCGGCATTATACTAGATCACACCGCATCCTCTTTCCTTCCCTTGCACTAGAGGAACTGCAGGCAGATCCGAAGGGAGCCAATTACCAAAGAAATGTTACCTAGATCTGGTCTAATTTTTCAGTGACTTTTGTCATTTTATTTGTAATGCGAGGCTGCATGGAGCTATTATTCAAGCAGTCCGTAGAGTCCCCTGCGTGGTTGCCACTAAAAGCCACGAGAAAACTCCTTTTCACAACAGATGGAGCAAGAAGGGAGTTGAATGAGCAAGATGGGGAAGTTTTCCCCCACTTGACACATGGATGGGCTCCAGTTGTGTTACAAACACAGCTTAGCAAGGGCTGTTCTGGTCCGTGAATCCTAGAAATGGCAGATAGAAGAGACACAGTTGATCTTGTCCTTTCCTGGGAATACAGGATTTTTCTTGACTTCACCTCTAATTGTGTCTGAAGGCATGTCCAAAATGTAGGCTCTCATGGCACCCTTGGGGAGAGTTCCTCACATTTAGCTTATTTCTGTTCTTTTTCTCAGTGCCCTGGACCTATCCCTCCTCTCCACCACTTTACTAGATTCTTTCCCATCCAGGCATTCACACCCTTCACATTTTCACACCTTCCTTGGTCACCTTTTGCATTTCAGGTCAGCTGATAAACTTTTATTTTAGGCTAATCTTTAAATTGCAGGCCTATTCCCACCTTCCCTTCAAGTCTATAATCAAAACCACCTTGCAAATTATACCCTAAAAAAGGTGTGCTGGACTAAATGAAGCAGAAAATACAAAGGATGCAGTGTTTAGACGTTCTGTTGGCAAAGGGGAAAAATTAGTATGTATCTATATGGTGCGAAGCCTGGGTTGGCCTATTGTTAGAGTAAATTGTACATTAACTGATCTTCCGTAGACATCGTTTAGCATAATTGGCTTGCACAAGGCCCTTTGTGTTTCTGCTCTGTAAGGCTGCGAGTTAACATTGCTGTGCTTAACTTGCTCTTCATTAAGAATTTAATAGCAGCATCACTTGACTGCTGTGACATGAAGCGGACCGATGCAACACATTGGCACATGCGCTAGGTGGTAACAGCACTTGGCCTCCCCCTCTGCAGAACAAGGGGCTTCCACTCCTAAGATCCTAGAAGTAATACAGCCCAAAGCAGGGGCGTGTGACCCAGCCAGGCCGGGTCATAAGCAAGCCACAGTGGGGTGGCATGGCCATTTCTTTATGGCTAGAGGAGAGAGGAGGAGATATGTCTTGGCAGAGGAGGAGAACAGTTGCTGCCAACTATCTGGGCAATGCCCACTGGGTATGAATGGCCTGTTCCTTGGTGGCAGTTGCAGAGTGGCTGAGGTTTCCCAAGCCTTATCAGACAGCAGATTCCCATCTGTTTCAATGCCTTGAGGGAGCTGTGTCTGGTTGTGTCCTGTGGGCCGTTCCTTGCTGACTCCAGCAGCCATTCACTTAGCCATCCGTCCATCCCTGTCCTCTTCCCTCCTCCTTCAGGGGCCATGAGGTGAACGAGCCTTTATGACCCAGGAGACACCAGTGCCTGAGTGAGGCGCTCACATACTGATGAGTCCATCTGCTTGTTGGGCCCCGGTGTTGCTGAAGCCTTAGCCAGGGAGCTCCAGAGAGATGAATCACTGACTTCCTTGGCACCTCTCTTTGCTTTCCAGATTTCGGTCTTTCCACGGAGCTGGCCTTTGTTGTGGAGCCCAGCGATGACATAGCCGTCCAAGAGAAGCCCCTGATACTCTACTGCCAGGTGGAAGGAATCCAGCCCATCGCCATCACGTGGAGGAAGAACGGGGCGATGGTTGTGGACAGTGAGAACACCTTCATGTTGGCCAACGGGTCGCTCTACGTCTCCCACTTCCAGAAGCTCCGGGGGGATGGCTCGTCTGACGAGGGAGAGTACGACTGCATGGCTCAGAACCGCTACGGCCTGGTGGTTAGCCGGAAGGCCAGGATTCAGGCAGCAAGTAAGTGTTGGGCTTGGCCTGTCTGGGTGTCTGTGCCCTGGCAGAGCTGGGGGATCAGTGTGAGGGGTCTTTGACTGGCTGTGTTCAAGTGTGTGCATGAGTTCTGCCAGCTGGCTGGAGGCATAGGCAATGGTCTACCAAGAGCTGAGGGCCACAAATCAGGGGGAGGTACCTGGGGCTCAGGCAGGTTGGAGAGCCAGCGTGCATCAGGACTGGGTTGTTGATTTTTGCATGTGCCTGCCCTTGCAACTCTGTCCCTGAAGAGCTGATGGATTTTTAGAGCTTAAATTTACTCTCCACCCGTGAAATCTGGGAGGGGTTTAGCTGGAGCTGGGAGGTGTGACCAGGGTGAATCCAACCCAGCCTCCCTGCTTTTGAGAACCTGCACAGCAATGTGACTCATTGAATCATAGAAAATGAGGGTTGGGAGGGACCTCAGGAGATCACATCTAATTCAGCCCCCTGCTCAAAGCAGGACCAGCCCCAGCTAGATCATCCCAGCCAAGGTTTTGTCTTACCTGGGCCTTAAATACCCCCAAGGTGGAGATTCCACATCTAAGGATGGAGACTCATCTTACGGCTCTTCTCTGTGGGGGTGGGAAGAAAGTTGCAGACTTGTGTGCAAGGTGGCTGCCCTTGTGTGGACACTTGGCTGGGTGGGGAGGGAGGATGGAGTGAGAGAGGAGTGTGGAGCAGAGGCGGCAATCTAATATTCAGAGGAATGATGCTTAAATGAAAGGGAAGCTAATCGATCCTTTCTTGGGAGGAGAAAAATACAGAGACCTCACAGGAGCAAATCCCCTGTCCCGAAGGAGTGCGTTGCATTAAGTCACATGGAGGCTATTCCATCATTCCCGGCCCCTCTGTGCCGTGGTCTGAAGCTTAACTGCCTCTCCACCCTGCTTGGGACGGCTCAGGCAGCGGCACTTCCTCATCCCCCGGCAAAGTCCTGGTGAAGGTCACAGTTTCTGTCTTTCATTTGGTTATTGAAGGCAGGTAATGGGGAGGCCATGAGTCTTATTTACTCTGCAGTGTATTGTTGCCTTTGGGGGCAAAGCTAACAACACAAGACAGATGGTCTGTTGTGGGAGCTGGCGGGAGAAAAATGGAAATGTCAAAGAGTGAATGAAATTTCAAAAAAAAAAAAAAAAAAATAAGAACGGAGGAAAATAAATGATGGAGCAGGCCCTGGGACGGTGATTCTGTGTCCTGTTGCAGTGCTCTGAACAGATTGCGGTTATCCCACGGCGTTGAGAACGGCTGCCCTTGTTGCTTGTTTTTTCCTGAGTGCCGTGGTTTTAATTGTCTGTCTGGTTGTGATTTTGAGGTCTGCCCTAGCCCCGGTAGCAGCTAACGACATCTGGAGCAGTGTATGTATCTGTGGTTTGCACAGAATGGGGGGAGGGCATGTTTTTTTGGCTGCAGATTGCCTGCATGCCACCCAGGGGGGCATGTGGAGTTCAGCTAGGTGCCACTGAAACATACAGCATGGCTTGGCCCAGTCCTGGGGACGAGGACGTGAAGTGGGCAGGGGGCACTGCCAGGTGCTGGCCCTGTAGGGAAAAAAAATAGAGCTATTGAAAGAGACCCACAGCCCCTTTGGAAAGATGATGATTTCTTTCAAACCACATCCATTGTTTTTGTGAACACCTTTGGCATCTACTAAGGGACAGGGTGAGAGCGCCAGGCAGCATGCCTCAGAAGGTCCACAGTTGGCCCTGCTGCCCCTGAAACACTGATCGTTGAAATCCTTTCCTCCCTTCTGGGCAATGGAATTGGGTGGCTGGCAGCCCTGAGAAGGGACTCTTCCCTGCTTGTATATAACAATCCCTGAAAGCTTGGGATGGCTGCTGAAAACCCAGCTTTTCCGTAAGCAATGCCATTATTCAAGAATCACAGAGTTTGGGCCTATGCCAGAGGAGCAGCTGGATCTTTAACTCGTCAAGTCTCCCGGTGATAAACCTTAGAGCGCTTTTGGTGAGTAGTTTTGTCATTTATGAGCTGGGAGGTGGCTGACATGCAAGCAGAGCCTCAGATTGCTCGGATCTGCAAACAGGAGATGTGAGAGCCAGAGGGATCACCTGTGGGATAGCAGATCATTGCTGAACAGTGCTGCTCAGTTCCCGTGTTCCCCCAAGTAGCATCTCCTTTTGTAATCATATTTCAATGTAAATCGCAATGGAAACTAATTGCTTTGAAGCTCCTTCAGGCTGTCGTCTGGCGTTGGGCACGGCTCTCTCACGTTCTTTGCCATATGCCACAAAGCCACATGCAGAATACTCTGTCTTCCACCTGCCTTGCGCAGCAGTTTCCTGACGCTTAACAGGAACCTTTTGCCCAGGATTGCCCTGCAGAGGGCTGACAACATGGCACAGAAAAAATCATGGGCTCTTGTACTCTACTGTTCAGTGTGTATGATGTGTTCCCTGGTGAGCTGGATTTACAGAGGAGAAAGTCTAGAGGTGCCAGCTAAGGGGCTTAAGTTTTCTGCTCTCATTGTAGAGGCCCAGGGTTCAGTCCTCTCTGGAAACCGCAGTGAAAGCTGTTCTCCCCAGCCCTGTTCTGCCACTGGAGAGATCAAGGGGGAAAGACTCTCTGACTGCTAGTGGAGGCCAAGTGTGTTCTGGCTCTTCTTTCATTAAGGACATTGGGAAGCACCTGTAGACATCAGTGGGTGCAGGGGCCTGTCCTGGGCCTGGTGGCGATTTATTGCCTTGTGGCTCGGTGCCTCGGTTCTTTTGGAACCCAGGTCAGTGGAAACACCCCAACCATCTGACAGCTTGATAATCAATGATAACATTTGCCAGTGGACCAAAACTGGAAATTTGTTTGGAGCTGTGGGGAATCCAAATCCCCCGGCTTGGGCATGCCGGCACCTCCTTGGTGAAGGTGAGTTACAGACTAGAGAGAACTTCTTTCCAGGTGTGGTCGAAACATGGACAAACCCTCTGAGCTGCAGTAGTGCGTGAGGGCTGAAGGCGAGTCTGGGGGCCAGTAGGTGTGGCCTGCGGTATATGTGCTGGGCCCCAAAGATCTTTGTCTATACACAGGAAACAGAAACAAGGGCAAGTGAAAAGGATTGTTACCCCCTTCCCTGCTTTGTAGCTGGATGAGCTCTGGCACAGAAAGATGAGGTGACTCTCCCAAGGTGGGAGATCTGAACCCTGATACACTGAGTCCTACCACAAGACCCCTTCTCATAGCAGGTTGGACATTGCTGGGCCATCTTTTCCACTGGACTCCCATAGCGGCAGCCTCATGGATCATTTTTTGGGCAATGATTTTGCTCGTGGGTCCTGATTGCAGAGAGGGAAGGTCATGTGGTTGGTGCTGTACAGACGCGGAGCAAAAACACTTCCTGCTAATGCTCAGAGGGGTTGGTAATATCAGCCTTCAGTCAGCTTCCCCACATCATGCACCAAGCACAGAAATGCCTTCTCCCTGCCTGGTGGTGGGGGCTCTGAATCTTGTGAGCTTTGAGTCTGCCGGCCTGAGTGCAAGCAGGCAGCATGTTCCTTTAAGGCTGAAAATGTGTATTTTATCCACCCCTCTCCCCACCTCCCTGATGAAATAGAGTAAATAATGTCTTAGGGGCTAAATCCCAGTCCCCCTGCAGATCTGCCCTTCACTCTGATGCTGACATGTGAACAAAAAAGTGAGAGAGAAATAAAAACCTTTCACAAACAAAAATCATGAAAGTTGATCAAGGCCGCGCTGCTGAGAAGTAAAAGGAATCTGACAAAGCGGAGCCCCTAGAGAGCTCTACTATACTTTTCACGGGGTTCAAAGGAATGCCGTTAGTCTCATATCATCATTACAGACCCTGGCTTTGTATTATTGCTTGGAATATAATCTTCTCAGCTCCGTGGAATGTACATGTTTGCATTCAGGAAATGTTGCCGGATATCATATTTTTATGTTTCAAATTTTCTTCCAGGCACTGGTGGTGGGTAAAATTTGACTGTAAGAATACCCTGGTCAGAGATGACGTATATATAACACAGGGTCCTCAGTGCTCAACTGCTTGGGAGCAGCTCCTTTGAGGTTCTTGACGTTGGATTTGGAGGCTGCTGGGCAGATGGACAAGGTCTAGAGACCTGGGTGACAGAGTAATTTGCATGTGCTGCTATGCCTTAATGCTGAGAAAAGGGGCTTTCACATAAAATGGGAATGAGGAACCCTGAATTGGCTAGGGATCCTAACCCCAGTGCTCACATCGACTAGTCCTGCAGTCTGGGCCCAGCCATTTCAACTCTCCACCTCAGTTTCTCTGTCTGTTAAATGGAGCAGAATAGTGCTTTTTTGCCTACCTCTGGGGGGTGGAATGATTGGTTTTCCTCAGTTAAAAGTGTAAGAGGGAGGCTATGCATTGTCCTCAAAACCCCAGGCTATATGTTACTCCACAGAGGACAGAAACTGGCTTGTTCTTCTCACAGGGCTTTTCAGAGCACAAGTTAAAATGCCTGTGGACAGTATTTTTGTACTGTACACTAGTTTTGAATAAGTACAAGCATCCATGAAGTACATGTATGATTAAACTAAATGCAAGCCTTTGATGCTTCTGTCCTACTAACATATTTCCTGGGGTGTCTTCATCTGGGACCTTTTCAGCTGCCTTTTTGGTGTTTGTTCAAACCCATGCAACAGCGTTGAAAGGTCATAGTGTGTAATATGTTCTTTCACAATCTGATTAGGTTATTGATTACAGATATTTTCCCCTATAACGACAGTTTTATAATTTATTTTTGTATGACTCCCAGTTGTCTTAATTAAAAATCATTCCATGGTTATATGCTTCTTCAGAGGCATGCAGCATGGACAATATTTAAATGCTTCTCGGTGGATCTCTCTCTCTGGCTTTTATAGATCCATGGCCAGCGTGGGGAAAGGGAGATCCTTGTTTAGACATGCTGGCATAGAACAGCATTAAAGATCTTTAATTCGTCCTTGGAAAAGCTGCTTCAAGGTGCTTAGATCCTGCCTGTTATTGTTCCTTTCATGCTAAATCTCCTTTCCTCCTCCAAGTCTTCAGATGTGGGGTTTAAAAACAGCTGCATCTTTCTGTGCGTGGGCCTGGTTTGGGAGGCTGGAGGCTTGCTCCAAAATGGATCCGCGGGGTGACCTTGAAGCAGTCACGTCCCCTCTCTGGGCCTGTTCCCCTAACTGTGCTCAGTAGAAGTGGGCAGCTCCTTTGCAACAGGTTGGACATTTGCAATGTCTTTGGGATCAGAGATCTAGGGAGGACAGTTCCTTATACTCATGAGTTACTATTGTTAATGATCATGACAGGGGATGGTTTTGCGTGTTGTGTCCCTGCTTTTATGCTTGGTAAAGCCACGTGAGAGGCCAGATGGAGCTCATACAACAACTGAGGGGCAAATCCTATCCCAGGCAACAAATTCCTCCCCACTTCCCACTTGTTCCAGGGAAAGAGCAGCTTCCCCTGGATACACAAATACGTGGGCTAGTGGAGCAAGGCATCAGCACATCACCTTCCACACACAGCCTATTCCTACCCACCTGCCCGCGCAGGTAAGAACAGAATGACAGTTAGGTTGGACTTTGAGGGTCAGCCAGTGCAACCCCAAGCGGGTCTAAGGGGTGGGTGGCCACAGTGGAGCCCTCCCTGCTGGGTAGCCTTGGTCGTACAGCCCTGCCCCATCCAGATGCAGACAATGGTGCATGGAACAGGATCAAGTTGTATTTCCACTCTGTTACACATGTGCTGTGCTGGCTGGGGCTTTCCTGCTTTCAGTGCCCTGCGGAAGAGCCTGATAGCCCTATGACATATAGCATCGCTGCATCCCTAGCTTCCACCCCATTCTGTTTGCCAAGGGCTTGCCTGTGGGCCAGCATGTTGTTTCTCAGCATTCCCAGCTTTTTTCTTTTTTTGCCAGCACCATCATTTAATGGAGGTGCCCTGCGTGATCATAAATCACAGCCCAGCTCATGCGATAGAACCCATTGATTATATCACTCGATAACAAGCAGTTTCTGCTAATTGGAAACCACCATCCAACTGGGTCTCGGGTCAGGCGCCACACGTACCCAGCCTGATGCTAGCAATTTTCATGGTGTGAGCTGATGGTATTAAAAGAGAGGGAGAGTGTGCAAAGGATGGCGCATGGCTTAATGCTGGGTGGGTTTCCTGAGAGCGCTGGCTCTGCTGTTGTGGGGAGCTGGGCACTGAGATCCTGGCTTGCAGGGCATGTGGTTGCCCATGGTCTACGGTGCAGATGGACCTGTGTTGCCATCTAGCTTGAGCTGCCCTCCAGATACCCTGTTACTCCCTTATTTCGGCAGATGTTTCCCCCTTCTGTTCTCCCCACCCCCAGCCCCTTTCTTCCATCCCACTGTGCCTGTGTGTACTTAGCACTTACCCTGCTGGCAGGAGGTGAGGATTGATAGCCTGGGCAAGGCAGATGTTACGTATGCTCTCAGCATTGATTCCTCAGAGCTGTTACAGACAACAGCAGCAGCTTCTCTCCCCAGGCCCTGAGGCTCCCGCTCAAAAGTGCCAGTCTCTTTGACCTCCAGGGCAAGGGGCTCAAGGTCATTTGCAAAAAAAGGCCTGGTGTTCACACATGCCTGCGAGTTGTTCTGCCCGCTAAGCTACACGTGGCTGCAGAAGGACTTGGGGAGGGTTTTTTTATTTAAAGCAGCCACGTTCTTATGCTGGCGGCCTCCCTGCCTCGCCTGCATTCAGTGCCGTGAACCTGCAAAACTCCCTTGGAGTTGTGGGGCGGTAGAAGAGCCACTGAACCCAGATAATGGGAGCATTTATGGGAGTGCAGAGACAAGAAGGAAGTTTAAAAGGATTAAGGAGAGACAAAGGGAGCTGATTATTGTATGGGTCACAATACAAGGCATGAGAATGAGATCACAAAGGGATGTAATTACAAAAGAAGGCCGTGCCGGAGGGATCAGCCTGGGATTAGAGTGGGAAATGTTTTTACACAGTTTTGTTCCACTTATTATGAAGTTAGCGTTTGAAATGAAGGTTTAAATAAGGTGGCGCCAACATTGTCCACAAGGTATTTCCTGGGCGATGCTAGCATGGGGATGCCACTTTCAAACGCTTCTGCAGATTTTGCAGTCGCCACATGCACAGTCCGCCTGGTTTTCCTTGTGTGTGAGACGCAGGCTGGAGGTACTACGGTAGGGGCTCTGGTTAGTGGCAAATTTGAGGTCCAGTGTGTGGTGATCACTAGGTTCAGTAAACACAGGGAGACGTGAATGAACTGAACTAAACAACACATTTTAGTTGTGGAGCAGTAAGCAAGCCTCTACGGACCCTTTGTGTGGCTCTCTCGAACTCCTAGCTCAGCGATTCTCAACCAGGGTGCCATCAGATCCCTTGAAGGGTCCCAGGAGGGGTGAGTGGGGTGTTAGTAGATAAGCAGCTAAACTAAGCAGATAAGTGAGGGCTCAGGTTTCTCCCTGCCTGGCTGATCTCCCATCCTCACTGCTGGGCCCCTCTGCAAGGAAGTAAGCGCTGTGATCTATCAATTCATTTTTGGAATTGGGTGCCACTCAATTCACAAACACTGTGGAAGATGCCTTGGGTCCAAAACAGTTGAGAACCACTGTCCTAGCTGTTCTCTGAGGGCCCATCTCATAATTCCCAACTCCCTCGGTCTCCTGTTAGGGAGCATCTCTAATTATAACTTCGGTCACTACCAAGTTGACATCTTTTGCAAAATGAAAGTTGGGTCCCTTTTGTAGTGATGCTTTTTGGTGTGCTGCAATGTTTGCATGGGGCAAAAGTGTATTTTTTTTTCTTTAAAAGGGGGAGCATGTCTGACGTTACTCCAGCCACTTTCAGGCTTGAGGCTGAGCTGGACGCATCCTTGCAGTGCAGGGCTTTTCCTGGGAACAGATGGCTTGCATACAGTTGGCATTTGTTGTGCTTTTGCGTGGTAAATTTTCCTCGCACCCTCAAACAAAATGTTGTGCTGCAAATCATTTGCTGCTTAGTCAGCTTTGCCCTGAAATACAAGCATCTTTAACACACCCTGAGCAGAAGAACTGCTGTGATGCTCTCTATGCTCCTTTGACAAATCTCGTAGCTCTGAGCGCTGTTTATCACACCAAACTGTCCTTCTTTGTGGTCTTGGTAAATGTAGAACAGACTGTACCGGCTGCGGCTCCATGTCTTTAAAGAAAACAGATGTTCTGATTGGAGTTAAAAAACAAAACAAAAAAAAAAAAACCCAGTAAGTTTTGGGTGTCCTGGAAATCTCTTGTGACAAAAGAAAACCGTACGAGAACCCTCCCAAACTTCAGACTGTCCAAGAAAAATTGGACATATGGCTGGGGATTTTAGTTGATTTGGGGACCAGAAGAGACAGGCACTCATTCCCCCCCTCCCATTGAGTTTTGGAGCATGCCTGAGTTTTTTTTAAAGCTATTACCATAAGAATATCATGCTGATATCTTTTAATAGACTGACTCAAATAGTTGGAAAAATTCTTCTTCACAAGCTGTCGGGTACAAACACCCTTGATCAGGCTGACGAAGCAGCTACAGTTGGTCTGTGCTCTTTCTGGATAGAAACTCCACTGCAGCTGCTTCCTCAGCCTGATGAAGGGTGTTTGTACCCGAAAGCTTGCAAAGAAGAATTTTTCCAAATATTTGAGTTGGTCTAATAAAATATATCAGATTTACCCAAAGAACCTTGTCTGCCTATGTCCTTAGACCAACATGGCTACAACCTGTACCCCTGAGTTTCTTAGGCACCTTTGAGAATGTGAACTTTGGAGTTTAGGTCATCTTTCTTTTAGAGGACCCTGGTTTTGTAGCAGCGTGATGACTCTTTTCATGGAACCTCGCTCTTCTCTGTAACGTTTATCTTGTAGCTAAGCCAAGCCGTAGTCCCAGCACTGTTCCTCTCTCTTACAGAAGAGTTTGTACTGCAGGCAGTAATGTCACTTAGTCATTTATAGAAGGCTCCAGGGAAATATATCAGAAGAATTTCATTAATGGTAGCACTGTTGAGTTATTTGTCTCAATTAACTCTTGTAGCTCAGCTGAGGAAGCTCTGACATCTCTAAGGTCAGCAGGATCTAAACAGCAGAGTCTCAGACACAACCAGGCAGAGTCCGAGGTGCTTTTGTGGCAGGACTAAAGCCTCAGCCGAGGCAAACTCGTGCAGCCCCAGAAAAGCCAGCGGGCAATGCTGACTAACAGCTGATGAGAATCGAGCTCCTGGCATTTCGGTTTTGTTTGCTTCTGCTTTACAATCTCTGTTCTGTCTGTGCAGTGCTCTCTGATGACCTTCTCATCTGCTCTCCATATTGACAATTCAATCAAGGGTCCTGCTAGAAATAAGGTGCTATTCAGCTTTACCACAGCTGACAGGATTGAGCCTTTAATGCATTGCTCAGACCGTGCTCAGCTGTGTCTGGACAAGTACAGCACACTTCGGTACATGCACTGGACAACACGCTTCTGGATGGCCTTTGTGCTGGGTAGGTCCGAAGGTCTTCTCTGGTAGGGTGATGCTCTCCCAAGGCACAGGAAACCCGCTGGTCAGCAGGAGCTTGGTCCACAATCTGCGACGGTCCCTCCTCCTGAAAAGAGCTGTGCTGTCTAGTTCAACTTGTAGAAGCTTGTGGTTTTAGGTTAGGAGGCTCTGGGTTTGGTCTCTGGTGCGTTGGCCAAGATAGTGACTGTTCAGCATCTGCTTGGTAGAGCAGGCCACCAGTGTTTCTTTATAGTGCAAAAATGCCATCCTGTGCAGCCAGTGAAAACCTTGGCTTGTATATGCCAAGAAACTCTTACCTGTTAGAACATGGCCTTTTGATACATCTGTTAATAGTTGGAGATTGGCAGAAAACAGAAATATGCTTACAATTGTAGGGGAGTTTGGATCCGCTTCTGGCCTCTCCATCCACAGTGGCCTGGAGCTGCATTTGCTTTGAATTGGAGACTGTCTGGCTTGAGCTTTTGTCTTGGGAGTGTCTATACTGCTCAGCTGTGGTGCAAGTCCAACAAGGAGAGAAGCAGTAAGTCTCATTGCAGCTGACTCCAGCTGGAAGAAGAAGGCTGGGCCTCCACACAGAGTGACTATGGCAGAAGTGCGTGATGGCCATTGTGGGGAGGACTCCATCGTCCCAGTGCCCAGAGTTTCAGGAGACATCACCAGACTGTGGATTAACAACCCGGTTTACAGACATTTGTCACATCTTATTTTGGCAGCTTGAAACCTTTACTGCTGAAATGTCAGGAAACACAGCAAATGCAGGTTGCTTCATGTCAGGTAAACTGAGGGAATGCATGTAATTGCCACAGAGTCCAGGAATACAAATAATTAATGGAGAGGTTTTATCCAAAGAGCTTGAAATTTAAGTTTATTGCCAGAAATGTTCCCAGCTGGCAAACCTTCCCACCAGATAGGTACAACAAAGTACTTAGACACATGTGGAGATTTAAGGATGAACCTTAGGAGCCACAGATTCATAGATGCCAGGGTTGCAAGGGACCTCAACAGATCATCAAGTCTGACCCCCTGCCTAGGCAGGAAAGAGTGCTGGGGTCAGATGACCCCAGCCAGATGCCTATCCAGCCTTCTCTTGAAGACCCCCAAGGTAGAGAAGAGCACCACCTCCCTTGGGAACCCATTCCACATGTTGGCCACCCTTACTATGAAGAAGTTTTTCCTGATATCTAGCCTAAATCTGCTCTCTGTCAGTTTGTGACCATTGTTCCTTGTTACCCCAAGAGGTGCCCCGGTGAACAGAGCATCTCCGATCCCTGGCTGCGTTCCCCTAATGAATTTGTAGGTGGCCACAAGATCACCTCTCATCCTGCTCTTGCGGATGCTGAAGAGGTCCAGGTCCCTCAGTCTCTCCTCATAGGGCTTGGTCTGTAAGCCACTAACCACATGAGTGGCCTCCTCTGGACCCTCTCAAGTCTATCAACATCCTTCTTGAAGTGCGGCACCCAAAACTGGATGCAGTCCTCCAACGGTGGTCTGACCAATGCTGCAGAGGGGAAGTATCAATGAGACATAGCCACAGGTTTAAATTGTTTTGGGCCAAAAAGAAGAGGAGGCCTCTGAATCCAATCCTGATTTTGGCCCTGTGCTGAGTTCTGGATGGATTCAGCATGCTGTTGCGCACACACTGTAGCTGCTGCAGTCTGGTGATGAGACTATGGCAAGTGTGAATAGAGAGGCAGGGGGAAGATATGTCATTTGTCTCCATCAACACAGTCTAGGAAGCTGGCATATGCTGCAAATAAGCAAGGGTGGGTGGAAAAAAATGTTGTATGATGCATGCCAGGGAAAGCTGCACTTATGGGACTGAAGATGTGCCGGCTGGTTTTTGTACAACCATTTTGGGAAACATACCATCAGCTCACCCCAGGACATTGGGGATGCGTGGGCAGCTCCATACCTAGGACCTCATAATGCAGGCATTATCCTTGACCCCATGCCCCTCCTTAGGCAGGATGCTAGACCCCAGAACCTCTGTGCTGTTGGCTTCTAGACAGCATGTGCTCCCTACATGTGTTGATTTCTCACATACCCATGAGCTAGTCATTATTATTATTCAACTACTTTATGTATAGGCTAGATCTAATGGTTGGTATTAGTGACCTTTGAACCAGGGCACTGATGCTGCAACCCTTCTGAGTCCTGGGCTCAGTTTGCTGTACCAGTGACTTCCAGGTGACTTTGAAGTGCCTTACTGGCCTGTGTTTCAGTTGCCCCACCTGTAAAAAGAGGTTAATGCTTCCCTGCCACAATGTGGGAGGTGCGGACGTGAGGCTTAATTCCTTGAAGCCTATGGAGGACAGTGAGATCCTGGGAGAGAAGGTGCTGCAGCAGAGCAGAGACTTGTTTAATGCTGTCTATGGGGAATTCACTTTGGCCACAGAGGGTGGAGAGCCCACTTAATCTTAGATTTTGCTCTCTTGCAAGCCAATCAACAGGTCAGGAGCCCCCAAAGTCAAGGAAGAAAGGCTGCTCTGATGACCAGGTGAGAGAGATGCTTCTGTTTTTCTGCAAGTGTTTATTGGAAAGTCTGTGAGTAGGAATTGACTTTCTGAAGCCATCTGGCCAAGGAAATCAATAATGTTGATCTGATGGGGAACTAGTGGTTCTTTGTAACTTAAAGGGATGGCTGCACTTGTCTTGATGTTTGGGACTGCTCTAATCATGGGTTTGACCCACGGTTACTGAAAATTGCTAAAAAGAGGGAAATAAAATAAAAGGTGCCGGAAACGGCTTTTGCTTAGAAATGTAGGAGGGCGTGTATTGCTGCACCTGGGGACTGACAGCTCATAGGTTTAGTTCCAAACCATTTTTGTTAAGCAGTAAGGAAGAAATCAAAGGGTCTTAAATCCTGTTTTTCCCCCCTAAAAGTGTTGTAGGCACCCCTGAGACTTTACCTATTGAGTTACTTTTGTGCTTTTGCAAAACGGGGCCCCTGGTTGTAGTGCTTGGTACTGAAGGCACTTTTCAGCCTCCAGCAAAATGCGAAGGTGTCTGCATTGACCGTGGCAGGAGTTGTATAAAGGTCCCGTGGTTCTAAAGTCCTTAATGAGCCTTCACAGGGTCCATAGGGGGAGAGGCCATTCTTACAGTCCTCCTATCACAGGTGAGCAAGCCTGGTGTGGAGAGCTCCAGGTGCCTTTCCTGGGGTCAGTGGTAGAGCTGGGGCCAGGACTTGGAGTGTCTTCACCCATGCCCCCCCAGGAGGGTATTGGAGTGCATAATGAGAGCAGGCAGTGAGCTCCCCCCTTGCCTCGCTGAGTTTCATTAGCAACACGTGCTGTCGGGACAGCGATGTGTGCTGTGAGCAGACCTGGGGGCAAGGGGCTGTCACCTGAATATCCTGCACTCCATTTTGTAGCGTGGATCCCAGCCCAGCCCCAGCCCTGCATGTGGAGTGCGCTTGCATTCCCCCCGGACACAGCATATGGTTTCCAGAGAGGGTTTCTGCTCTAAACCTGATTTCACAGCTCGGTTGGCAGAGGCAAAAGGAGGTCAAATGCTTCACCTGAGGTCAACCCGTAAGTGGCTCCGATTAAATCTGAACCCAGGACTCTCCCCGTTCCCAGCCTTGGCGGTGACTGCTGGACCAGATGGCCTCTTGAAAGCAGTTTCAAGATCCACGGCCTTTTCTCTCCTGCATTGTTTTCTATTGTGCGGCTCTGAATGCCGGGCGCTGAGAGGGGGAGCCAGCTTGATTTAGCTGTGGCTAAACGGTTTGGTTTAATGACGCAGATTCTCAGGCGAGGGCGCCGAGCTGCCTCCCTGTGACTTTCCATCATTACAGAGGTCCAGAAATCTTCTCGCTCTCCACCTGCACCCGGTTTTCTCAGGATAAAACTGTACTCTTTCTGAGCCGAAAGCAGCTGGCAATGTACCCCCAGCCCCATCAAGCGGGATACCTGGGGAACACCCTGCCCACAGTGGGGTAGGGCAGCCCTGGCTTTGTATACCTCAATTCTGCCTGGACATGGCTACTCCTGGCTCCTTATGTGTTGAACCAGGAAGGCTTATCCAGCCCCTATGACCCCACCATGACCCACGAGGTAGCGGTCTCTTGGCCCCTTTATAGCACATAGTAGAAGGGGCCATGGAAGGACGAAGCGGGATTTTTGCCTAGATTGCAATGCACTAGCGAGATCGGGGAGACCTGACCTGAAACTCCTCTGACGCTGCTGTCCCCAGGTGGACTTTCTTCCCCAGAGCCCCAGATGTGAAACCCACCCGGCAGGCCGGCGTAGCAGTTGCCCTGTCATGTCAGGCAGACGCTCTGGAGTGAGGACGCAGGTGTTGCAGGGGAGGAGGCCTCCTGGTTACAGTGGGGCGGGTGGGAGTTTGGGTTGAGCAGTCCAGAGACTGCTCCGTGCCTCAGTTTCCCCATCTATGAAGCAAGATGAATGGGGGGGGGGAATAACATTACTGGTGAAGCATGTAGAGATGCTGAGGGGAAAGGTACCCCCTGGGAGCCCAGTCCCAAGAACACTGATAGCTGCTGTTCTCTGCTCCAGGACCTGTGTGTATCCAGCCAGCCAGGCACTGGCAGTCATTGGGGAGCTGGGGAGCTCCTTTCCTGGGACTGGCCAGCTCCCCTTTGCAGGCTGCCCTTCTCCTGGAGGGCCCACTGCCTTCCCCCTCTGCCCCCCATCTCTCCCCCAAGGAACAGCAGTGACTCACATGCCTGAATAAGCTGGCACCTCTCGAGCATTCCTTGATTAATGGTGTTTCTTTGTCAGTCCTAAGAGGCCTCCATTATGTCGCTTTGATGCCGCATTTTGCACTTACCACTGTCACTGAGCTCAATGACTCATTTTCACAGGTCACGGGAGAGGGACAATGGATCAGGCTACATTTGGAAGAAACAAATGAAATTTTGCTGCAACTGAGAGCGCTAATTAAGAGCAAGGATCAATTTGGGCGTACAAAAGAGAGAGTTTTAGGGCTGCTGGTGTGTAAATGAGTGGTAGGGCTTGCAAGAAGAAGAAAGACTGTGTGTGTGTGTGTGTGTGTGTGTGTGTGTGTGTGTGTGTGAACTTCAACCACAGCATTCCCCTCAGCTGCATTTGATCATCTCCCATGCTTCTGTGCATATTCATCTCAGAAGAACAAAACATTTTCCAACCTAATATGTCCAGGAAGGTCAGGTGCAGAATCCTGAGAAAAGGCCCCCGAGATCAAGTCCATTCCCACGTGTGTGCAGCACAGATCTCCATAAGATGTTTTAAATGTCTTGAGTCATGAGACTTGTATTTCACACTACCATTTACTTATTTTTCATTTAAAAACTTTAATGTGGCACCATAAACCCCCTGTGGTGCTGTGCAAACCCAGAGGGAGATATGGTTCCTGCCCCAAAGTGCTTACAGCAAGAAGCCAGAGTCTGCTGCTCTGTCCGTGATCTCAATGAGGTGATCTGCAAAACAGAATGATCCCCGAGGTAAGGATAGTAGACTCTGGCACAAAGAGAAGACCCTAACTGTCTTGGGAAGATGCCATGAGCTGGAATGAGTGAGGGGGAGGAAGAAAGTGGAGCGCATGGATGGGTTGGGAAGAGACAGTGATGTTGCCAGGAGAGATGTTGTGGGTATCTAGGGGGAGACGGCAAGAAGGGGAGAATGCAGTGGTTTAGAGGAAAGAAGATTGGTACTCATATATGATTTTCTCTGCCAGTAAAGAAACTTATGCAGGGCTGGATCCAGCCATGGGACTGGCCCTGTCTGCTAAACAGGGAGACTCAGTCCAAATGGTCAAGTTGTTTTTGAAAAATGGATGTTTCAGGCCAAATCTGGCTTGAGCATGATCAGTTGGAGTGCTGTATGTCTAGCTGTATGTTCAAGATAGGTTCATGAAGACTTATATTATCTGTTGCTCTCCCTGGGGTGACAGCTGTCCATCACTTGCTCAAAGCCAGCAAGTGTAGTGGTCTCACTTTCCTTTGCTATGGTTTCTTTAACCTTCTTTTATTTACCAAGCACAGACTCCCATCATGGTTACAGTGTTCACCTGTTACCTTATGTGTACAAAAGTTGAATGAAAAGGCTTGAGGCAGTTAAGACACCAGGCAAATTAGGAAAATTAAGCAAAGTACTGCTGTACATCCAAAGTCCAAAGTTTTAGGGTTGAGAGGCCAGCCCCATGTACCCCGTCTGAGGATATATTTCCTTTGAGAGTTGGTGGGAGCGCCATGTTTGTCTAGGTTTCCAGGCCTTGGGCTGAAACAGGGGACACCTCCCCTTGGATGTGCATTAAACAGTAATCCACCTGCTGCTCACGTCTTGTTTGTTTCCTTGTTACACTTGGCCCATTCCAGAACTCAAAATACAGGTAGTCCTTGACTTAAGATGTTTTGAGTTGCAATGAATGGCATTACAACGTTATAAATTGACACCCTGTTTCGACTTTCTGACATCAGTTTCGACTTTATGACACTTGATCTGACACCATGCCACACCAGCGAACGAGTTCGCTGTGTCACCCATCTCCCTGGAGAACATCTCTCCAAACTTCCTTGGACACTTTCTTTAAGAAAACAGACAAGACTTCAGAAAAACTTGCAGCCAAGACTCCTGAGAAGACTCCAGCCAAGAACCCTTCAAAAAGTCCTACCAAGAGCCCTTCAAAAAGTCCAGCAAAGTCATCTCAAAGAAGACCTTCCAAATTAATATGATTGCTATTTACAATATAAATACATTAATGTAGTTATATTACTCCTCTATAATTGATTGAGCACAAAATTCTGGGTTATTTTTGGTGAAAATACTGTATTGGGCCTTGGTTCAGGAACCAATCCCCCATTTATAACATTGTTCCTTTGGGAAAATTGGTCCTGAGTTATGACGTTTTGATTTAAAACGCAGTTTTCAGGAACCAGTTGTGCTGTAAGTCCAAGAACTGCCTGTATCAAGGTTCCATTTTTCCATCTTCATAACTATCATTGCTCCCACAATGGTGTCTTGTTGGTGAACATGCAACATCAGTGTTGTTTCCAGACAGCAGAAGGCTCTGATGGCCAGTGATTCTCAACCAGGGTGTTGTGACACTAGGCGGTGCCTTGAGATCCTTTCAAGGGTGTCATAGGGTGCCATGCAGTGTTAGCACTGATGGATGTGCAAACACAATTCATAAGATAAAGCCAGAGATTTCAAATAGGAATCCATAGTGTTAAAAACATTCGGACCTGTTGTATCTTTCTGAGTACTTTGCAACAGAAGAATTGCTCTAGTATTTTTTTGGTGGTCACAAAGTGAGTGCAAATTAAGAGCTGGCATTTTCCAAAAGGCACCCTGAGTCTACCAAGGGTGACCGTGAGTCTGTCAGAGAATGCCTTGAATTTGTCAAGTCAAGGAGTGCCTTGAGTCTAGAAAAGGTTGAGACCCACAAACTTAAGCCAACCTTTAAGACTTTGCTATAGGATCAAAGAGGCCCTGAATTCAGAATCAGAAAATTTGGCTTCTGTCCTTGTCATTGAACTTCTGTATGAACCTGGGGCAAGTCATTTCATCTTCTGCTTCCTCTCTCTCCCCCACTCCCATCCTTAGTTTCTGTTGTTCATTTAGAGTGGAAACCCTTAGGGTGGGGACTGCTTTGTGTTTAAACAGCAGCTGGCATCTTGGGATCTCAGTCTCGGCTGGGGTCTTTGGCCAGCACTGTCATAAAGTTGATCAATAATGGTGACACAGTAGAAGGTGAAGATGGACGTTTCCTTCAGACATTGGCCTCTGCAGTAGCAGTAACAGGGATAGAGAAAAATATCATCCCAACAAAACAGGCTGGTCCAGAATCCGAGAACCACCTGAGGCCCATGTTTGGGGTATCTGGTTTCTTGATGACCAAGTGGCAACCTCTTATGATTGATTTGTCCAGGCGGCTGAGCCCCCACCAGCTCTGGCAGTAGGTGGGGGGGCTCAGTGCTTCTGAAAAGAGGTCATGAGACATTTTTTAACCTGGGCTTACAGCAACAGATTGTCCCTTTGGAAGCCTTTGGCTCAAAGTTGTAGTGATCACACTATTCAATAAATACAGGTAAACATGAATAAGAACTAACAATAAACTTGAATGGATAAGAAGAACCAACAATAAACTTGAATTGAAGAGCAGTAGGCAACCTCTACAGACCCTTTGTCTGCCTTTCATTTAGCAGACCGGCCAGCTGCTTCCTAACTGAGGGGCCAGCTCCCATTTCCCCACTCCTTCCTGTTAGGAAGCTTCTCTAAATTATAGCTTCTCTCACTACAAAAGCCACACCCCGCTGAAGGCGAAGGAGCCTTGTGTTGTATGGTTCCTAGTTTGCTTGCTCTGCTCCTTCGTGGTGATGACAGATTCTCTTTTCATACCTGGCAATTTAGGTTGGATGCTCGGAAGCACCGTGTAACTCTGAGCAGGGCTCAGCAATGGAAACGTTTGCCCAGAGAGGCTGTGGGATCTCTACCAGTAGAAGCTTGAGCTCAGGATCACTGTTTTCAGAGAAGAAGCAGGCCAGAGGAAACCTTGGAGGGCCACATCTTGCTCAACCCCCTGCTCAAGGCACGACTGTTCTCGTCTTAACCTTCTCAGCCACGTGTGTGTCTAACCTGCACAGAAAAGCTTCCACCAGTAGAGATCCCACAGCCCCTCTAGGCAAACTTTCCCACCGCAGAGCCCCTCGCAGAGTCAGAAGGTGCTTCCAAGTATCCAGCCTAAATCTCCCATTTGCAATTTCTGCTCCTCCCTGAAAACAGTTCTCAAAGATCAGCTTTAGGATCCCCCCATCTGTTTGTTTTCTCCACGGCCTTTCCTTTCCCAGGGTACAGCGAGGCAGTTCTCGTCCATCAATGCGGTCGCTCCGGGCTTGATCTCTCCCCAGTTTCATTGTCCCGTGATCCTGGGCTATGCAGAAAAGTCCGGCCCCTTTGTTCCCTCCAGTTTGGCGGTTCCTTCCTAGCAGCGAATGCTTGCTGAGGCGTTTTGTTTGGTCAGAGCGGCGGAGTCCATCCAACTCTCCGTGGTTTCCCATGGAAATGTATAAAAGGGGTGGGAGGGAAAGTCTCGATTGTGTCTTTCATTTGCGATCCTAATGCACAGAGAGAGGAGGGGGCCAGGGGAGAGGGAGGGCCCCAAGGGGGTCAAATTGGGCTCTCTTTCTCACTCTCTCTCAAAAAAAAAAAAAAAAAAAAGAAGAAAAATCTTGATAAAAAGAATTTCTTTTAAGTAAGCCTGGCTCGAAGCTAATGAGAGTTGGAGAAGTTTAATGAGTAGTGGGAAGAATATCCTGTAACTTCTTCTGTGGGGTTGGACGGACCCTCGCGGGCTGAGGGCTTTGGAGAGTTCATATTGGGGAGGGTGAGGGAGGCTTTGGGGGGCAGTTTTGTTTCCTTTCTCGTGTTGCGAATTCCTCCTGGGGCTGCATTCTCTCCTGGGAAGGGAGAAGCCAGTGCAGATGCTGCCTCTTGTCACGGGACTGCTTGCCAGAGAAGCACAACCTGGTGTGGGGGAGCTGGGCTGGGAGGGCCTCGGACTGGTGCTGGGTAACAAAGTGTTGCTGCCACAGCCATTCGGTGCCCTCCTCCTTCTTTCCGTGCCCCTGCAGCCCACTTTCCTTCACGCTGACAGTCCAGTGCGTTTGCTGAGCTAACAGTCCATGGCACCTGTTGCTCACAGGGCTTGACGTGCTCTTTGGGGGCACAGCCCTGGGCAGGGCACAGGCATGGGCAGCCCGGACAGAAAGGGGGCCCAACAGTGTTAATTTTCAAATTATTATTATCATGATCTCTGGCGAAGGATGGGCCTAATACTAAACATTTGTCCAGAGCCTCCAGGAGTCTAGGTATGGTGCTGGCCCTGGTTGTGTGAGCCAGCTCCAGGGGATGCCAGGAAGTTCGCTGCAGGTGAACTTCCTGGCATCCCTTGTGCCAGTGACTACAAGGGATAAAAAGCTTGAAAGATGGAATCTGTGGGCAGCTGGGATTTGTCTTGAGGAAATGACAGCTCACTGTCCTCCCACTTGGTGCTGTGGGATTAAAGCAGGTGTAAAGTGGGCAACAGGACCACCGGAGTTTGGCTCCCAAGGTCAGGGCCTTTTTCATCCTGGAGATGGAAGAGGCACTGCCAGAATTGCCCAGGGAGTAGAATTGATGGGCATTCAAGCCCTGCTTAAATGAGGCTCTTTATTTTAGGTCCAAAATATGGATATTGAAGCCTAATTTTAAGGCTCTGGATAAAGGGAAGACTCACAGTGAAGGCTTCAGGACTTGGGAAAGCTCCAGCCTGTCCCTGGCTCTGCCACAGGCTTTTTGTGGGGCCCTGAGAGACTCATTTGCCTTCTCTGTGCCTCCATTGCCTAGTTGTGAACTGGAGTTAATGGCACTCCCTTCTGGCCAGCCTCCACCCTGGCTCTTGGAATCCAAGCTTTTCAGGACAAGCTGTCTCCCATCGTGTCTGTACAGCACCGTGCACAGTGGAGCCCTGAACTTGGGTGAAGCCTGTAGGCTGTCGTGTGGTACAAATATAAAACAAAACATGAATAGAAGTGTGTGTGTGTATGTGTGTGTGTGTGTGTGGGTGCGCACTTTGACTGCCATCAATGGAGAATGTACAGGGCTCTCCTTTTTTCAAGAACTGCCTGGCTGGTGGGTGTGTGCAGCACCTCCATGGTCCAGGCTGCTGTGTACTGCCAGGGGAAGTTGGCATCTTGCTATTATTGCCTGGCTTCCAGCCCCGGAGAAGCCTGCGTTAATTTCTCATTGATTAACGAGGTTCCCCAAAGAATGAGAGTACCTGTTCTTCCAAAGCACATTTCCAATGTGTGAAGACATTTGGGTGACTCACAGGTTTTAATTAGCTCTCCTGACCAAAGCACGGATAGCCCCTTCGCTTACAGAAGGGCAGTGATTAGAATTACAATGAAGATAATCCAAACTGTATGTAAGTGGAGAACAAAGCAGAGCATCCATCTGGTGTGTGAAGGATCATAATACCTCTCTGCTCATTTCTCCATTTCAGCGGGAGTCATTTGGGATGGGGGCAGGTTCGTTACACTGGAATTTCTTGCTGACGCACTCTCAAATGCTGGTTTGGAGCCCCACATGAAGCCACTAAAATCCATCTATCCTAGGAGGAGGGAGCAGAGGGTTTTTCTGTTTTTTAATTCACCTCTGGATTTCATCCTGTTAAAATCTGCAGTGGTCCAGAATATAGACATCTTCTAAACCTTTCATGGGGAGAAGGGATTAATTGGAGCAAGAACACTCTGGCTTCAGCTGTAGTAATCAAAGAAGGATGGGGGAGTACCAGCAGCTATTAAACCAGAGCTGAGCAGAGAATGTCGTAGGATTTGCATTGTAGCACTAAAAAAAACCCCCTAAGTCTTCTGCTGTGAATAATCTTGCAGAAAGTCCACTTCTTTGCAATGGTTTATTTCCTCCCCGCTGCCCCCCCCCCAACCTTCGATTTAAAATACTCTAGCCTGGAATTTGTGGCACTCTTGCCTCAAAGCATTTGCAATCCTGATGGATTTATTCGTGGTGCAGCGTGGTGCAATCTCGGGTCAGTTAGGGATGTTCCTGAATTTGGGAGAGGCTGGGCAGAGAGGGCATAGTTCGGTGTGCCACAGATGGAACAAGGCATAGACTCTTTCCACAGAAAAGCAGCTGTTGGGTGCTGGGTCCAAGTTTTCTGATCGCCCTGGCTCTGTTGTGATTAATTAGCCATTGTTTGAACATTCAGAAGGAATCCAGTGAAAAGAAGCTCTGTGCCCAGGAGAAAGCACATTCTCCTCCCGTGGCCCCCTGCAGACACCAGTGCTGCTTCTACCTTGCGGCTGCGGATCTAGGCTGCTTATCTTGCAGGAGCAAAGGATTGCTTATTGCCCATCCTGGTCCCTTGTGGTGGTGGTGGTGGTGGAGGGCGGGGTGGTTCACTTGGCATGAGACTGGGAGGGAAGTGAGGGGTGAAATGTCATTGGTTTTTGCTTGGCCTAAAAGTGAGTTAAAATGAAGAGAGGGAAACTGAAAGTTCAGGATGTAATCTCCACTGCCTGCCTGGTCCCTTTGTGTAAGTAAAGGAGGGCTGGGCACGAACTCCTTGCAGGCCATCAGCGTATGTGTAATAGTCGGGGTCTGTGGGCCAGCCCCTCCTCCCCAGCTGCAGTGTGCCTGGCCAAAGTGGAGAGCCTGGGAGATGAGCATAAAGTTCACCTTGCCACTGCCCAGGTTCCAGGGCTGGATACGCAGCACCTGTCAAACCCCTGCTGGCTGCTGCTACCTGGGGCACTCAGGTCCTTGCCCTGTCCCTTTTCGTTCAGCCCAGCAACAAGCAGATGGAGGGTCCAGTATCAGGGCCATGGCGTTGGCTTTTTGTGCCTGAAGGATCCCTCGCCCAGAGTCCATTGGCGATGCTGTGAAAAGTGGCCCCTCCGTATCAGAGTATGTGCAGAATCAAACATTTGCAAGCCCGTGTGCTGGGTACGGAGGTCACTCCCTGCCATGGTGGCAGGTGTCTGGCTGTCCCATGCTCCAGGGGTTTTGCTGGTTACCTGTAGTGATCAGAAAGGAATTTTCTGCCCTTCATGAAAGCTTCTGGTTTGCATAATGCCATGCCCCTCACTTCCCACTGCGTTTGCATGTCTCTCACGTGGCAGAGCTGTACCCTATCCCTGTGCCCACAGTAAAGGCTAAGCCAGCACGAGGTCTTTTGTCTTTGGAGTGAGGCTGGTTTTTGGCCAGAACTATTTGACTGAGACCTGGATTTAGTTGTGGAACTAGTGGAGGAGCTGAGTGCCCAGTTAAGCTGGCGCTTTGGCTTGTAGTCAGCTGGAACCGTCCTTTGTCAGACGCCTCTTTTTTTGCAGCAGCAAGTGACTGGCAGTGTTATAGCAGCATATGCAATGGCCAAGTAGGATGAGGGGTGCATGTAAGAAGCCAAATGGTCTAATTCAGTACGTCCTGGCTAATGAGTCACTAGTTTTTATTGCAGAAGATAAATGTTACACCCAGGCTCGCAAGCCAGCGTGCGGAGGTCTGCACCCAGACCCTTCCTCGACGTGCAAAGCAAGTGTTTCAGCACAAGGTACCCAGATGCCGGACCCATTGTTGCAACCTCATTTTGGTGAGAAAAGAACGGTCTGAAAAGCGGCTGTGATGGAGCAGAGCAAGCCCTGGGCTGCCACTTGCACCGACGGAGCTGAATGGTGCATATTTGAGCTCCTGCCTTAGCAACAAGTTCATCCTCCTGCCGGTATAATGGTTGACTGCAACATGGGGCTTAAGCATAACAACCAGGAGACGGTCCAGACCAGGACTTCCCAGGGAAGAAAGGTCAGTTGTCTCCAGAGGCGCGAAGGAGGGGTTGTGAACAACAAAAGGAGATGTGGAAGAATGAGCATGGGTCTCCAGAGAAAGGGCCGGGCTCTGGGGTGCATGGCAGGAAGGTGGCAGACCCCTGGATTTCCAGGGTCCTGCTGACCTGGACTCCTTCCCCAGTAGAGGACGGCTGTGCAGAGTAGCACCCTGTCAGGGAGCCAGGCTGGTGCTGAATTGTCACCCCCCCAGGAATGCACCACAGCCTGCAGAATACCAGGACCTCTGATTTCCCATGCATGCACACACCTGGGAACCAGGAAGGCATTTGCTGGCTACTTGGTGTTGCTGTTTCATTGCACTGAGCTGAGCACCACTGGAGTGGGGAGTATGAACAGCATCTACTGTGTAGGGATGGTGACTAGACCAGGGAACTAGGAGGCAGCACTCCTGTTTTGAGCCCCATCCCCTCCAGCCTTTTGGTTATGTTGCTTAACATCCTTTGTCTTAGTTTATCTGACCTTAAACAAGCTGTAAGAGTGAGAGTCGGTCCTTGTAGGCCAGGTGCTGCTCAAATGCAAGGTACTAATAGCAGCAATTATTACTGCCATTCTTTTTGTCACTTAATCCCAGTGAAACACCAGGCGTAGCAATCAGATGCAGCACCTGCTTCAAAAGACGAGTCTCTTATAGTCTGCATGTTGGACTCACTAGTATGTGCCAGTGTCTGACAACAGCACAACAAGCCCTGTGCCAGTCGGAAGAAGTCGATGCCGAACAAGTTGAAACTATTATTAGTCCTCAGAACACAGAAAGAAGGAGCATATTTCCCTTCGTGCCAAGATCTCTGATTTCTGTTGCAAGATGCACACTTCCCCTTCCCTGGGGGATAAGAAGAACAGCAAGAAGAATTCAATTGTGTTCAGAAATTATGAGCCTGACCTTTCCTTCAAACCCCTGCCCTCCCAAAAAAACAATTGTGACATTGGCTTTGACAATCACAAGGCTAAAAATTAAAAAGTGATGGATTGCCTTCATTTACCTGTGGGTCTCTGAGCTGGTAGGACACACTTAAATCACGTGTTCAGGCCTAGGGTCCTGAGGGCTATAAACTTCATAACTTTAGAATAAGGAAAGTGAATCTTGGTTTGTTTTCATCATCAAAAGATTCCCCGATCTGAGGGCTTTCACCAAACCACTGAGTATCACAAGACCCTCTTAATGACACGGGGAGATTTAAAAAACCAAATAAGGGGATCTTCTCGTAACTGGATGCTGGATTGCATGTGGAATCCCTTGGGTAAATCAGCGCAACGTGGCAAGAGCTGGTGGGTAAACTGGTGCGCAGCAGCCTTTTAAGTAGGCAAAAAACTGCCCGTGTGTGTGACACTCAGGTGACGCGCTGTCCCATTGATCTTTGCATTATGCATGCAAAAAGGGAAACTGCAGCGTCTTCTAAAAAAATAGTTTAATGCCCCATAAATATAATTGCTTCAATGAAATGCTTTTCCCCTCCTGAGGGAAGTTGTAGTCTGGGAAGGAGGCCTTAGATATGAATGGATGACTTTGTAATTGCTATTGTTTCCAAGACGCCAAGGAGGGAAATAATGCTAATCACTTATGGCATGTTATGGAAGCAACATAATGGAAGTCCCCACTCAAGATTCAGGAGAGCTAATATTATTGTGTAACTCGCAGGATGAAACACTAGCGCAGCACTCCAGGCCTGGAAGTTTCCTTGCTAATTAGGTCTCTGGTTTGTGTTTTTGTTTTTTTCTTTTTCCCCCGCTGATGTGCAGAATGCAGGTATCAGATTCTCTGTAAAATTATCCTTTGGTTAGAGGAGCTAACAAGCAGCATCCCACAAGAACGGAGAAATTGCCAGACCAGATCAGAACAATGGTCCCTCTTGCCCCACGTCATGTTTCTGACCATGGCCAGTTGCTTCAGAGAAAGGGCCCGTGGGGATTGTTTCCTCCTGATGTCTAATGGTTAGAGGTGGGCTCAGGCCCTGAAGCCAGGGGGTTCCTGTCCCTTCCCAGACTCTACTCCAGTTATACCTATGCTTAGAGCGCTGGATATTCCTGGCACTTGAGATGGAGAATCTCAGCGGTTATAAACAAAGTCAGCGGACATTTAAAAATAACAAACGTGGGGATCTTTAAATGGTCTTTTGGGTTTTGAGCATTTGTTTTGCGTTTGCAGGATTTATTTCCAAGGCCCGGAGGATGGGGAACTTTACTTTTTCTTTAACAAAGGCTGGAATTCTGATGTATTGCATGATTCCAGGTTTGGGGCTTTTGACTCACAATCTAGCCATGGGATCGGTTAGGGCTTCAGTATCCACAGAAGGCTCCAGTCATTTTCACAACCCTCTTAAGTTTTTCCCCTTAGTGATATTTTGTGCTAATGAGCTCCAGACATCCCAAATACCACAACTTACCGACTTAGAAACCAGCATGAAGCCAGTGCAGATCACTGGTGAGCATTCACAAGCTGCCTGATGGCTGGATGGGAGGCCTTGGTAACTCTGGTACTAGTGCTTCTGCACTTATCCCCCAGTCTTTCTGTGTTGGTCAGTCAAAAAACATGCAACTAAGGGTACACTAGCTGCTCCAGCATGGTGTACATGGAGTAGTGGGGTGCTGTTGTTTGAATAATTCCTGAACCTTTCATCATTCATAACTCCATGGAGTGTGCTACAAAGATAGAGTTGTAAATTCAGCTCTCCTGACCAAATTGCACTGTTGGTAATTCAGCCAACCTCCTGCTTGCTGCTGGACACAGTCTTCTTCCTCATCTTCTGACTCCAACTGTTTGGCAGTGTTTCTGAGCAATGCTGAGTGGCTGTTATGTTCCACCCCAGAGGTAGTTGCATTGCTGGAAAGAGAGAGAAGGAGAGAGAGCTTTCATGTTAGTTTAAGAGAGTTAGGACAGGCATCAGAACCATATGCTGCAGGAGAAAGAAGTAAGGAAGGTTACTCATTTATAACGTAGAAGCCAAAAATAGGGGCCAGCAGTCTTCCTCCACAGCTTGGCTTTATGGTCACTGGGGATGGGCTTGTCTTTCGTGGCTTATCTAACGTGGCGTTATTCGTAAGGTCTGCCATCATGTGCTTTGCTCTCCTATTAATATGCATTATCATTACCTGTGCGGTGCCCACCTCCCAGAGACAACATCCCCAGGACTCAGCGAGATGTACTGCAGATCTGATCTCTCCACTTGCAAGAGACTCTCTTGCAGTTCCAGTGTGTGATTGTGGTGGAGACTCAGCTGAGAGTACATTCAGGGGCCAAGTCCATTGACTTCAGTGGAATGGTGCCAGAGGTAGACTGGATCCAGGCTGATTTCTTAGTGGTACCCATGGACAAAACCCTCAGTTGGCCTGATTGACACCAGGTGAAGATTTGACTCTGAATGTTTCTAACTGCAGCCTAAGCAATCACATTCTCTTAACCATTACCTATGGGAGGTGTTGCTGCTCCCGTCTGCCATAATTCATTTTGTTCTAGCACTAGCTGTATGCATCCTCTTGCTGCTCTAAAATCTCTGCCTTTCATTAACGACTCACGATGCACGAAGTTACCAGTGTACGAGCAGTGGGTCTCTATTTCGGAGCCTTGCTGACGCTGACTTTTGTTCTGTGGCGCTGTCAGTTTACCCTCTTGTGGTTTATGGAAGATTTTGTAGCTCGATGCTGCATCACATTTGCAAGCTAATTGCAGAAATATCACACAGGCTCCTAAAAATAGAACCATAAACTGGATTAATGTTCATTGATTGGGTTGAGGAATTGGGGAGAGGAGCAGCCTGAATTCCAAATGAGGCAAAATCCCAGAATATGTCCAGGCTGGCGCAGCAGTGGGTTAGCACTTGCTTCATAACTCCTTCCTACCACTTCCCTCCCCCCGTCCTTTAAGTTAATTAGCCATCCTTCATGTCCGAAAATGGAGGGAATATACACAAGGAACAGAGAAGCCCGTGACCCCTTTGCCGTCCACTGAACTCGCTGCAGATTTCTCCACAAGGTGCACCGTTGTTCTGTGCTGGACCAGAACCCTTTTGTCCCTGCACACTACTCCAGTAAAATAAAGGCAGCAGACTTTCCCCTGCAGAAGATCCTTCTGGGAAAAAGCTTCCTAGATGGTTCAGAAAGGAATACCAGTGTGGAACTGCTGCTGGTCACTGGCTGGCAAAGGAGGTGTGTTGAGGAAGGGGTTGGGTGGGCCTAGGAATGCATCTGACTGTTCTCGGAGGGCCACAGGCCCTTGCAGGTCACAGGTGAGTATGAAGTTGTTTAGGCTCCCTCCTCCCCTTTTACATTGGGTGACTCTCAGTCAGGACCAAGAGCTGAGTCCTTTTCTCCTCCTTCCATTCCACTGGTCCCAGTCACACCCAGCATCTGACTGGTGCAGTGGGTGCCTCGGAGTTGGGCCTGGCTTGATGCATCCGGGCTCATGTGCTGAGCAGGATGTGCTTCTCTCCTTCCCCAGCCTTGGCACTCCTGTGTCTTCACTGCTGGTGCAGCATCAGTCTGGTCTTCTCAGGAGACCATCCCTCTTTTCTTATTGTTACTCTCTTGTTCTTTTTTCCCTATCTTGACTTTAGCATTAGGTCTGGTCTTAGAGTACACAGCGCTGCCTTCTCTTGCTGATAAAACACCAGATGACACCTGCTTTTTCATTAGCTGCTTTCAGAGCAAATCCTTCCTGAGTGTGTCCATCTCTGGCCATCTCCATTTCTGATGCACCCCTTAAAGCTTAGCTCCCATCACTTCCTATGGAGGCCAGCAGTATCCTGGCAGCACAAGGATGTTTGCTGGCATTTCTGCAGTGTGGATATTTTGAAGTGACAGTGCTTTGCCATCTGCTAATTTATTGTCCTGTAGAACCAGCTGCTGTCCTTGATGTAGTGCTATAAAGAGGTCATACCAGGAGGGGTTTATAATGGACAAGATAGTATCAGACTACACATCACCCCTCTCTGCCGGGGAGGTCCCTCTCTGTTTTCAGGTGGAAAAGCCAGAGCACTTGCAGCCCATCCATACATGGGATACCCTGTCTTTTGTCCCAGCCTTTCCTTGTCTGTTCAGATTACAGATCTGTAGGGCATGGGCTCTCTCTACAATGCATCTGTATAACAGCTGGTGCAAACAGGGTCAAATTATTTTAATTTGGTGAACTCTGTGAGTTCTTGCTGCTGCTTCATCTTACACCATCAGGTCAATGCAAATCTTGGTTTTATTTTGGAATGTATTTTCACTAACTAGATTTCACTGTTTGCAAGAAGTTTTGCTATTTAGAGCTTGTTTTTGTGGTCCAAGGCGGTTTTAGTTCCTTTCTCTCCTTTTTCCCCCCTAAAGAAAGCAAAAGTCATCACGTGGGCTCTGACAAACAACATATTGTCCTGACTAATAATGTGTTATTTTTCACAAGTGAATGTAGTCTCAGCCCATTGTAATTTCTTCTTCTATCCTGGCTTACTGTTAATTAGGATGAATAGTTATATGAAAACTCCACATATGGCCGGCGCTGGCTTTCATAATAAATTGCCCCCCAAAACTGAGGAACGAGGGCTAGTGAGTCAATGAAAATCCTGACATAAATTGACTTTTTGTGTACTGGGAAAGCTTGGCTGACAGCCAATGACAATAATGGCCTGGCGTGCCAGAATTAACAGACAAATAACACTTTTCCACTACAGCGTAATTATGAGACACTCTCGGAGCTGCACTCCTTTCTGTCACTCATTCTCTCGTGTCCAAAGAAGCTGTCAAGGGGGGAAACGTCTAATTGTTGTGACGGGGTGCTGTGAAAACATGAGTGACGGAGTGACATTTTGACAGCTTGACTTCAGGTACTTACTGCAAATGTAAATACATTCATTTGAATCCAATTTAGACAAAACTGGGCCTTTTAATAGAGAATAAATGGAAGACAGCTTAATGGTGACATTTTTGGGGGCCCTTTTTTATGGATTTTGCCCGGAACTCCTGGGGTATTGTGGATGGTGAAGTGTTTCCCAGTCCTCATCTGCTTGAAGCAGGTATTTTTCATCCAATGGTTTCCTCTTCACTCTGGTTCTCATGCTAATCCTCCTCTGAATGGAGGAACAAACCAGCATTGTAGTTTATTAAATGCACCTATTGGGCAGCTGATAAAAAGGGGCTACAATCCCATCGCTACCATTGTCCAAGAGGCTGACTCATTATCTTACCCATTTCAGTAGAGGCCGGTTCTGGTCATTATTCCTTTCTGAGGTGGTTGAAAATCACGGGTCTAGGTGCATGCCCTACTGGGCTTTGACTGTAGAGGTAACTCAAACAGCAGTTGCCTCCACTGAGAATTAGCTGTTCCTAGGATTTCTTCCTGAGTCTGCCTCTGTCCTTCTCTTTAGCTCAGAGGCTAAGTACAGACAGTCAAAAATCCTGAGGCTGAATCAGTTCAGTCTTTGCAGGTTAGTTTAAACTGCAGAGATTAAACTGAGAAACAGCTGGACAGGCATTCACTATTGATTGAGGAAATGCAATCACATTCCTGCAATGGCTCAGGCGAGAAGCTGGGGAGCACTAGAGCACAGCTCTCTGGCACATAACCAGCATCGGCTGTGTGTTTGCTTCCTCTTCCTGCTGCCTCTGAGGTCTCTGGGATTTGTTGTCCACAGTCACAGCAGCAGGACTCTGCGGGGTTGTTCATCACTTCCTCTTAGTGCTTCCAGGTGCCTCTGGGATTTGTAGTCCACAGTGACAGCCAGCAGTAAGTTTTTAGCAGGGCAGGGAGCTCTGTACTCAGGGGAAGGGAAGTTTAACCTCCCTGCCTGGTGGGGGCAGTCCTGCCTCCTCCCACTGCTTTTCTGCTGGAGGAGATAGCCCAGCTCACGGCTGGAAAGCATGCTGGGGGATTGTGATTTAACTTGAACCAGGAAGGGGTCTGGGACAGAAGTTTCTTAAACTGGTTTGACCCAAATTAGTTATATCTGATACTACATTCAACCAGATTTATTTTAAACCACTTTCAGCTATTTTGATAGTGGTTTATGTGCACTGAACTTCTTTTCTGTTACAGGTTTAAATCAGTTTCTTATCACCTAAACTGGTTTATATGTAACTTCTGTCCCTAGCCAAAGAGTTGCTTCTGTCTCTACCTGAGTAGGAGGTTGATAGACTCACCTGCTGAGTTGTGTCAGGAGCAGTAAATTGAGGGCAACTCAGCCAAAAATGCGGCTAGGATTACCTGCCTCTAGATAGGTAATCCTTTCCCCCTGCAATCTGTAGGCTCCTGGTGATAGTCATACAGTCAGTCACCTAACCATATTTCAGCCCAAGTGGCCAGGATAGGTTAGAAATGTTTCTTATTTATTTTAAGGGCTTGATTCAGCACCTATTGAAGGGGAATGGGGAAGGATGGATATAATTAATTTCCCTGGGTATCATTAAAGGCTTTAAATACTTCACAGCCCCCTCCAGGAGCACAAGTGAATGGACATGACTGATGAACTTGGAGTCGACTTAGAAAAAGACTTATGCAAGGGATGATGATTATTACTCTCATTAACATAGATTCTTTGGTGAAGTATGGTTTCTTCTAATGTCCTTAATAATGTGCATATCATATCATGTATTTATTTTTATTGCTATTATTACTGTAGAATAGTGCATGGGTATTGGAGGGGATTACAACCTTCTTTGGCCAATGGAAAGCACTTTTCTCCCCTTGTTCGTCCACTCCTCTGTTTTGTGCTTGGGAGCTTGCGGTTTCCACTCAGGCTCCAGCAATAATGATCTATCTGTATTTGGTCTGATCCATCAGAGAGGAGAGGCTGAGCTTTGGACCTCTGCAGTTGCTGAGCCTTAATGATCCATTCTGACTCAGGACCCCGCTGTGTCAGGTGCTGCACAAACATGTGACAAGATGGTTCCTGCCCCCTCGCCCTTGGCCTCTGACTCCTGCAGTGTAGTGGGAGTTTGGCTTGGACGTCTGCCCACGGCACATGTAGGTTCCTAGCACTGCCCCTAACCTGTTTTGTGTGAAGCATGTAAGCGTGCTAGTGGGTGCTCCAACATCCTTCCCCATTGTCAGGTCACCGGCTAGGGCAGGGCATGTCAGGAAGAACCTAAACTGAGGGAACAGATTTTCTCTGCTGTCTCCTTCCCAGGTCAAGTTAGATGCCACTTGCTCCCAGTGTGTAGAAATCCAGGAAAAAGCTATTTGACCCCATGCCACTGAGCTGTTCCCCTCTGATAATATCAGAGGAAAGAGGGCGGTCTGGGTTACTGTGTATTGAGCCTGGGTAGCTCAGTTGGAAGAGCATCAGACTTTTAATCTGAGGGTCCAGGGTTCAAGTCCCTGTTCAGGCGACTGCTGCTTTTGGGCCTTCAAGAGGAGACTGGACAAGCATTTAGCTGGGGTCCTCTGACTGCCGCGCTCTTTCCTGCCCAGTGCAGGGGGTTGGACTCAATGACCTACTGTGGTCCCTTCCAACCCTAATGTCTATGACTCTATGTAGCTCAGAAGAATGGGACAGTTCATTCAAATCCAGCCTGCCAGACAGTAACCAAAATACTTCTCTCACTGTGAATTACTGGTAATCTCTTCTCAGGTGAGCATGATGGCTGTATCAGACTTGCCCTGTGGTTGTTGTGTCCTGATAATCATATAAAGCTCTGATTATTTTTTTAAAAAGTTTTAAGCAGGTCTGGAAAAACCTTTTTTCCCCCTGAGTTTGCTGTGTGTTATGTGCTTTCATATAAGTCTCCTAAAACCTTTCTCTGCTCCTTGATTAGGATGGTATGCAATGCATGTCAGGAAAATCCCTGGCAATAACAAACACAGTGCTCTGTTCAAATAAACCAGCTATCATTTACCTTCCAGCCCACAGAAGCTTATGCATGTTTAATAGAGTATGGAATTCTAGCTCGAGCGGGCAGTGTCCCATTGCTGGGGGCCCAGTTCAGGACTGGAGCTGAAAGGTGACTGTTCACTGTGTATTTTTTGGTGAATCTTAAAGGACCTCAGCTGGTGGAATCCAGAAATCAGAGGTACTGATTCTGCTTTCATTCACATTGCTCTTAATCTGGAGTCACTCCAGTGGCATCAGTCGAGTGACTTGCATTGATAAAAGTGGATGGATAATCAATCCTATGATTTCTATTGATGGATCCCCTATTGCTTCTTTGTTCTATTGGAGGTCCATGAACTCCATTTGAGTACTGTCTAGGAAGGCATCAATTAAGCATTTATTTGCCTCTTTATTCTTACACAAGGAAAGAGAGAAGCACAATAGAAATCAAACCTCATTTATATGAGTGAGAGGGAACAGGAACACAATGAGGATCGACAGGTTTTCACAGCAGCGTGGGATTTTTCAAAATGTCTGATACACGTCAGGGGACATGAGATTTGGCTACTTGGGATGTAGCTATAGGTTTTTACAGTCCTAATCAATGCATACAAGGTTTAGACAAAACCCAAGACACCGTGTTGTATGAGGAAGTATATTGGTTTATCACCTGGGGAATGATTTTGGATAGCATTTTGCAAAGGCAAATTGCTGAGCTTTTGCTGGGCAGTGAGGAAAGGCATTAGACAGTTGCTGGGTCTCTTGTGTGGCTGTTTGACCTCTGTTGTACGTAAAGCTTTAAGCCAAGCAGTGGTGGTGAAGGAGGGTCACTTCCAAACTCTCCCGTGTAACCACGTAGGCGCCTGTGCTTATCAGGCACGCTGTTCAAAATGTGATTCTTGCTACATTCCAGGCTCTCCGCTCACACTTATCGCTTCTGAGGTTTGTTTGACACAAGGCTGACATATTTAGAGTGTTGCCTTACTGTATATAGACTGAGCCATTAACCAGTCAGGCAGCCCTGTAGCCACTACGCAAAAGAAGAGCTGCCTTCATTAGTTCTTCTGCTGGGCCATCGTGTGTGCATAACCCTGTTTCTAAATCCACTCTCTTAAATACCAAATAATGATGCTTAGCACTTAATGGGACACATCCTCCATGGCTGTAAATCAGCTCCGTGGCCTTGTGCCCGTGTAGCGCTTCACAAAGACTAGCTAGCAAGTCTTGATGAGTAAATGTTGTCACCCTTGTATTGCAGATGGGAAGGCTGTTTAAGTGACTCACCCGAGGCAACACACACAGTCCATCAGTGGCAGACGCAAGATTAGAGCCCAGGAGCCCATGTCTGCATTCCTGGATCTTGCTGCATTATAAGAATTCATGTCCTCTCCCCAGGTTGAATAAGTTACTGCCCCAGCCTGGCAGAGTTCCTCGAGCCAGTGCAAAGCAGTATCAAATGTTCCAGTTCTGATTTGGTATCATTTTACCCCTGGGGCAGGAGCGATGCTGTGAGGCACAAGACAAGGAAGAACAGGCCACTGGTACCTACAGGCCAGAAATAAGTCCACTGAAGCAGCATCAAAGATGAAAAGTTCAGCACACCTGGGTATCTCTGTCAGACCCCAGGGAAGCCTTTTCTAGCTGCCTTGCAATGCGTTGGAGGAGGAGAGTCCTGACTTCTGGAGGCTGCTTTCCTGCACCATTGCTCCAGGGGTACTTACTAGCTGAGAACTGTGCCTTACAGTTATAAGGGGCACGTCCATGCTGGATGTAAAGCTCAGGCATGAGTTTGGCCCAGGATCTCTCTTCCTAGACACGGGCTGTCTGTGCATCCCTAGCTCCTTGAGCAGCTAGGCCACATCAAACCCTCTGTAGAGGCAAGCAGGGTCGTAAATATTTCAAGGTGTGGGAGGGAGGCTGAAGCGCTTGGTCTTAGAAAGATGAGGAGCCCAGGAGGTCGACTGTAAATAAACCTCCAGGTCATTCCTCGCTCTTCCTCACGCTGCGCTTCCTTGGGTCTGCGTGGTTGAGTGCCTCTGAAGAAGCTTCTCTTTTTCCTGGCCCAGGAGGTGTCTGACTTCCCTTGTTCCCCAAATTTACAAAATCTGGCTGAGCCACAATACAGCTCTTCAGCTAGGACTTTCTGCAGGGGCCTGCTGCCACCTGGGCTCGACACCGATTCTGGATGCCGGCTCGACTCAAAGGTCTCTCAGCTTCGAACTCTTCCGGCTTATCAGGAAAAATGAGCCCTTTGAGGAAGGTGGCAGGGGGCTCTGGGAGCCACTCCATGCTTCACACTTCTTTCAGGAAATAGCTCATGGGACAGCAAAGTGCCAGGCTGTTACTCTCCCCCCCTCCCCAGCCAGGCTTTGTCACCTGCCAGCGCACATGTGGAGAGAATTTTCTTCCCCCCCTATTCCCCTAACTACAAAGCCGGAGGCGGCATTGTTCCCACCACCCGACGCGTGCAAAATCCCCTCGGCCCTTCAGGATGAAAAGGTGCAGCTGTAAGTGGGGCTGATTAGCAAAAGAATGGGCGCCAAGCTCTCTTGATGGATGGGGCAGGGGGGAGAAACTTTCCTCTTCCAGGGCTCCCATGCTCCCTTCTGCCATCGGTGCATAGCTAGGGGGCCTAGATTATGTGGCACGTACCTGGGGGCTTTGAGCACCTGTGTTGCCAGCAAGCTCTGTGGCCTTGCAGTTGTAGGAGAACAGAGCACGTCTGGGGCAAAGTCTCGCAGTGGGAGGGGTGGAGCGGCCATGGGGGCAATGGCCTGGCCAATAGCCTGACTCTCACTAGAAACAGCCCAGTGGATCATTGTAGGTCCAGGATGATCGCCCCCGCCTTTCCCCTGCCTTTCCCCCGCCTAAGAGGCAGTGGTCATGGAGAGCTCCACAGCAGCACCTGAGCCAGGGCTGGCTGCCAGGGTGTGGAGGGGCACAAGCGCACTCAGGCTTCAGACCCAGGTCCTGTGTGGGCACTACAGGCTAGCACCTTCCCAGCTCTTTGTGCTTCACTGAGAGTATCTGGGGAGCAAAGAACATCTGCAGGAAGGGGCCTTGTCCTGCTGTGGATGATTCTGCGGAAGTGCGTGACCTGGGACTGCCTCCCAAGTCTCTGCCCCCAATATCCACTTCCAGGTGAGCATCCTGTGAAGTAGGGGACACAGGCCACCTTTCCTAGAGCTTACAAGGATGAAGCTCCCCCAAGGATGAAGACCCCCCAGGCATGTTTTCCTGTGTCCTGGGTACGTCAGGTATGGTGGGTTTTGCCACCTCCATGGTGGTCATTCAGCACTGAAGGCAGAAGCTGTAGCCAGCAGCATCAGGGATGTCAGTGCAATGTGAGGATCTGTGAGGAATGGGGATATTTGCTCCTTATTGTTTTATACTCAGCAGGGCTTGGTGGAAACGACACCTCAATCTGCTGCGCTAGGTAGATGGGGTGTCTCAAGCTACTATCTCTTCTTGTGTGTCCCCGCCTCCCCCCCAGTATAGTGATATGTTGGATCCCTTGGCAATCATTTGGAAAACCACCAACATAATTAGCAGCACACAACCGGCAGGAGAGATTGGAGGAATAATGTTACCAGGGCTCTAGTTCGGTCTGACTCTTTACAAGTGCTTGCAGACCTCCTTTATAACCTTTGTGGCTTTTTTCTAACATGAGCACATCAGTGGATCAAATCTATCTATCTATCTATCTATCTATCTATCTATCTATCTATCTATCTATCTATCTACCACATTTTGTGTGCTCCTAGGATTAAAGATCTGCAGCCCCCAGAGCCATTGTTAATACCCTTTCACTGCTCAGCTTGGCTGCAGGCGTGTTGGGAAGCAGATGTCCGAAATGAGCATTTCCCAAGTTCTCACCCCACTAGAGACATTCTCAAGAGGAACATGCTTCAGTTTTATAATGTAGATGAGCCTTTTTTCAGTCTGCAGCCCTAAAACCAGGCTGTGAATTCTAAGGCTGGAGCGAAGCGACTGCACAAAGCGTATTACAATCCCATCTCATTGTACCAGCCGGGGATTTGCAATTTTAAGCAGAGAGGGGAAAGGGAATAATAATAATACTAATAACAAAAAAAAAAAATCCCCCTCTCCTAGCAAATGAATTCCGTTTCGGTCCGGATGCTTGCAGACCACCCTGCCCTGCACAAACAACTGAGCGCGAGGGTCCGAAATTCCATCCCTGCCTTTCAGGGCTTGTCTGGGGAATTCCTAAGTAATGGAGGTTGGGCGAGGTCACGGGGGCAGGGGGGAAGCAATCCTCAAAGGTTAGCTCTGGTACTACGTCTTCTTTTTTAGACATGCGAGAGATTTTTTTTTTTGAGCCTCCCCCCAGCCTGGGAACAGTATCTTGGTGGAGGCTGGAGGGGCTGCCATGCTAAGGGACAGGCTGGCTCGGTGCTGAGCCCCAGCAGTATCTGGGAGGGAGGGTGGAGGGAGAAGGAAAGAAATGACATCTTAAAGAATGGCGCTTCTTCTTGTGGACACTTAGTAGAATCAATGTGCATTCAATTAACCTCGTAAACTGTAGGCTCTTTCGAAGGGCTGGGGGATGGAGGCTTTCAGGCATTGTGGGTAGAAAGTATTTCAAAAAGTGGCCACCATAACGATTCCAGCTGGAAAAAAAAAGCCAGAGAGACTCAGAGTGGCCTCTTGGGGAATGAAAGAAGGGCGGCACTTCTCTGAAAATGAAATAGGTCCCATGCACGCCCTTCGCCAGGATTGCTGGGCCTGTCGTCCTGGCTGGGTTTTCGTTAGACCGCGCACCCATAGACTTTCTTGGCAGCTTTTGCCTGGAGAAAACTGAGCCAGAAACCCATGGAAATGGTTGGGGATTTTGCCTGCTTGGGGAGTTTAAAGTCAGGCTCTGTGATGTTTCAGGAAAGGTGGGACACGCATCAGCCAAGTGCAGTGAAAATGAGAATCCAACTCCATGTGTCCCAAGGGCAAGTTGATAGGCTATGGCCTTGGATAGACTCGATGGTCTCTCTTCTCCTCCCAAGTGGTGCCTCCAGGCCTGCGTGATCTGAGGACACGTGCACTGCTGCTACTGGAGTGGTCCAGTGGGGAAAGCATGAGTGTGGGAGTTGGGGGAGCTGCAAGCTCTCCCGAACCCCGTCTGTGAAATGGGTTGCAACAGGGTGATCTTTTAACCATCAGCAGTCCTGGCTTACCCCTGACTAATAATTTGCCTGCCAGTGGTGCTGATGGAGCTGGGGAGGCGGGTCTGGTGATAGCTTGAAGAGCTTCTGGTTCTTATGAGTGCCAGCAAGACATCAGCAGCGCTGGAGAGGGAGTAGCGCCCTTGCTGGGAAAGAGCCCAGTTATTGGTTAACTCCAAGGTGGGTGGCCTGGGCATGTAGAAGAGCTTTGTGTGAGTCCTTCTGCAGGGTAAGGTGCTGGCTGAGAGCAGGGAGGGAGAATCCCCATTGAACTGTCGGACAGAGGAACTGCTTTATGCTGATGTTTTGCCTAAGTTTCTGTTCAGCCAATAAATTGTGCTCTGGGGAAGGGGCCCGCACCAGATGCTAGGGTGTCATCAATCTTCCTGGGCTGGTGAACTAGCTCACCGGCATGCCTGCATGCTGTGGGAGGGAGCTTGGAGGTTGAGAGAGCTAAGTGTTGCCGGCTCTGTTGCCAGCAAACAGAGAACTGTGTTTTCCAGGACAGTCCATCTGGCAACCTTCACGCACGCTAAGTTCAGACACTGCTTTAAAAGTAATATGATTCAAACACTTGCGCATCTTCCTTCTGCTACTAGGAGAATTGTTCTTTGCAGGGCATGCATTGAAATTTGGTGACGAAGCAGAATAATATTGATTACTGGCATAACGTCCCCCTACCCAAACTCTGCAAAGCAGGACTAAGAACTCGCTGTGGAATCACTGCAGTATTGTCAGACAAAGACTTCAAACCAGTCGAATCCCTTTCACTGCATGCAGATAATATTCACCTGAAGAAATCAAGCCTGTTTGTGGATATTAAAGTAGACACTGTAATAAGTCCAATGCGTATTTCAATTTACTTTGCTGCAAATAGATTTAATTTACCAACTGCAGGGTTTTAGATGGAATCGCCTGTATTCCTGCCAATTTATGCCATTTGCTGAATACATTATACATAAAGTTGTAAATGAACAGACCTGCCTGTGATTTGCTGTGTGGATGACATGGACATGTAAGTAAATTAACAAGGAAGTCTTAGCAGCACATCGTTTAATTATTTTTGCAGATCAATTAGGCAGCCCTTCCTTACTGTGAAATAGAGTGAAAGCCTATTTTCTTACCCAGAAGTAGATTATAGTGGTCTCTTTGGGAGGTTCCTTATATTTTTGGTTCACTTTGGCCTCTGCCGGAGTCCATGATGCTGACCCATGATGCATGCAATGTAGAATCATAGAAGCATAGGGCTGGAAGGGCCCTTAGGTCATCTAGTCCAACCCCCTGTCTAAACGGTCTCATCCAAGTGCTTGTCTAACCTGCTCTTAAAAACTTAGATTCTGCAGCCTCTCTAAGCAATATGTCCCAACGCATAACCACTCTCCCCGTGAACAAGTTTTTCCTAATTCCAATTTAACGTTTCCTGGTTGTCATCTAAGATAGGGACTTCATAGGCTCTCCCCTCTGGCCACATGATTCACAATGGTTACTACCCACGGGCATTATTAGGATGATAATGTTTGTAATTATTACTCTGAAGATTATTAGCGATGATTTGCAACGAGGGAAATTGAGGATGGAGATTAGGAAGAAGAACTTTCTCCCTCTGCAGAGGGTTCAGCATTGGAACAGGCTACCCAGAGAGCTTGTGGAGTCTCTGCCCTTGGAATTTTTCAGGAACAGGTGAGGCAGACACTTGGCTGGGATGGTTGAGGCAGGGATAAACATGGCCTGGATTAGATGTGGCCTCCTGAGGGCCCTCCCAGCCCTCGTTTTCTATGATTCTGCTACTTGATGTCATTGCTTGATTGTCACCATGAAGTCACCATGGGATGCCTCATGTTGCACAGTGCTGTCTGGGCCGGTATCTAATACCAGCCCCTGCCCCTGGAGCTGACGGAGCACGTGCAGGCTCCCACAAGCCAGCGGCATGATGCCAATGGCAGCCTATGTTTATGATGGGACATAAGAGGTGGCTGGTCCAGAGAAGTAGCCTGAGAGACATGAAGAAGGGGGCTCAGGAATAATTCAGCCTACAAGCTTTCTGGGGGCAGCCTTTGACATGAGTCCCAAACGAAGTCCCAGAGTTGAGGCTCTGGGGGAAGATGGCTTAGCCGTACTGTTCCCACTGGCTCCGCCAGCAAGTCAGGTCAGGTCAGTAGTTGTACCAAAAGTGACGTACAGGTTGATATTTGGAGCGGCTCTGGGGATAGTGTTAGCGGCAGTTTTGACACCCCGATTCTGGAAAGCAGTCTCCACCAGGACAGCATTGAGGCATGTGTTCAGAGAGCAGTCGGCATGCTTTCAGAGGCATGCGAGGCTGTTCCTAAGAGCCACTCTGAGGAGGAACAGAGTTCACTGAATGTTGAAATGATTTCTGAAGGAGAGCCCGAGCCCATAGCGATGCAGTGCCCCAGCACTGTGGCCAGGAAGTACCCCCACCTCATGTTGCTGGGTTAGTTCCCTCGGGGTCGGGTCTTTCTTTCTGGAAGCTGTAACATCTTAACACGCTGGGAAGCTGAGTTCTTGGAGCCACTCTGAGCCTGTGCTTTGTGAAGTTAAATGTGCTTTGGTGCCTGATGAAATGCAGTGAACTGTTAGCACCTGTCACAACAGCAGCAGCAGCAGCGTTCGCTGTAAATGGGTGGTGCTCTGCCAAGCCAAGGCTGATACTGTGAAGCACTGGCCCATCTTCCCGCTAGTCTGCATTGCTTTCTTCCCCCATAAGAAAATAGCACCTTTAAAGCTGCTGCTTCTAGCGAGGCACTGAAAAGACTCACGATGATGGCTTTGTCTCTCACGGTCACATGGAGAAGTCAAGGGGCGGGAGAGCCTGGTGGGAAAGGGACCAGGACTGTGATTCAGAGTCCTGCAAAACTGTCCAGTAAAAGATGCCTGTTACTAGCCCAGAAAGCAAGTGGGTACCTGCTGGGAGCCCATGGGATTAGACTTTGAGGCGGGTTGAGGTGTGCAGGGGTCCAGTTGGGGCTGCTGCCCCCACCCAGGTTCCTCCTGGGCTTTTTGAGGGCGGTGGGCTGCAGCGGTAGCCTTGCCGCCCAGGAGAGGAGGGGCTGCGTGCTCTGTGCAGCAAGGGGCTTTTCTGATATTTGGGAGCAGCGACTTTGTTGCCCAGGCCAGTCCTGTGCAGGGGCATAGAAGTGGGGATCTGTCGGAGCTTGGTTGCGGGCACTGCCGGGAGCAACCTTGGGTCCTACATACCTCGAGGGCTTCCCAGGGTCCCATCCCCACTGCTCGGCATGGTGCCAGGTTCTGCTGGTGGCCAACCCTGGGCTGCTAAGTGGGAAGGCGAGAGCAGGTGTGTTAATGGAGGAGGTATTTTGCTTCAGCTTCTTCTCAGGGCAGCAGGGACGCTTGCAGCAGAGCAAGCCAGGACCCTCCAGGAGGTGACGAGATCTCTTCCTCTAACAGCACGTTCCCTTGGTGGGCCTGTCCTCTCCTCAGTGCTAAGTGTGAATTCTGATTTGTTGCCATGCAAGAGCAGATGAGATGGGGCAGGCTTTCCCCTTCCTCCTCAGGGGAGAGCAGGGCCTATCAGCTGGGGACCTGCTGCACTGCTGACACATATTGCATCCAGGTTGCTCAGGACATAGGGGAGCAACTTAGTTTGATGCATCTGGAGAAAATGAAGGAATTTTGGAGAACTGATGATTTTATAGTGGGTTGATTAGATATGTTCTACACAGGAAAATGACCAGAGGAAGGTCCCGGTACAGTAAAACCCTAAAGCACGCACACAGCCTAGGCATGTGGATGGTCCCAGTGAAGAGAGCAATCAGCATTGCTCTCGCATGTTGCCCGTTACACAAGGGTTTCCCGTTTTGCTGGGTTGGAGCCTTTCATACCACATCTTTGGAAACCTGCCAGTGCATCCCATGTGTTAATAGCGTGCATGGACATCTGATGACATAGAGGAAGGATACCTGTCTGTCCAGGGGCTGATTTCCTACTTCATAAGCTCTTCCTGCTGCTTATTTTCAATACAAATACTTAGTGATTTGCTCTCCTTGGGTGCTGAGACACAGTGATTAGCTGCTCTCAATACGCCCCACTCTTCCATTCATTTACAAGTAGCTTCTAAGTCCATTTCAATGCATGGACAGATGAGGCACGATGCTGCCTTAAAATGGGCAAGAAGTCTAGTGCTTTCCAGCCTGTGTCCAGTGCTCTGTTATAACCGTTTCATCTGTGTGCTCCTGTCCCGTGGTAAGTGAAACTGAACAATGGCGACTTGCTTTTGAATGAAGTAGGTGAGAAATTATGGTAGTAGCGAGGTGACATTGTTGCCATCATGGTGCAGGAAATATGTGAGAGGCAAGAATCCTTGTGGGTGATCTTTTTTGATGGACCAATGCCTGGGTGAGGTAGACCAGTTAGTGCTCAAACTTTTGGCCCCATGGGCCAGATGAGCGGCATGGGGCCACTCATCTGGACCAGCTTGGACTCTGTGTGTCAGGATTGGGCCCAGTGGCCTTGCACCACCCCCAGCCACTGGAGTTGGGCCTGGGGCCCCATTTTGTCTTCATCTGGTAGGTTCGGGTCCCAGGGTCCCGTGCCACCTTCACCTGCTGGAACTGTTCCCTGGAGCCCTATGCTACCTCTGTCTGCTGGGATCAGGCCCTAGAGCCTTGTGCTGGGCCTGCTTGGCTCCATGCTACCCCTGCCCTGGCCTGAGTGCCAGAATCGGGCCCTGCAGCCCCACACTGCCCCTGATTGGCCTTGTGCACCAGGAGCAGGGCCTTTGCCATCCTGCATGCCCAATTTAGTGTGCAGGGCTGTGGTCCATGGGGCTCACCATGGATCCATGAGAAGCCCTATGGGCCAGATGACATGGCCCTCAGGGCCAGATCTGACTCAGGCCGGGGCCCCAGATTTGATTTCTCGATACTCATATAACTACAGCCATCAAAGCACCGAATGTTTGGACTCAAGACTGGCCTTTGGATTCTGTCTCAATGGCCTAAAGGTGGGGATGGATGATCTGGGCAGCCTCCGCTCCTCCATACTCCTGCATAGATGTACACATGAAGGTCCCAGTGACCTCTTACACCCCCTCCTCCCTATGATCCTGAAGAATCAGCGGTTGCCTACTATTACTACCCCAAGGTAGAGTGGACAGACAAAACCATGACTGCAGGCTGAACTGAACCCTGGTAAGTCCCTTTTCTATCTTCAGTTGGTATAATTGCTTCATCTGTCCACATCCCTAGTGCCTTTTGTTTGTCAGGAGTATTTCATTCATGAGGAATATGGGATGAATCAGCAACTTCATTGTGATGATCCTGCAGTATTTTCTGAGACTGATCCATGCGTATAAGACCTGCTTTCCCATGTAGTTTTAAAAGTGTCACAGTGCAAGCAGTGGGCCAGATCATCAGCTGCTGCAGTTTGGTATTTTTCCATTTGATAGGGCTGCAGTGACTGATGGCAGCTCAGGAGCTGATGAAGTGATAATAGTAACTTTGGTTTAAATCCTGGCTCCCTTGAAATTCAAAGGAAGTTTTGCCCTTGACTTTTGTAGAGCTCATGTTTCATCCACTGGAAAAGAAGGATCTAGAGCAGGCTTGTCCAACATAGCCGCCATGCGGCCCACCAAGCCATTTTATCTGGCCTGCGGCGGTGGCAGCACTGCCACCGTGGTGCAGAATGCGGAGCCGGCGGCGGTGAGGCAGGCAGGGAGTGCAGAGGGAGCGTGGCAAGGTGGGCAGGGAGCGCTGCAGAGCGGTGGTGGCAGCGGCGCGGAGCTGCAGCAGTGAGGCGGGCAGAGAGCGCAGAGAGAGCTCTGCGAGGCGGGCAGGGAGCGCTGCGGAGCGTGGAGCCACGGCGGCGAGGGGGGCAGAGAGCACGGAGGGAGTGCGGCGAGGCGGGCAGACAGCGCGGAGGGAGCGCGGCGAGGAGGGCAGGGAGCGCTACGGAGAGTGGAGCCGCAGCGGCGGGGCCGCAGCCAGGCAGGCGGGGCTGGCCCGCAGGTCCCAGCTGGCAGCGAGGGTAGGGGAGCTGCTTACCGTGGCGGGGCCCAGGGGGAGTGGTCCTGCGCGGGAGGCCAAGCAGCGTCCACTGAAAGTGCCAGCCTCCGCCTGCCTCCTCACCCCCCCTGCTTCAAGCCAGCCCCGCTGCCCTGCCCTGCCCTGCCCTGCCCCACAGCAAGGTGGCGCCTGCTCCCCCGGCCAGTCTCCCCCCGGGCACTGTGGCTCTCCAGGCCCGGTCTTGAGGTCCTGAGGGGGCCGCTTCTCATGTACTGCTGGGGATGGGAGGAGGCCGGCCAGGTCTGCACCGGCCAGCAGAAGTGACGGCGGAGCCATGTGCCGCTCGGGACGGGACAAGCCTGCACCGGTCAGTCTCGAGCAGCACGTGGCTTTGCCGTGGCTTCTGCTGGCTGGTGCAGACCTGGCCGGCCTCCTCCCGTCCCCAGCAGCACATGGGAAGCCGGCTTCAGCTGCATGCCGCTTTTCCTGGCTGGTGCCGACCCGGTTCTGCCCAGGCGGGTCCTGCAGCACCATGTCAATCCAGGCATGGCACCAGCAGGCTGTGTGGGCACCAGGTTAACCCTGGCTCGGCCCCGCAGCTTCTCCAGCACCAGGTCAACCCGGTTGTAGCCAAGCAGCTCCTGCATCACCATGTCAACCCGGGCATGCATGCCATGTCAACCAGCACCATGTCAACCCCTGAAACTTCATTGGTGTCAAAGGTCACATGACATCACTTCCTGATATGATACCACTTCCTGTGATGTCTTTGAATATGGCTCGCCAGCCCACTGGGTGATAAAAAGTTCATGATCTGGCCCCACAGTCAAAAAGGTTGGACACCCCTGATCTAGAGTAAGCTCCAAACTGCAGCAGATCCAGACGGGCTGCAGGGCTGAACTTGAACCCAAACTTGTGCTTATCACTCCAATATTTCTCCCAGAAGGGCTTGCTTAGACTTTGCAGGGTGGCCTGTAGGTTTTCAGCAGTTACTGGTTTTTCTTTCTCAGTGGCGTTATCTTCTCTGAGACCACGCACACCTTAGAGCAGGGGTGGGCAAAATGCGGCCCACGGGCCAAATGCGGCCTGCCAGGCCATTCTACCCGGCCTGCGGGGCCCCTAAAAAATTTAGAAAATTAATATTTATCTGCCCCGGCTGCCTGTCATGCGGCCCTTGATGGCTTGCCGTAACTCAGTAAGCGTCCCTCCGTCGGAAATAATTGCCCACCCCGCCTTAGAGCCATGCCACCTTCCCTTGACATTTGATGTGGGAACATGTGCATCACTACTTCAACAGCACCCTTCAGGCAACAAGACCGGGACCTCGGAGAAATCAGAGATTAACATGAAGCAGATAAAAGTCTGTTTCTTTTTTCAGACATGCAGGGAACAATTTCTAGAGGAGATTTCTTTTAATGGGAAATTCTATGTGCTATTGGAAGAACCGTTTAATTAATGAACAACAGATCTGCTTACTATAAAAACAAAAGGTAGCTTCACTAACATGCTTTTTAGCTTCTAATGCCAAATGTACATTGCTCAAATATAAGAGCGCCAGCAACTGGGAATCCAGTCTTAACCAGCAAGCCGCTTTGGGAGTGTCACTGAAGTCAAGAGCCATTTATCTTTTACTAAGAATATGAAACCAGCCTTTCTTTTTACAACTCCCCAGTTTATTTTCTCTCTTAGATGCCAACAATGCTAAACGATGCTATTCACAAATTGCAGCGTGAACAGAACAATTAGCGGATTCTCCTCAACCCTTCCCCCGTTGCAGAGCAGGATACAAATGCACCGCGTATGAGTAGGATCAATCCTAGTTTCAAGTATTTGCAATCGCCAGACACTTAGTAGGCTTTTAAAATATGCTGTACTTCTCTTTCCCTCTCATTTTCCTTCTTGCTTTCTGTGCCAACAACATATATACACACACATACACATAATGATTTTTGGATGTATATTTATATTCCCTCCATCATTTATTGGGCTTCCCACTGTGTATCTCAGTTACCAACTACTTATAATTCCAAGAGATGGTTCCTACCCTGTTTGAGCGGTTGTAGTGTTGATGGGTTATGCCTTCCATTCCTGTAACAATTGATTTATTTTTTCCATGCTCAGGTTTTCATCGTGTGTGTGTGTGTAAAATGTGATCTTCCTTAAACAGCCATTTTAGAGAGAGCTCTGAAAATGAGTGATCGTGCTCCTTTAACCGTGCAGGGCATGGGGCTGTTTTTACTTAGAGCTCCTTTCGTGAGTTGTCTCACCACATCAGGGCCCCACTTTCATCATGCCTATCTTTTTTCCCCCTCCTTCTTTGAGTCCTAGAAGTCAAAGGCCACTGGGGTGTGTGACAGAAAGCAGTGACCTCTGAATAAGTAGTAGAGTAGATGGGCACGCCCCTTCCTCTGTGCTTTTCTCTCATGGCCCTGGGGCACAGATCCGTGACCTTCTCTTTAACTGAATGCCCAGACTGTGTGACTGGGGCTTTGACATGCTCTTTAATAGGCATGCATTATCCCGCCAGTGCTAAAAGCACTGGGAACGAGGTTCACCGAGATTGAATTTAAGTAAAACTGTTTGGATTGGTCTTGCTATCCCCCAGCTGCCCTTAGTTAAATCATTGCTCTTAGTGCTAATCAAGGAAAAAGGCACTGCGGGCCAGGCTTGAAACCATTTTATTTTCATTTAAGAGTTTGCTGCTATGCAGAAGGAAGTGTATTTCAGAGTGAAGGTGTGTTCTCAAATGTGTTTGCCCATGTGCGTGCACAGATGCACACATGTGCGCGCGTGCGCGCGCGCGCACACACACACACACACAGCGCCAGTAATGCTTTTGTGCTCAAAGTCATACACTTCAAGGCTTTTCCATGTACAACCAGCAACGCATTGTGCCGTTCCAAACTGTACTAACTTCTGCTATTGTGCAAAGCAAGCGGAGGTGGAAATCTTGGCAGATCCACTTGATGGCACTGTCTCTCCCACTGCTTTGTAAGAGAAGAATCTCCATTGTTAAACACCAGTAGAATTAGGGGTCATAAACACGTCCGGGGTTTGCAGACGCTAGAGGGTGACACAGTCACCGAGGCACGAAGCATTTTTGCTCCAGCCAGCAGTCCGGTCTTCAGCCAGTCTGTGACATCGCAGTGTAACGGGACTAAAGGACATCAAATAGAGGACCCAGTCCCATTCTCACGGAGGAGTGAAACTGGGCTGATGTATCTTTGATCTGAGCGGATCTTGGAACCGTGTGCTTGTGACGTCCTCGTCATCAGGTTCTGTTGATTTGGGTTCTCTATGTTCCTGGAGCAGAGGGACATTAGGCAGGGTTTGTGGGTAGTATACCTTACAAATGAAGAGCTATTCATTGGGCAGACTTTTTTTTTTCTGTGCGAATTGGAAGAAATTGCTTTTCTCATTAGTACCTGAAATCTCCAAGAAGTGCCTTTGATCCCACTGAAACACCATTGTTGTCTTTGGAGGAGCCCAAATTCAAACAAAAGCAGTTTGCTTAATATCTGCAGTTTTTCTCATGAATTTTCTGCAGGGAGACTTGAATTATCCAGTTTTTAAGTAGATGAGATTATGGCAGAGTTTGGAATTTTACTTTTGTAAATGATCAGTGAAGAGCTTAACTTTGGAGCCCTGGATAGCTTGCAATCTCTGTTTAACAAGTGGGTGCTGTATTTGAGCCCAAAGGGTTAAACACCTGAAAGTTATTCCAGTAGTTTCTCTTTAAGGCTATTTTGACAGGGCACAGGGAGATAGCTAGAAGGCAAAGGCAAATTCAACCCTGCTGTAGCTGGGTGCGATTCTCCATTGAAGTCCTGGGGAGCTGCACTGTCTTACCCCAGGGTCGAATTTAATCCAAAGGCTTTAGCATGCTGATTTGCAGACACACAACCCTGGCTTGTGACATCTGCAGTGTCTCACAATCATACCACAAATACAAAAGAAAAGAACAGAAAACTGCTGAAGAGAGGGGGCAAGGAACACGAGCATTGACGATACTCAAGGTTTTGACTGCTTGTAGCTCATGTTCCTGTTTTCAATTAAATTAGAAAGTATTTGTGGATGAAGTGACCCATTAGTTGGGTAATAACACTACCTTATCACGCCTGCTTATCAGTATTAGTTATGCACTATAAAACCCATACCAAAGCCCTTGGGGGAATCAATTAAACTGAAACAGGCAGCCTTGTGTATGCGTGTGATGGACCCGCTGTAACATGCGGATCTCAGCGTGTACACCAAACTGTTACTTTTAACTACCATTGGCTTCGGAGACACCGTTTCCTAGCCACACGCCAACCCTGCCTGTGAGCATTAAACATCATGCATCTCCCCTGCCTCAGCCATGTTCCACGCTAAACAGGAGAAACAGGCCATAAATTTGCCGATTATGTGCATTTAGGCCGAGTAGCTCCCTTAATGGCTTTTATGATGGTTGCGGCAGCCAGCAATGGAGTTTTGCATCCACAGCTCCTAATAGGACAGTGTGGCTTGTTCATGCTATACATCCCATTAAATACATCTGAGCCTCCTGTAACTGATTGCGGATATTAAGCTTCTGTGGGACAGATTAAGAACATCGTCTTTCTGCAGTCGTGTGAACAGGAGGGTTGGGTTGGGATTTTAAAGAGCTTTCACTGTTTTGTTGTATTCTCAGGGAGGAGGGGATATAGAGGAAGGATAAAACTCGTTACAAGTCGCATCTCCCTTCAACAGCTGGAAGTTGCTACGGCTTGATTCTGTAAGGCTGGGATTTGGACCCTCCAAGTTATTTAGGCATCTAGCGGAAGTTAGACACCTAAATGCTGTCCTGGCCCTGCGGCTGAGTGCGTTGACTTGAATGGGAGCTCAGGGAAGTCCACAAAGCAATTTAAAGGCAATGCTTCACAAACGTAATCCAGCGATGTAAATAAATGCAGCTCCCATGAGAACACAAAACACCACCGTTTTAACACATTAAGAACCAGTGTCTGCTCTCAGCGTAGGCACGGGCAGTTTTACCACTGACTTTGGTGTCTGGCACAGGAGATGGGCTCAGAGGAATTGACTTGATGTATCAAATAGAGAATGAGGCACCATTTGATCCTTTCCTGGGAACATGTCTTAGAAAAGATCAGGTCACTGCCCACGTGAATCCATAATAAGACCTTATAAAGTATTTAGACCCCATTAGCTCAGAGAGCTCTAGTGGCCACTGCTTATTGGATCACCTGGAAGGCACTGGGTTACAGGATAAAAGCTCCTACCACTTCCTTTTAATCTGCTACTGTTGTATCTGGCAGGAAGAATGAGGAAAAACATCCTAAACTCAAGCTGTGCCTGCTTTTTTTCACCGACCTGAAGAAGAGTGCTTTGCACTCAAGCTCTTGTCTGTCTAAATCAATCCCCATCCAACGAAAGATATCACCCACAAACATCCATCCCTCTCCTTGGTCTCCTGGGCCCAAAAGCAAAGTGCTGATTTGCAACACAAAGTCAGAATCAGCAGCGGAGGAGCACGAAGTGGCAGATGACCTTGCAGGGCTGTAGTGATGTGGGGTAAAAGGGAGACCAGAATCCCAGTGCTGTGTTATGGGCACTAGAAGCAATCTAGCGCAAACAAGCCTGTTCTTCAGAAGGCCATGGTGCTGCCATGTTAGGGTGGACGCCCAAGTCATATCCCATTTCCAAGACCCGGTATTTTCCTCCATAAAGAAACATCCCAGTAGCTTTTTTAGCTCCTCCATTCTGAGTGCTCTTTCTGCTTTGAATTTGCAAAGCGGTAACACCTTAAGGTCAAGCCAAGGGGCCCCTGTTAGTGGGCAAAGGGAGAGAATGGGAGGAGGGAGCAGGATGTCATTTTGCCATTAGCCAGGCTTCAAAGCAATCCAGGCATTAGGCTGGGGGGCTGGGGGGGAGTCATGGGGGTTGATTGAAGGCTATGAACCAATTAGAGCAGCCTCTCCAGGCACACGCACCCCGTGGAATGTATTCACCTGGTCCACAGCTGCTTCTGCAGGGAAGGAGTGGAGAGAGAGGAGGCAGCAGGACACAGCACACCATATGGGCTGCCGCATTTCATCCAGGAGCCTGTCCAGCTGTCCCTGACGCATGCAGTGCACCATCCAAAACTGACTCTGGCGCTAATGTTCAGTGCCCCAAAGCAGAACGCTGCCCATGGTTTGGGCACTGCCATTTAAAGGGTCATTCCCCCTGGAGGAGCCAAATGGCTTCCTCTGCACCCCTCTGTGGCCCTGGGACAAAGCTGAGCAGCCGTGATACTCAGCCTTGTTGCTGCCAGCCCTGGGAGCCAAGCAGGGTGCGCGTGGGTTCATGCATTGTGAAATGGGCAACCTCAAGCCATCAGAAAGCCAGAGTCCAACCTACCCCTCGGAAGTCATGCGACAGGGCTGGAAACAAATGCATTTGGGGATCTCTCTGTTGGCTGTCTGGTGCGTTGGGGCCATGGTTTCTCTGCAGCCCTCTGCGCTGGAGGTGCGTATCTGTTAATGGAAGGTGAGATGCTTCAGCAGTCTCTTCCTTCCAGCAACAAGAGAATGGGTCAGCCAGGGCTTGACACCCAGTTATGGCCAGCAGTCCAGCCAGAGCATCCCCCAGCGCATGGCAGGAAGATCACCCTACCAACACAAGCAGCTGCCCGAGCAATCCAGCCTCAGCCCTCAGGGCAGCCTGAGTCAAGGACCAAGCCAGATAGACCCTCACGAATTCACCAGAATCACCTGGGCGCAGCCCAAGGACAATGCTGGATCAGAGCAATTCCTCTGTTTCTGTGCGTCATTCTTTGTCAAGCTTATGCACTAGCAATTAGGATGTTTGCCATCATTTATGAGTATGGGATAATGAATATTCATCATATATGCAAATGAGAGTGTTTGGCTCATTTGCATAAACCGTCCAGCTTTCATTCACACCAGCACTGGATTCTGTGGTGGGACAGTATAGTTAACTATTCCCCGAGGTGAGAGTCAGGCTAGACCACCGCCCGCCCTCCCGTCGCTGTCCTGGCTCCACAGGCTAAGAGCAGGAAGTAACGACTCTGCTGTAGGAACAAATTGTGGAATAAAATGCTGTGGTCATTACGCAGCAGCTTTCCTGATGGGCAGGAGGAGCACGGGGTCTCGAGCCTGGCATTCCTCATTCCTGGGAGGAGGCCGGTAAGGTCAAAGTTCAGGAGCGTACGTGCAGGAGGCAGGGATCTGTGATTAGGGCCAGGCAAGACTTGGTGAGGTTGGAGGGGCCTGTGCTCACGGTTAGTGCAGACCTGCTCCCGCACAAAGCATCCTCTGCTCTGCTTCCTTTCCAACCCAGTTTGGAGCTACTCACTTTTAGAAGCCTCCCCCAAGCTGGCCTCCTGCCCCATCCTCCCCGCATACTCCCGAGAACAGAGCTTCCTAAACCCAATAAGGCATCACTGACTCCATTGCATGAACACAGGGGGTTGGATTTATGGGGCAAAGTGTGCCATCCCAAGGGCTTATGGGACACTTCTACAGGGCAGTGCTTTGCAGTGCTGCCGCTGCATCTGTGTGGAAGGAAGAGGCCAGGAACACAGGGAATGCATTAATGGCAGGTCTGCCCATCAGCTCAGGCTGCTGCTCCAGCCAGGGGCTTAGGTAGTGACTGGAATGAGAAGGAATCCTCTTCTCTGCAGTCCCTGCACAGACCTCCTTGGCGAGGTCTGTGGGCTGTGTCTTGCAGATGTCTTGGTTTTGTCCCATTGGCTTCCAAGAGTGCTGTGCGCATAGCAGCAAGGCCTCTTCATTGCAGGAGCCCTCCAGCAACGAGGTGGCAGGGAGTGATGGTGAATGGTCCTTAGGAAAACAGAAGATATGCAATATGCAGTGGCCAGCAGTCCGTATGCAATATGCTGAAGACCTATGTACCTACGAACAAACTGTCCTTTTCTTTGGGATTCTTTTGAAGCTGAGGGCTTCCAGGGGACAATCCTGCATAGCTGCAGCTTCCAAGACATCTGCTGCTACCAAAAGGAAAAGGCATAAAGACCTGGAGTCCTGGCCTGCTGCAGCTTAACAATACCTCTGAGTATTACTTCAAATACATATAATAAGTCTGGCCTAATAAAGTAATGACTTTACGAGCTTTTTAAAGATTTTACTGGATAAATTGAGGCCCTAATAACATGATTCGATTTCTTAATATGAGCAACGTATTTACTGGGGCCTCTTAAAAATATGTCCGAACTTTAAATGCCGAAAATGCAGCTCATGATTTATATTTCGGGCTGCTGGAAGCCCTGGCTTTCATTATCTGTATGCGCTGCAAATCCAATTATATAATATAATGGAGATAAGGGATGTCATGTTTCACGTCTAATTGTTCTAACATGCAAATTCTTTTGAAAGCCAGCATATATTAAGATAAAAGGAAGCTGGGGTTGAGTGCCATCTGCAGGGGCTGAGCTAGTAGTTGGGCATGTTTTGCAGGCCCTTGGCCTTCATTTTAGTGATATGGCAAAGGTGACTGGAGACTAAAGAGAAAACTAGTTAAAGGGTGAACTTAGTGGAGGTTAAAAGTGCCACATGCACAGCCCTGGATGGGTGCAGCTTTCCTGTTTAGTAATTGAATAGGTCACCATTGCAAACTATATAGTTGACCCCTGTCTCTATAGTAGTTTGGACCAAAAGTCAGGACCTGCCTATCCATGCCACTTTTTGATCCATGGGATTGGCTGGGCCAGTGCCTAACAAAAAGGTTCACGTCTCAGTCTATATATCACTTTCCAGCCTTTGTAGCCAAGTGTAACATTGGCTTTCTTACTGCTAATCAGTTGCATCCAGGCAGCAGATTGCAAACCCTAAAATCCCTGGCGATTTCTGCCATCTCAACTCTTCCACTTAGGGTAAAGTTACGTTACATGTACACCATTCGAAACCTGTGGAATAGTAAGCGATAGTATAGTTAGAAGGTTCTGTGAGTAGCTGCACGTTAAGGGTTAATACCATTTCTTGCCTGCACAGCTCTGGCTTGCCCCTGGAGCGTGGCTAGGAGCCAGGACCCCTGGGCTCCATTCCTCCTCCGAGTGGCGCTGGGGCTGGGGGCTGGAAGTAGAGCATCCTGGGATGCTGGAGGATTGTAAATTGCTTGTTTTACCTCCATGGAGCAGACTGAAGTTACCCTATCATGAGCTGGGTAGCATGGCCCAGAATTAACCCTCACCTGAAGTGGCATAACTTTGAGATGATCAAAGGGTGCTTAGAGTAAGCTAACAAGCTTTAACCTGCAGATGCTCCCCTTTCACGCGCTGTTAGTATGGTTTAAGTGTAATGTGTAACTTCACCCTTACATGGCAGACTCCTGTCCTTTTAGCCTCTGACCTTAAGTTATAAGCCCTGGAGTGGGGGGAGCAGGGCTGCCTCTTCTTGTCTGTCTGGAAAGTGTCCAGGACACTGTGGACTCTGAGAGGCCCCTCCAGTGTGAGACCCTCACGTGTTTGGTGTGATCCATCGAGGCCCTCAGTGAGGCAGGAAGGGCTGGGGACAGGACTTGCCTGGGAGGGGTCTTTGCGCTGGAGCTTGTCTCTCCTTGGTCTGAGAACTAAAACCCGCTGATCTTCAGGGTATGCCCTAAGGACTCTGTTTCCCTTTAGATGCTTGTTTGTCTGATAGCACCATTTATAGACAGCCAAAGGCCACCAGCTGTCCTGGTTAAGGCATGGAAACACCTCTAGCCAGCAGCCCACAAGTGAGTGATGGGGCACACGTCCTGCCCAGCCCCCTGTGACTCCCTAGCCTGAATGACTGACCACCAACTGACAGCAGGGTTGCCTGTGGGATGGCTGCCAGCATGAGTCCTAAATGAGTCTCAGACATACACCTCTGGACTCTTAGTCAGGCCCCGTAGCTGGCTTGTCATCTGAACCAATAGGTTAACTAGGAACGGAAGCATTTGAATGGGCTTCCTTGTGTCAGATTTGCAACTGTTTTGGGTTGCGCACGTGTGTAGTGTGATGGAGATGCATTTGACGCCTTCAGTGTAAACAGAGACCAATCTAACCCTGTGCCAGCATTTCCTGCTCCCTTGAAGTCTCTGCAGTTGCACCTTGTTACACCAGGGCTGAATTTGGCCTACAGGTTTGATTGGGTTGGGGGAGAACTTGGCTTATTGAGCGGGTCCAGTAATTCCTTTTCCACTCCCTGCTCCTCCTCTCGACAGTAGACATTGGTCTCTGTTTTGCCTCTGTCCTTCCATGGCACAGAAGGTGCAGTTAATGGTTAGGATCTCAGGATTTGGCTCTTTGGATAAAGGTAATGGGCTCTGTGCTCTGGAAGTGAATGGGCCCTATTCAGCTGTATTTTATTCATCATCAGCAAAGCATGAAATTACAGTGGAAACGCTAATAGATTTCCTAACAACTTAATATCTACTTGGGAGAAACAGTTATTTGTTGACTAATTAACAAGTTAATTGTTTTAGATTTTATTGAGGTCAGAGTTTATTTTTTCATTTCCGAAGGAGCGTGTGCGCGTGCTTCTCAATGAGACTGCATTTTAATGAGACCACGACAGGGCTGATCTTCCTTGAGCTAGGACGAGGCGGTGACCCCAGGAAGCACCATGGTGTCCTCAGAAGAAACTTTCCCACCCTACAGTGAGAGCTGGGTGTCAGACTGAGATCTGAGCAACGGGTGGTCAAGGCCAAGTGAAAAGTAGTTTCTCACATTACTTTGCCCAGGCATTGAGAGCAGCGAGGCATGCAACTTGGGTCTGAGATATGTCGATGAACTGAGTGCATGTAGGTTAGTAGACGTTTGTGTACATGGATCATAGCAGCGTTCAGGCTGGAGCTATTGGGCTGCTCCTGATGAGAAGAGCTGAATGTGTAACACCAGTGATTGTATAACGCCAGGCAAGGCGGGTGGTGGAAGGGACCTGGCTGGTATAGCCACAGGGCCACAGGTGGAGGCCATCCTAATTGGGGCTGACTGCTGAAGTCCCAAAGTGGCCTCGGATGTACCTGGGGATCTCTTTTGCACGTCCGCACCCTATCCACCCTCCATTGCCTGTCTGTGCACCTTGCTCCAGCCTCGTGTCGGAGGTGTCCTGTCCAGAGCTTCGGGGCTGACAGTGCTCTGGGGAGAGCAACGAGCTCCCGCTGTGCTGGGAAACGGGCCCAGCCATGATGCTTTGCCTCCGATCTCCTGGCGGGATGCTTTGGGGTGGCTGCCGAGCCCGCTGCTGCAGTGGGTTTTCTTTGTGGCCATAAAAGGGCCATTTTTCTCATCTCCGCAGCCCTGCTTACAAACTTCAGCCGTGCTAATTAAAACCATCCCTGACATAAAAAGCATCCTGCAGAAAGAAAGGAAAGACCTCTCCTTCCTGGAATTTATGATTGAATGTAGGTTTAACTCGGCCTTGGTTTTGTGCGGCGTGAAACTCTTTTTCCCTGGGTTGATTTATGTAAACTTTTTTTTTTCTGAGCGACTGGAGTGGCAATCATTTCCTGCCCTCCTTGCTGCTAGCTTTCTTCCTTCTCGTTTGTTAGGAGTTTTTTTTTTACCTGCTCTGCGCTTGCTGGCTGCAATGAGGGAATTTTCCTGCCTTTAGAAAAACTCCTGAAAGGGTTTGACTGGGTGCCTGTGAGGAGAGGAGTATGAAAAGGCGGTGTGCCCTGACGAGATTTCTTGGCGTTCCCTTTTGGCGAAGCTAACAGCAAATTGTCTCAGACTCTGTTCCTGATTCCACTTCTTTCTTCATTACTAACCCTAAAGAACTAACCACTGTGTAATGGTCCCGCAGTGGTTGTGTTGCCACTAGCAGCTACAGGTGGTGCTTCTCTTCTCCTTTCTGGTACGGTAGTGTCGCTTCCTTGATTTCGGTGGAGGTATCCCCGATTCGCCCTGGGGCATGTGAAGGGGAGTCAGGCCTGTAGTGTGTTAGGCAACAGAGCAGCCTAGTGCTGTGTTTCACAAAAGATGAAAATTTGTTCTTCTTCATCCTCCTCATTCCTAGAAATCCATATTTTTTCTTTACTGTTGTCTGTCTAGCATATCTGGTGGGTCCATTAACCATTATTTGGGCCTTGTGACCTTTGAGGTAGCAAACTGGCAGCTGCTACCTTGCTGTCCAAGTGCCCATGTCCCAGACAGAGCCCATACTGGAAACGGCTTTGCTTGTACTGCAATCCCCGGCGTCTCTGACCTGGCGACGGCCCTCCTGGAGGTGCAGCCCTGCTGGCAAAAACATACTTTTGCTGGGGTAGCAAGGAACAGGCTATACCAGGAAAAACAGTGTTATGTCAGAGTAACTGAGTCCACGGATTTTACCCATAGATTTTACCCACTATGTAAAAAAACCCACACCACTCCCCAGACTGATGCTGGCAGACCTGTTCGGTGTAGACCTGGCTTCACTGTCTGCAGAAAGCCTGGGAGTGCAGGGTTGTCTCACTAAGAGTCTAATTCTTAGGCAAGCAACACTGCCTCTCGTGAGATTAACCATTAGACACTGGAACATGGGGCCCCTCGCTGCCAGGGATTACAAGCCGTTTCAAAGGAAAGTGAAAAAAGAAACTTCTAAAAAAAAGGACAAGATAAACGGTGGATCCTGGCAGTGATACTCTTGCTGCTCTGTCATTCAGTAAAACCTTTTGCGTGCATCTAATTGCTCGCACTGGGCTCTTTCACTGCATACATCTGATTGCTTGCACTGCAACAAGCTTTTTCAAACCTACATCTGAGCGTGGCTGGAATTTTGCAGGATAATGGTACCTGGTTTCTCTGACCCGTGAATATTCACCAGTCAGTTTTCTCCTGTTAGTCCCAGATTCTTGTCAGGAGAAGTGCTGCTATGCAGGGCTCCTCAAGGGAAGGAGGCTATAAAAGTTTTATTAGTTGGAACAGAGAAATGTTTCTAGCTACATTGTTCCTTGGGAAATAAAACCTGAAAAGGCAGATAATATTATGCCTCTTTATTGGACCAGGAAATCATCAGTGCATTTGAAATGGAGACGGTCTGCCTCTCACACCCAGCATCCAGCCGCTTGGATGGGGCTGCTGGGCCTCCCTCATATACGGATAAAAGGAAGCTGCTGAATGGACCTTGTCTGAGTGTGGCAGAGACAGCAAAGCTGTTCCTCATTGGCCCCAGGGCTAAAGTTATTCCAAGCACCTCTGGCTGGCTATGGCCCACAAGATGCCACGTGCACCCCAGCACTGCTGGCACACAGAGCCCTTTGGCCATGCCTGATAACCCCAGGGGCTGCTGCAGAAGTGGCCAAGGAGCTGACTCCACATTTACCTGCTGGGGCATGTGTAGGGGAGGAAATTGGACCAGTTCCTTGTTTCATCAGAACAACTCCAAATGGGATGGAGGGCATCAGGGTCTCTCTCCCCTGTCCCCCATTTCCTGCCCAAATAGCTACTTCTTCCCCTCTGCCCCTGCAGCTCTTTGTATCCAGGGCCAGCTTGTCTGGAGCATCTGCTTGCTAATTTTCCACTATTTAAACCTTGCCATTTGAGTGGGTGTTTGCTGCACTAGGTGACCTCCTTTGCCCATGGATGTATCAGGGAGAAACCAATGAATGTAAATGCTCATAATGCTCCCTTTAAAAACACCCGGGGAAGCTATTGCATTTAAAGTGGGTTATCGCGTTGCGTACCCGTGCTGTTAGTCCAGAGGCAGCTACAGGCAGCAGGGAAGTTTTATCAGATATTAAAGGCTGATTTCAAATTCTCTCCTGAGCTCAAATGTTAAATCAACCTGTTTGCCACTATTTTTTCACTGCCCCCCCATGCTGCTTCCTGCCTGGCAGTTTTGCATTTGATTTCATTTCTTTTTTATGTTTTCTGTCAGCCCTATCTGTAACCATCTCAGGTTTTATTGAGCGTGAATGAATGGCGATGCCTTTTAGATGAGTGATATTTTCATCTGAAGATGCTTGCTTAATATAAACTTCTGCTGAGCCTCTGTCCCTGCAGTGGTTTACAAGTTATCAACAGATTATTTCAACTAGCTGGAATCTGTAGCTGAACTAATCCTTTAGGAGCAACATTTCCACCCCCCAGGGTCATTTTTTAATGTCAGTGGCTGTCCTTGTGAAGGCTCTGCTTAGCGCTCTTAGCATGTTGCCTTCCTAATTCAGAGCTGGGGAGGGGGACTGATGTGCTCCCCCTAGGACTGTGTGTTATTCCCATATGACCCTATGCTGCCAGTGGTGTGTGATGTGGGGTATTTCCCTCTCCCACAACAGATCTTTGATGGGTGATGGAAGAAACCCCTGTCTTTGTTGCTGCATTAAGGGGGGGGGGGTGTTCATCCACCCCAATACTGATTCATGGTATTTGTGTTGGACTCTTCTACTCCAAGAAGAGGTGCTGGACAGGACCCTTCCCAGGAAGGCAGTATGGGATAGGGAGCTCGAACTTTAATGCCAGGGCCAGGGTCTTTCTCAGTTAGCCTGGGGACAGACTGGATTACACTGAAGCCCAGACTGGCATCCTTCCCTCCCCAAAACCCTGAGGGTCCCTTCAGTCCCCTTGTGAAGGTCTGTCAGTGGCTCTGGGGGAAGAAGGTGAGAAATGAAAGTTGGGGGAGAGTCAGGCTGCCAGCTGGCTGGGGTGGGAGGGGGGTGGCCTCTATCAGAAATAACAGCACATCTTGGGGCAGTGTTATCTCCTCTGTGCAGTCCCCCATCTGGAGATCTGGCATCGCTAGACCCCAGCCTATGTGGAGGCCTCTGCATGTGACTGCTTCTCATGGAGCTTGAGGATCTTCTGGGTTAAGGACCTGTCCCAGAGGACCTGAAACAAAGCCCACCCCTTGTGAAGCATCTGGATGGAGCTCTGTGGGAGCAAATGCATGAATCGAGAGTAACTTCACCGATGGGTTTACCCTGTGCTACTGGAGCTAGGATGTTGTCCCTGGTTTCACGAACCCAGAGCTGGACCCAAGAGCCTGCCATGCCTGTCCAACTGCTTTGCTGCACAGACAGATGGATGCAGGGAGAAGGAGAGGTCCCCACAAGGGTGTCTGGTTTGCAAGAGGTGTTCTGGCATGCAGGTGTGCCCCAGCCCTTGGCAGTGGCTCCCTAAGGGTCTTGGATGAGATGATCCTGCTGGTTGCTTTCACCTGGGCAGAAAGGTGAACTGTGGCAGGAAAAGCCAGGGCAAGTGTGCCCCTCCTGTTGGGGGCATGGGGCAGGAGGAAAAGGCATCCAGTCTCTGCAGAGGAGCTGCTGGAGAGGGAGGAGCTGAGGTTTGGTGATGCTGGGCTGCCTTGTCCCTTTGCATTGCACAGGCTCTAATGAGGGGACAGTGAGCAAGAGACATCGGGGCAGCTGCGCTCCCAGGCGGGGTGGTTGCAAAGATCCTTCAGTCCCATTTCCTTTCTGAGCTAGCCCCACTGGCTTGCGCTCTCATGGCTGGGGGAAGAAGGAGAGCCCTGCAGTGATTTGAAGCTGGTTGGGGTGAAACAAGGACCTGCCTGGGTCTCTGGGGATCTCCAGCGAGGCCCAAAGCCTCCTGCCCTGGCTCTGGACTGCCCTGCTGAGTCCCCTGGCTGCGTGGCTCGGGGATGTTGTCTTCCAGGTGGCAGGCTCCCCTGTGTGGAGCAGGTGGCTTCAGCAGTTAACATAGCAGGCTGGAAGAAAAGCTGGCACAGCTGTGTCCTCTCCTGTTGCACCAGGGAGGTACTGATGGCTGCAGGGTCTGAGATCACTGTCTCCCTGGCAGAGGCTTCTCTGTGGCACCAGCCTTCACCTGTCCCCTTGGCCTCTTCTCTCGGTCCCCAGCCAGGGACAAGCTGAGCCATTCACGTTCAGTTCCAAGTCTGTGGGCTGGTGCCTTCCTGCCTGGAACGGGGCACCCTCATACCCATCTTTTTTTATGTACCTTGCACCAGTTGAATGCCCTAGGCTTCAATAGTGGGAGGGGAGGGGAAAAGAGGAGGGTCAGAATCAGACCCAGTGATTTCCATGGGAGCTGATGTTGCTTAGTATCTTCTAGGTCTAGGAGGAGGTGCTGGCAGCAAGCAGGATCAAACCCTTTAACACCAGAGCTGCATTGAATTACGCCTATTATTTGCACTTCCTTGTGAGCTGAGGGCCTGCTCCTGTCTCCCCTGCTTGTGTTGAGCAGTGCCTACCCCACCAGGAGCCCATTCAGAGCAATCCCATGGGTAAGCCCTCCTCCTCTTGCTGCTGCAGCCTGGCTCCCTGGATTCAGCAGGCTGTTTGCAGGGAAAGTACTGTGCAGTGTCCTACGGGCTGCAGGATCTGGCCTTACAATGAGAACGTGGTGATCTTTATTGCCTCCCACATCTGCCCCCATTGGTAGGCCTTGTTCTACTTCAGTGCTTAAGAGGCATTAGTTAATAAGTCCAGTTTTTAAGGCCAAGGCATCAGCAGAGCAGTATTAATCTGGGCTGTTCCTGCTGCTGCAGAATTTGCATCTGGCCATCTCGCAGCGGACAGCATTGTACATCTTTCAGCGTAACATGGAGCATTTGGCTATCTTGTTGAAAAGGGCTGGTTGTCCAGATCCCCTGGTGTACCATACGTCATACAAATGAGCGGAGGAGGCTGCCTTTTCTTCCCCGCTCTAATGGATCGCCTGCCTACAACTCTGGCCTGAAATGCAGTTAACAGCATGCTGCAAATATTGCTGTCCTCTCCCTCTGCCTGCCTCTGGGTCAGCCCCACCGGTCAAGCAGTTCACCACTAAAAGTCCTCCCAAGCAGCTACACATATGCATTAATTTATGCAGCTTAATGTGGACGGCTCGTCTTAGCTTGATTTCCCCAGTGGTTTTCTTCGTCAGCTGGATGGCTGGGGCCTCGCACTGGCTGTCCAGCCCAGAGCCAGATGGCAGGGTATGGTTTCTGAAGGCTACCAAAATGACATGCCTATTGTGCTCGAGGACAAAAGAGAAGCTGGCTGCATTTTCTTCTGCCTCTGTTTGCATTCAGCCGTGTTGCCAAAACAGATCATTTTTGGAGCTTCATTTTTTAGTTCATTGTGCGTGGGCTCTACGTTTTCTACTTGCAATTTTTTTCCCTCCTGATATGCATTCCTGCATCATTTTTTTTTTTTTTGCTGGGATACCCAGTAGTTTTTGTTACTTCCACCTTCCTTCCAGGGTGTGAACATACATGTACTCATGAATGCCTTATGCAGTACACAGGGATATAGGTTGCCTTACACAGCACAGCACACACACACATCCTGTTCATGGGACAATTTGGTCACATAAACAACTTATTAAGGCATCTTAGTTGGTCTCTTAGGGAGTCATTATGGGCTATGGGGTTTTGTTAAGATGGACTGGATCACCATGCTGGATATTTTAGGTATCCAGGTGTTCTTTTGGGGCACTAATAGCCAGACTTATCATTATACATTAGTTGCTGACTTTGCATCACCTCTGTTAACACTATAGATAGAGACCTTTCAGGGACCGCGTGCTAGTTTCCATAAAGATGACAGAGAGACTAATTCCCCAGCCATAATGTAGTGAGGGCTGAGCTATTAGCGTGTGAGATTCCCTGAAGATCAGGCATGAAGGAAGCTGACGCCAGGCTTGGATTGACAAAGCTTGCAGCAGAAATCGTGGCACAGACCAAGTTCACAACTCCCAGTCATTAAAAATCAGAAGTATTTAAAGCTGCCTGCTTTATTGAAAAATGAATTCCTTTTGGATGCTGGTCATACTTTAATGACAGTGATCTCTGCTTCTCCGCCCCAGCCCTGAGCTGGTTTTCCAGGCTGTCAGGCTGATGATCGGAGCCTGAAAAAGACAGGTAGATGGAGATTCCCACTCTGGGACCTTTGGGCCTTCCTACTACTGAGTTTGTGTTTGTCTAATTTAATTTGGAGGTTCCTGGAAGAGGGGCTGCCTCTAACTGCAGCTTTCAAAGCTCTGCATAGCATATGATGCTTCATTCATGATGCCTGCACTGAGTGTTAATGAGGAGGGGAGAAAGGCAGCCAAAGCACTCAGCTGGAGCACGGCAATTATGATATTTAGGAACAATGCAGTGAACCAGAGCTCAGATGAGAGGCAGGTAGCATGGGACAGTACCTCATCCATGGCGCTGAGGTCCTCACGTGGTAAAATGACAATCGCGGCCTCGGCCCATTAATGAGCACCTGAGCTCCGTTTTGAAATGGTCACTTATGGAGGAATTTGGGAGGAGAAATGGATGCTAGGATTGGTTTGCTTACAAACTCAATCCCTAATCTGATGAACCTAGCAGAGGAGTAAGAAAGAGTTAACGGGGGAAGGCGCTTATGCAGAAACACAATCCCGTTCTTGGGGAGCAATCAGTGACAACATCACAACACACATACTGTACAGCCTGCCTGATATGCCTGAGCTATGAACTTGCTCTTTGAGGTGGTAATAGTTTGGCCAGCAGCCAACAGCAGCCGCGGCAGAGCGAGCGGAAAGGGGAACTTCCACAGATAAGCTATTTTCAGCCATCGGGGCTTCTCCCTGCAAATACACAGAAAAAAGAGTGAGCCCTACGTATGCGGTCATGTGTCCTGCTTTGGTGGATTTGGCCTATTTCTGAAGAATGGCCGTAATTCAACTTGAATTCCCTTGGAGCTCAGCCAGCAAAATAGGAAGCCTTTCCCAGTGCCAGAGGAACGGGCAAGAATTTATATGCGTAACTTAGCCGCGTGGATGAAATGACAACTCGGGGCTTGGCTGCTTCCAGGGGGAAAACCACACGTCTGGGGGGGTGCTTACTCAGCACATCAGTAGTTCATCCCAGGCTTCAGCCTCCATGCAATTAAATCTTTGCCTCAAATTCTGGTTAATTAGCATTAGAATTGCAGGAGGTTCTGTGAGCACCTGGGGCTCGAGAGCCTTCCTTCTCTGCTAAAACTAGGCCCACATTGCACCTGTTGGAGGTATTCAGCTTTGCAGTGTAGGAGAAGCAGTGTTTGGCTAGGAGAGCTTGTCATGACTCTGCCACTGACTTGCTGTGCAAAACTTGACCAGGTCCTTTAACTTCTGTACCATGCTTCCCCCCCCATGTACAGTGGGTATACTTTGTGGGGGGGGTGGGGGGGTGAGGAAGCTTTGTAAGACCTGTAGGGCTGACGTGAGGCCGGTGCAGCAGGAATTATTATTTTATTCAAGCCATTAATTTCTTTAACCAGAGCGTGGATGATTTTCACCTCCACTTCATTACTTAATAAAGAAAGCTTGGAGTCCTACTGAGTATCAGGAGCTGCCAAGGCGACTGAGATACCTTCCTGCTGTAGGAGGAGGGAGTGGAGAGTATTCTCAGACAGAGGATATTAAAGGGATCCTGGTGTTTGTCCCTGTGCTAGTGTGAGAGAGATAAGTGCTCAGCTACAAAGTGATGGGCAGGGTAGAAGAGCTGGCCTGGACAGAAACAGCAGGGGCAGGAGACCTCATTTTGTGTGGCCTGCATTGTACTCACTGGGTCCCTCTGCAGTCTTTTTATGGAAGGGTTTGTTCACCCTGCACTCGGGGTACGACTGCAGCTTCTGCACATCCTTGGGCGGTGAGTCGACGTTGGGCTCCGTGGCATTGCGGCTCTGCAGCAGTCAGTACCTGAGCTCTCAAGCTGAACGCTAGCTCAGGTGTGTCTACCTCGGATTGCAACACAGGCGGCCCCTAGGAGGGCTTTGCTGGCAGGCCCCTGTACAATGGTGTGTTGGCTTGGCCACTCTTTGTTCAGGTTTGTGGGACAGAGAACTGGGGGAGTGTCTTACTGTTCCTCCAGCTCTCTCCAGCAGCCCAAGGGCTGTCAGAAAGTGGATCAGAAGAGTAGATCAGCAGCAGCAGAAAGAGAAAAAGAGGGTGCTGACTTTAAGTCTCCAGAGAGCAGGATCCAGCCCTGATCATGTCACAGGGACAAAGGTGAGAGCACTGCGGGGGAATCGGAAAGAGTAGGAGGCTGATCCCCCTCTTCAGCAGCCCTACCAGGAAGTAAGGAACACCAGGACATTCATGTTCACCTATGAACATCTGTGCCTGCGGTGGCCTCATCCATCAGGTATGCTTAGGCCAGAGATTATTCTTCTTAGTGCAAGATAAATAGGCTGCCACCTATGTCTTCAAAAGGTCCCTGGAGTAGGAAGGGGTTCTTTCCTCTCCAGAAAGGGTTTTAGTTTTTCTTTCGTTGAAGCAAGGTATTCATAGGATCATAGGAAAGTAGGGCTGGAAGGGACTTCACAAGGTCATCTCGTTCACCCCCTGCTCCCACCCCAGCCTTGGGTCCTGAGAGCATCTGTGGGCTTATTCCAAAAAAACACCCAAGTCACCTTTTCACACACACAGCAGGTTGAGCAGGGTCAAGTGGGAGGTGGTTTGAGCATTGTTGCAAAAGAGCTGTGGTGGTCCTCAGCCTTCTTAGACTCAAGGCACCCTTCGGTAGACTTGAGGCACCCCATGGAAAATGCCAGCTCTTACTTTTCACTTGTTTTAGACTACAAAAGCATACCAGAGCAGTTCTGCTGCTGCAAAGAACTCAGAAAGGCTGCAGTGGGTCAGAATGGTTTTAACACCATGGATACCATCCGAGTCTCCAGAGTCTAGAATAGACTCCCCCCAGAAGTGGTGCAAGCACCTATTCTGGATACGTTCAAGAAACACCTGGATGCTCACCTTGCTGGGGTCACCTGACCTCATCTGACTTTCTGCCCCTTGGGCAGGGCGCTGGACCCAATGATCTTGCGAGGTCCCATCCAGCCCTAATGTCTATGAAATCTGTGATTCCTATTTGAAATCTCTGGGTTTATCTTGTGAATTGTGTCTGCACACTTAATAAGGCGGGCATTGTGTGACACCTGGCTGGCAGCACCCTTAAAAGGATCTTGAGGCACCCTGAGTCAGAATCACTGCCATAAACAGACCCATGGTGCAGCTTCATCCAACCTCTGCTGCTCTTCCCTCTCCATGGGATGACGCCCTGCCAGTGCAAGGCCTGCTTGGACAATGAGGGATGCAGCGGGGACTCTCCTTTCAGTCTGTATTCCCTAACCCAGCCATTGCAAAGAGCTGTGCTTGACAGGTGGGAGAGTGAATATTGTCAAATCACGCTGTCTCAGACATGCGTATATCAAAAGGCTGAGTATCTGTCCATGCTGTGCTGGTTTCATGCCACATGCTTTCTGAAGCAATGAATGAACCATGTTGTATGTGGCAATGCCTTGGACCAGCTGGGCTAATTAAAAGATAAAGGCCCAGATCCTGGAAACCCCTCCTCCCCCACTTGCTTGGAAACGCTGATTGTTGCCGACAGTCCATCCTGACAGGGGCTAACAACACTGTGCCAGTGGCTTCAGTCGAACTGCTTGCCGGACCAAGGGCTACAGGATCAGGCTCCAACTCCATTCATTGTAAGCCACCTACTGAACTCCCGAAACCTTCCCCAGGCAAAACTTCCACCGACTTTGGGTCGAGCAAGGGCTTAGAAGAAGCTGACCAAGGGCTCGGTGGGGATTATTGAGGATTGTAATGAAAGGGAAAAGGAGAGTGCGAATTAAGTGTATCGGTGCTGTTTGCTGTAGCCCTGATAAATATGGCACCCTGCCCAAGCCTTCTATAAATCACCGGTCCCATTCGGAAAGGAGTTTTCTGAGGTAATTAATGAGCCAGTATAAAGACATTAAATGCAGAATGTGCAGTGATAGAATGGCTTGTCATTCACTGAGCCATCTTCCCCCATGTGAATAACCACAAGGGAACAAAGGCCAGCCTCCATATAGACTAAAGTGCACTATCTCTGATAGCTGGGAATGAAGTAATTCTCTGAAAATAACAAAGGCGGCAGTGAAATACATTAGTAAGCTAATTACGAGAGGGCTGTCGAAAACAGATGCTGAAAATTTAAAGCTATTATTGCAATGATTGCCAGCAGAAAAATGGGGGTTGACAACAAAAAAATTAAGACAACACAGCTCGTTTAAAATTCATTAGCCTTGGTAAATCCGGATGGCTCCCCATCTGAAGGTGGGGCTGGGGGCATATCGTTGGGCATTGCCAATGAGAAGCTTCCTTCCCTTCCCTTCAGGCTTCTGCACGCGGATGTCACCTTCACCGAGGCCAAAATTAAACATGTATGAATGCGCCAACCTAACAAGAAGATGCAAATTGGCTGCATCCAAACTTCTTCAGATGGAAAATAGACAGGCTTCCCGCAGCTTGCTGCAGGCTGGCTCCTTCCAAAGTTTCTAGCAGTGCGTCCATCCCGCAGGCAGTGCTGTGACAACACCTTGTGTAAAACCCTTGTTAGCATAACGCTAGCTAGCTTGGCTCCTGCCTGCAGCGTCCCACAGCAGCCTGGAGGTCAAAGCTGCCCAAGAACTTGAGTCTCAGTGGGGTGTTAGGCTGCAAGCATCTCTGGGCCTCCACAGCAACATCATGAATGTGAGCTATCTAACGTGACTGCCATGCAGACGTACCCGAAGGGCTCAGCTCAGAAATCAGTCAGTGCAGCAGATTTAGCACATGCATGTACCAAGAAGCATGCCCAAGGCAGAGAGCCTGAGAGCAGCTCAGGCCTGTGCTAAAGCAGTGATGCTACTTGAGTACCAGGCTGTGGTGCCGAACAGGAGCCAGGGGTGGGGTTATGTGCTGGTTGGTGCCCAGGGATTGGCGGAAGAATCAGTGTAGACAAGGTCTCGGGGTGTGCCATTGAATCATAAAGTCAAGAATCATAGAAGTGGAAGGGACCTGTAAGATCATCAAGTCCGGTTCCCTGCCGTGGGCAGGAAGTTATTGGGCTCAGACGAGCTCAACAAGGTACCTGTCCAGCCTCATCTTGAACGGGGTGATTGCACCCCCCCTGCTGGGACCGTGTTCCGGATTCTTGTGACCCTTACGGAGAAAGCGTTCTTTCTTATATCTAGCCTGAATTTACCCTCTATTAGATTACGTCTGTCCTTGTCCTCCCTTGAGGTGCCATCTTGAAGAGTTGCTTCCCTAGATCCTGGTATTCACCCTGACTTCCATGGGGGCCGGGTAGAGCTCTTTGCTGTTTCAGTCTCGCTGTCTGGTTCTTCCCTTCTGCAAGCTGTCAATGTGCTGTCCCATTGGTGTTACCTGTTGCAGCATTGCTTCAGTATCACTACAGATTGGACCCTGCTGGTACTGGCCAAGGGCAGGGAATGCATGTGGGAGAGTGTCTCATCCTGCCACTGCAGTCAGCATTTGAGGGCGGACTTGGAAATGTCCTTACTGACGGCAGCGATCTCCCTTACAGTTGAGGATGATCGCTCTCACGGGTCAAGAGAAAGGGTTGTGAGTCCACTGATGGGTAAGAAGGCTGATCCTAGAGCCACAGATTCACTGGCAAACACCACTGGGTGTTTGGGAGGGCTGTGTTGTTAAAAGAAGGGCTGGATCATGGACTTCTCGGTCTTATTTCCTTTCCTTCCATTTCTGTCGTTTTTCTGCCTCTAAGGTGAGACAGTTTTCCTCCAAGTAAGATGTACCTTCTCTCACAAGGTATCAACATGTAGCCCTGTCCTGGGCTAGTTTTTCCCAATTTGTGGTGTCAATTTGTGGTGTTAATGTTCGCCTCGAGGGTGCCCTTGAAATGTTTCCTCTGGCCCCCGCATGTCCTTTGTCCTTGGCTAAGTTGGGAGCTTAGCAGGTGTTTCGGTAAATGTACATCAGGCATGCACATGCGGTGCCCTGCGCACCGCAGCTGACGTTGAATAATCAACGCTTTCGTACCGGTGGTGTTAGCGTCAGTGAGGACGCTGGCATCTGTGTGACGATCCTTGCACTTCATGCCAAGGATCTTCCGGAGGTGGCACTGGCATTCCAGTCTTTTCAGATGGTCCCTGTAGGTCACCCAAGCTTCCCAGCTGTAGAGGAGACTTGGGATTACCGCAGCCTTATCTAGGAGGAGTTTTGTTTGACATCTGTACTGCACAAGCAGTCAAAATGGTAGTACAAGGCACATGGCACCGTTTGTCTTAATTGTATACGTGAGGCAGGAAGTACGCAGGGACTACCCCACGGACATCTGAATAGGGAGAACCTCCTGCTGCTGCTGTGGTTTGGGTAGCTCTTATGATCCAATAGTTTCTGAAGGCTGACTGGACAGCTTCTCCAAGTGAGGACCTCAGCACTGCCCACTCCCTTCGATGGGAATTCCAGGTACTCAGCACTTGCTAGGATCAGGCCCTGTCTGCCTCTCAGCAAGCAAGCGAACGGGCGTAGGGATGGTGAGAGCTTGGCGGGCCGCGTTCTGCAGAAGTCTGCACTCCAGCGAGGAGCACTGGCCCCTTCGGTTGCAAGGCCGAGGTGCAGCTGTGCTGATGGTGTGATGGGGCCCTCCCTCCTGGGCTTATGGTGCTTGGTCAGGGAGTCGCATGCTGACTCCTATGGTGTAAGAGAAGGATGCTCAACCCACAGGCCACAGGCTAGATCTGGCCCCCAGCCCCATGTCATTTGGTCCCCCGATCATGGACCTGTGTGCCAGATCAGGCATGCGGGGTGGGTGGGGTCTGATCCCATCACATGGGGCCAGGTGGGAGTAATGTGGTGCCTTAAAGCCTGATCCAGGCATGTGGGGCCAGGTGGGGGTGACACGGGACCCTGGAGCCCAGTCCTGGTGTGTGGAGGCGGTGCAGGGCCCCCGGGCCAATCCCAGTGCATGGTGCCAGGCAGAGGTGGCACAGAGGATCCAGTCCAGCTCATGTACTGACCCTGTGACACTCCTCTGCCTGACAGGGCCAAAAGGTTCAGTGCCACGGGTGTAAGACAATATCTTGTTCCAGCAGGGGCCAACCCCCCTCATGGTAGCTACTGAGCATGGGAGTAGGGCACAGCTTCTGAATCAGAGCTTCTTGGACCTTAAATGCTGGAGGCTGCAAGTGGGAGAGGAACGGTGGGGAAAACCGTGTGCAGACCCAATTCACTCTCCCTTTCAGCATCTGCTCTCTGCCTCTGTGACTCATGAGACCAGGCAAGATGGACCTATGGTCTGACCCAGGAAATGGTAATTTTTACGTTCTTATGGTGCCACCGGGATCTCCACTGAGCTCTTTCCCTTCAGTCTCAGGGCCCTGGACTCAATCTCTGGGCTGCTGGGGTGTCCTTGTACAGGCCAGTGCGACCTCTTCCATGCTCTTGCTCTGTAATGATGACAGATAACCTTGCTCTGAACTCTGTCCTCACAAACCCCATATGCAGCTCTCCAAAGCAAATGAAGAATTGTTTATAACATCAAATACTTCCCTTTCCTTCCAGCAGCAGAGCAGGAGGACCCCAGCTTTTGTTTCACAGACAGTTGCCCGAGGATACAGTAAAGGCTGTCACGGGCCAGAGTGTAATTTCTTTCTGAGAAATTACTGCCATGCACCTAGCTGGGAGAGGGCCCTCCCTGTGATGCCTCTCTCTGCTGGGGACTTCTCCTCTGCCTCTCACCACGAGGAGGGAGCCAAAAGGGCTGTTGGGTAGTAGATTTTTCCCTGCCAAACGTGTGAAATGGAAGATAAATAGGCCATGCAGGGTCATCTGTCATGCAGTCCTGTCTAGGAGGTAGTGTCAGGGTAAGCTGGGAGTAGGCAGGCAGTGGATAGGCGTTCTTTCATTTAAATGAAGACTGTGTGGTCTAGTGCAGGGATGTCCAACATATGGCCCATGGGCCGGATCCAGCCCACAGAGGCCCATGTGGCTGGCTAAAATTGGTGGCTGGGGAAGAGGGTGAGTGACTGAAACAGTGGCTCTGGTGACCACAGGGATCAATGCTACTGCCTGCAAGTCGTTTGGTCCATAGGAAGCATCTCAGTCTGGGTCCAGCCTGTAGGAATCCTTGTGGTCAGGATTTGGCCTGCAGGGCCAAATGCATTTGACAGCTCTGGGTAGGGGAGAGAGCGCTGGCTGGTGATATGGGAGATGCAGGTTCTGTTCCTGGATCTACCATTGGCCTTGTTGATGTGAATGAAGCAAGTCACTTCACCTCTCTCAAATGGGGATCATGATGCAGATTTCTTGTGTAATGTGTGGTGAGATCTCTGGCTACAGAGCACCGGATGCTCTTTTGCACAGGGTGCATGTTTTGTTAATTTTCTGCCTAGAAGTCAGCATTGCAGTGGGATGCCATGGGATGGAGAGAACCCCCACTGTATCGCTAGAGGTGTGGATGCAGGAGCTTGCTTTCCTCTGCCCATTGGCAATTCCATAGCATATGCGGCATAAAATTGCCCCGTTTGATGCGTGATCACTGCTCCTTTTCTTCTGTGGCCCATGGATCACCTCCCTCCAGACAAAGATCTCTCAAATTCACAGGAGAGTGCTCCTGCATCAAACTTTAATGATGTGGTAGTTATTTTCCAATAAGTGAACCATAATCAATACTATAAATCTACTAAACATGCCTTAAGACTGCCAGCATGGCCTGGATGCATGCGTGTTTGTGAGTGAGAGACAGAGGGAATGGGTATATTGAAGAGAAGCCCAGCAAGAGCCGAATTGTTGACCTGTTGGAGATGATGCATATGCCTATAAGTCACTATCAGGACTCAATACCCGGGGCTAAATTCTGCCCCCAGTTACATGGACAGTTCCATTATGTGACTCGCAGCTCGTTAGGAAGAGAAGCAGGGCTTTTCAGTGCTCCTGACTGCACTGGGAGCCTGGCAAGGAAGACCTGTCCTGAGGCAGGAGCACATGGAGCTGTTTCTTGGTCTCTATTACATTATTTCCAGGGACTTTTGCAGGGCACATGCTGGTGAAGGGTCCCTGTGTCCTTCAGAAAGGCTCAGCCCAGGCTTTCCCTCCCTGGGCCAGCTGTGCTCTGTCTCTGTCCCAGCCCTCCTCACCACCTGGCTGGGTACAAGACTTGTATCCCCTGGGGCACTTGTAGTTAGCTCTTTCTCCCACTTTCTGTAGGGATCTGCTTGGCACCTTCCACGATCTGGCCCAGCTGGACTTAGCTGGGGGTTTACCAAGGCAGCGCAGTTACTGGACCTCGCCTCTTTTGTTGGACAGTGGAGACATTTTGAACAGGGCCCTTTGGGGCATTTCTGCGTAGAAGAGAGAAATGTAATATCCCCTCTGTGGTTTTGCACCCTCTGGGTGCTTTATGAAATCTATAAAGCACCCAGGCCTCCAGTCACTAGCCTTGCACGTAGTAGTGCAGGTGGACGGACCCACATCACCCTGGGCACCAGGAATGGTCTAGCCACAGCCTCATGGAGCCAGCTCCGCTCCCTGTACACTGTGCTGCTCTGTGAAGGGTACACCTTCCCTCCACTTCCATCGGCCTGACTCTCTTGAACCAACATCACAGCTTTATGTGGTCATACTGTGCTGCATCGGCTTCAGGGTTTTGTCTGTGCTGTATCTGATATCACAGCTTCTCAAAATCCATATACAAGAGATCACCTGCAGGCTTTTAAATCCCTCCTCTCCTGCTGGGGATTTTCCACCTTGCAGAGTCCTGTTGCATGCCCCTGAGCTTCTCTACATGCATTACTCTGGGAATGTCCAGTGTTAGTTTGGCCTCAGCCATGGTCATCTTAGTTTATTAGGGGTGTTCACCAGGATCTGGGGGAACGTCTGTTCACCAGAGCGCCCCAAGGGATGACAAAATCGAATGATCACAAACTCCTCTACAACCGATTCAGGCTGGACATAAGGAAGAACTTCTTCACTGTCCAAGCCCCCAAGGTTTGGAATAGATTGCCGCCGGAGGTGGTTCAAGCACCTACTTTGAACGCCTTCAAGACACTTGGATGTTTATCTTGCTGGGATCCTATGATCCCTGATGACTTCCTGCCCCTGGGGCGGGGGGCTGGACTCGATGATCCTCCGGGGTCCCTTCCAGCCTGAGTGTCTATGAAATCTATAAAATTTAAAATGTTATCCAGACAATGCCAGTTTTGTAACATGCTCCTCCAGACTTAGGACCCCATGGCACTTCCTGTGCTGCAGACCTCTGGGTACAGGTCCTGGTACTCCCTCAGCACCTTCTGGACTTCCCTGGAGGCAATATTAACTCCATCCCATGTTGGGCAGCATGGCTGCTTCCTGGGATGTGATGTCAGAGCAAGAGGAAATGGACAAAAGACGAGCACGTCTATTGAAACCTGCAGACCGGCTGGGTGCCCCAGCCTCTGCCCCTCTGCACAGTAGGGGATTCCTGCAGGGGAACCCTAGAGAAAGAGCAAGAAGGAAACTCCCTGTGAGTTCCCTGTGCCCTGCATGGGAGAAACACATCCAGAAAAATGTGCGGCTTATTAGAACTGCAAGAAAGACACCCTGCAAGGACCTATCGCTCCCTGTCGACACACTGTGCATGGCTTTGTAACCATGGTCTGGCTCTGAACCTGGCTGTGATGACCCCACAACCCTGGGTGGCTCTGGTTTTTGACCCAGAGAGCACCGGCAGGTGAAGGAGATTTGTGCTCCTGGTCACAGCCAAACTCATAGGTTACAGGGCTCAGGGCCTTCTTCTGTCCGTTCAAGCCACAAGGACTGAGGCTTGTGTGAGGGAGGAAGCTTTGTACCCCCTCATGGATGTGAAGATGCCCCTGTGCTGATGGGTGGCTCCCAGAGACCTTAGAGGAAGTCTGGTGACTGCATCAGGACTCCTGTGTCCTGCTGCCCCTGCAGAGCCAGTAGCTTCAGAGCTCAGCCTGGCCTGGCAGTGAGGAGGGGTGCAATCTGGGGGCCTGTTTTGGGCCCGCGATAGTTTTACATGGTCATGTAACAAGCCAATAACTCCTTGCCCCAGATCAGGCAGTGCTGAGTGGTTTCTTTATTAAGTATCTGTTGCATATTTCTTCCCATAGACAGCGGCTCCATCACAAGATGGACTGTTAGAGTGCAGCACACTTGTGCTTTTCAACCTCAACCAGCAACTCCTTTTCAACTCCTCTCTTTAGGGGTTTACAATGGAGCCGGTTGTGTGTGTGTGTGTGTGTGTCCCCTCCAGGTTGAAACTAGGCATCGCTGCCCGAGAGCACCCCTGGATCTGATTTGAACTGTACTTAAGATGGAATCATTTCATCCATCTTTGAAGGGAAAGAATCAGTTCTGGCATTTTTAGTGGTAGAGGACCACCAAGAAGAGACAGAGGAGCCTTGCTGGCACCACTATCATTTCTGGAGCTCTGTTCTACAGCTGTCCCTCTGACACGCAGCCCTGCTGCCTCCAGTCTTGGAGGGCAGCAGCAAAGCTGTTGCAAACTGGAGACCATAAGGCTGTGGTGGGGTCAATGGACCCTAAAACTGCCAGAAGAACCATGGTGCCTTGTGCTGTGTCTTAGAAGCTTTAGGCTTGTGTCTTCCTGTACTTGATGAGTCCGGTTAAAGTCAACCGGGCTGCTGTCATGGAGGGGTGAAGACATGTGAGTAGGAACTAGCAGGCTTGGCCCCTGTCCTTGTTGGAAAACACCCAACCATGGTTAGCAAGAGCAGCACCCAACAGGGCGTCTGTCCGTCCTTTCTGGGGTCTGAATTGTTCACCAGTGCTGATTTATGCTCAGCCAAAATGTCTCCCTGGGGTCTACCTCTCCCAAGTAATGCAGCACATTTTGTTTTCAGGCCTGGAACCCGGCACGGACAATGGAGATTTGGGATTTTCAACCCTTTAATCAGCCAGCGGTGGCGAAAAGGATTTTCTTCTGTAGTGGGAGAGGCGCTGCTGCTTTCTTAATATTTCCCTCCCTTTTTAAAGCAGAGAGAAAGGCGATTTTTCTTTCCCTTTAGAGACGAGCGAAGGCCCCAGCCTCTGATACTCCTAGAGAATTAAATAGATAAATGGGCGGCGCTGTTGTTCACGCTTCACTATGCACAAAGCAGCTTGCATTCAAAACAGGGCTCCATAACCGTTCTGCAAGAGCCTCACACAATAGCATCATTAGACACGGAGAGTGAGCTTCCAGTCGGGGCGAGGCCGCGGCCCAGCTGTGAATAGCCACCGGGCCCTTGTGAGGTGGCCTTACTGCGGCTGCTGCTTTTTTTTAATACATCGTTAAAAGAGAAGGGAAAAAAAAGTGAAGAGAAGATAGATACAGTGTCTTTTCTTAAAGACTGGCTAAGCCATTCTCGTTAAGCTGGGGTCACCGAGAGGAGAGGCTCAACCCAATACAACCGGCTTCTTCCCTCGCCTCCCCATCCACCGCCCTTTTATGTCCAGCCCTTTATAGAGGCTGCTCCTCCATTCCCAGAGTGTGCAGGGGAGCAAATCAAGTGACCCCTTCCAAGATAAGGATTTCTCTTTTGCAGATAAAGCGGAGTGGGTATTTGCGAAGCCTAAACCCGCCAGCTCCTTTGAAAGCAATCCCTGAGATGGGCTGTGGGAACCCCAGGCTCTTGCGGGGAGGCTGGGGCTGGGCAGGAGCGCCAGCACCTAACGAGCCTAACAGCCGCCAAGGATTGTTTTGGCGCCGTCTGTCAGCATGAGCTCCAAGCACTTGAGATATAGGTTTAATTGGCACTTTGTGCAATTGTGCCTTGCAAAAGTTCCCCGAGCGCAATTGGCTGGACTCATTCCAGAGCATCCGGCCGCTGGATTGACTGCTTCCTCCGCAATGCCGGGGCTTCCTCGTGCCCAGCACCAGTGGAGCGCAGGATGCCTGGTGGATGAGGCAGAAGCGAAGCTGGAAAGGGGGGTCTTCTGGTCCTCAGCTGTGCAGGATTTCCCAGTTCTCCTCAGCAGGCCAATAAAAGACATGCACTCTACTCCCACCACCCTCCTGTCTTCTGGAGCCTCCATTGCTCCCATCAACTCCAGTTAGACCTGCAAGGCCACAGCCAGGTCAGCACCAGCCTTGTAGGCTTGGGCTTGGGCAGACGGTGCCTGCTATCAGTGTCCGTGGCCCTTTTTACTGCTGCCATGGCATGGAGTAGACCATCCGCAGGTTGGTTCTTGGAGCGCAAGGAGGAGCTTGCGGAGGCTGCTGGGGCAGGGATACAACCCAACTTCAGTCAAGGGAAAAGGTTCCCCCTTCGGGCAGCCGCGGTTTTACATCAGCGCTCCAGACAGGACTACGCTTTAAGGGAATCCGCTTGCCACTGACTTATTGTGCGACACTGGGCAAGTCATTTAATCTCTCACCTCTGGCATCTCGTCTGGACAAGGGGCACAGTGTTAACAACCATCCCTTGTAAAGGAGCTTGAGAACCAATGAAGAGTTGTGGACGGGGCAGATCTGGGGGGCTGCACGGGTGCACTCGCACCCACCTCTGATTCCTGCTCCAGCCAAAGTGTAAAACCAACTCCCCGGGAGAGGCAGCAACCTGTCTAGTCAGGCAGTGCCGAGGGAGACAATTGACTTCATGGCTCGTTGCAGTCTACCTGATCCCTTCTCAACTCTGCATTCCACAGGTGTTAGCGACCGTCTCTTCTCTTTTAATGGGCATGAGGGTCCACCAAATCAAGCCATCCCTTGTTCTGCAGTTCTGCTGCCTGTTAGCTGTTCCCGGTAATGAAGCTCCTATTCTTCAGCCCCGCAGATTGTTTTTAACTCATTGCAATGAAGTTATATTTGTTTTTGCTTCAATCTTCAACTGAATAATACAGCCAGAGGGCCCCTAGCTTCTAGTACAGCTTCTAGTTCATTTCTAACTGGAGAAAAATGCGTTATTTTATACATGATGGTGCATCTGATCACCTGCACTCCCCTTTTACAAATTCTAGATCCGCCCAGGGCCGTGGATAAGCACTGTGTATTGGGAGTTTTCTCCTTGTTTTTAAGCTCATGGTTGCCCTGCGATTATACCGCTTCTGGAGCAGTTCTGCTGCATACTTTCACTTGTGGACAAGTCTTCACTTGAGGTGAGAGTAGATGGAGATTTTGGGAAGCAGCATGAAAGCAGCTTCCTTTTTGGGGCATTGTTTTGCAGACAGTTGGACTCCAAGGGTGGCTAGCAGTGCTCAGCCACCCTTGGAGTCCAACTCAGCAGCTTATTCTTCAGGCGGTTCTGGAAAGCAATAGCATTGCTGCGTTGTATTATAAGGAACTCAGAGGGTTTTTCCCATCTGAAGTCATTTAAAAACAAAAAAAAACTCATTACAGCACAACCTGGGCTTCCTCAATAGTCTCTAAACACTGCAATTTGTACTGTACAGTTAGACTAGTTTCTCCCATCCCTCACCCCCACACCTGTGTCTACCCTTGATAATAATGTTTGTATTTTAATGACTACAACAGGCCTGGGATTTGCTTTGACAAACTGAGTTAATGTTTTGTTTATTTCTTTTTCTTTTTTTTTTCTTTTTTATATCAAATCTAGGTCAATCTCCTGCTTAGCACTAATGCTCTGCTGAACAAAAAAGGATTAGCCACTAATGGTTTCAATTTAGTTTTTCATGGAGTAAAGAAAAATTCATTCGATACCTATTTTCATTTTTATTACATCAGACTTTCTGTGGCATCTGTTCATCAGGAGAGTGTATTTGCTTTTCGATTAGGAGAGTCCCAGCAAACTTGTTTGCCATAATAAACCCTCTGTGAATATGGATGAGGTCAAGATCTGCTTCTTACCTGTGGGATGCTGCCGGCTTAGTGCAGAGCTGTGTCTTCAGGACTTTCCCCTGAGACCCCTGCGGCAGGAGAGGTTTGAGTGCAGGAAGACTCTACATGTACTGTCTGCTTCATCACAATCCCATACCCACCTTGTAGCCAGGGAGCCGGTGTGGAAAGTGGAAATCAAGGTCACCCTGGGCTTAGGAAGCAGTTGCAAAGAGTGGTTCCTCTGGTTAAAACTGCAGGGGGTCAGGGTGTAAGTTAGGAGGAGGATCCCCTTCTCTCACCTCTGGGGATGTCAGCGCCAGAGCCGTTTTGGAAGAGAAGTGCCACTTTCCAGAACCGCCAGCACCACACTTTGGTTTCTGGGACTAATTTGGTGTTTTAGCCCTGCCCTTTGCACAGGTCATGAGATTAGCTGAGGTTAGCTTGGGCACCACTCTTCCCTGGGAGCATGTCTGTGTGGGGATCTCAGTGCCTGGTAAGCAAGGATGTGAATTTATGGCAGACCAGCGCTCAACATTGATTTGTGAGCTATCTTGCCACAGAGACACCGAGGAAAGTTAATCTGAAGTAACTTCACTCTGGATGTGGAATAAGTCCAATTGAGAGGACCGTGTCTTTAATTCTGAACGAATGTGTCTACACAACAGTTTGATGGTGGTGTAGCTAACCTGCTTTAAATCCCCCTAGTGAATGTGGGTTGACTTTCCTGTGTGTCCCTGTATAGACAAGACCATGCTGACAATAAGTGTACCCATGCAGGGAGATACTGTGGGGTAGTTAGTGTGCTGTCAATTCATACCCAGACCTTCTACACAGTCTCCTTGGTGTAGACAAGCTGTCAGTGCAATCCTACTCACAGAGAGAGAAAATCCCATCCTGCACCAGCCCACTCCTCCTTATAACTCTCTCTGTGCTGGCTGGACCACACAAATCACAGACCAAAAGTGGCATTCAGTGGGCGCATCTACACATTCATTAATGCACCTTAGTTACTGCAGATTTAATTTAGTACTTGGCTAATTAAATATTAACTAAGTGCGCAGTAATCCCAATTACTGCACAGTACTGCCAGCACATGGTTATTTTGTGACACTTAGTGCGAATTAGCCTAATAGCACTGATCAATCGCCTATTAGCACAGTTTTTGACAGCCATGCTACTGTGCAGTAGGTGCAAAGTGGCTAGTATTCACTTTGGATTCGGCCGATTTGGAGGACAGCGATTTGATTTGGTGATTCATATCACTGTACCAAATCGATGGGGCCAAATCTAATTCGGAGATTCGGCTGCTGCTGAATCAGCCAAATCTCCAAATCTCACAGGCCCCATCCCCCGCCCACTCTCAATGGCTGCCCTGCCTGTCCCCAGCTCCCAGCTCTTTGAAAAAAAAAGCCCTGACTCGCCAGCTCCTGCCTGGCGGCATGGGGGAAGAGGGGGGATCCCCACTGCCCCATGCCATGTGGGGGGCTCTGTCATAAGCCCCCTGAGCCCTGCCTGCTCATTCAGCCCCCCCATGGCTGCCCCGTCCACCCCAGCTCCCAGCCCTTTAGAAAAAAACAAAAAAGCCCCAACTCACCAGCTACTTCCCAACAGGGGACGATCCCTCCTGCCCCGCGCTGCAGCAGCCGGTGAGTTCTGAGGTTTTTTTTTTTGTTGTTTTTTTATTCTTAAAGGGCCGGAGCTGGGGCAGGCAGGGCAGCCATGGCAGGGCTGGGAGAGTGGGCAGGGGTCATGGGGGCTTGTGGCAGAGCCCCCTACGCAGTGTGGGGCAGTGGGGGGCAGCGGGAATTGCCCCCCCCCACTGGGCAGCACCCGGTGAATTGGGGCTTTTTTTTAAAGGGCCTGGAGCTGGGGTGGGTGGGGCAGCCATGGAAGGGCTGGGGGGGGGTGGGGCTGGGGGTGCTCAGGGGGGCTGGGGGAGCAGGCAGCGGATGGGGCCTGACAGGGGTCCCACCATGGTCCCCTTCCCCCTTCTCCAGCTCTCCCTCCCCTGCCCCCTACTTACCAGCTCCGAGTTCAGCTCCAGCTCCCTGCTGCAGTGGGCAGGGACTGCCTGAATCATCAAAGCTCTCTGAATCTTTTCTGAATCAATTCAGAGAGCTTCAAATCAATTTGGACCTTTTAATTGGTCCACTGATTTGACTTGGATTTGGCGATTTGGCCACTGAATCGGGCCAAATCTCCTCTGAATTGAATAGGCACCAAGCTTCATACAGCCCTACTGTGCAGTGTTATTAGACTAAAGCACAGTAAACATCTCATGTAGATGCATCCAGTTGGGGGAATCACTGGGCCCTAGTGTCTGGTAGCAGCCCTGAGACCTTTCGCATCATGGCCATGTTCTGGAGAGAGAGACACCACCTCAGGTTTTAGACCTGACTCTGCCTGTGGTGGTTTATTTCCCTGGGAGGGGAGGACTCCACATCCGTCTGTGTGTGCTGTGTTGGGACATGGGTGCACAGTAGGCTGGGCTGGGACGTTCCAGTGCACTACGGTCTTAATGTGGATGCTCCTCACTGAACGCTGCCTTTCATACCACACAGGGAGCTGAGCCATAGGAGACCTTAGCGGGAAATAAACCCATGCACACACGTTCTCAGCGCAGATTAACGAAACCAGGCAGCAAGTCCCATTCATCCACTCTTCCTCCAATGGTTGTCCTGGGGATGCTGGACAGACAGATGGAGTTAGACAACACAGATCCATTAGACAGGTTTTCCCTGCGTGGGGAGATTAAGAGCCCAAGCAAATATTCTGGTTGCACACATTTATTTTAAAAAAATAATTACGTACATTTGCATACAAATTAGATGCTTCCCTCAGGCTCCTGGCAAAAGGCCAGTGCCACCATTGGTGCTGTGAAGTTTGGGCAGCCCTGTTCCCAGTGTATGTTTAAGCAATTAAGCCCCTCTGATAATGAAAGCCTGGGTGGTTCCTGGTAAAAGAGAAAAGAAAGCTAGAGCTCAAGTGTCTGAGGTAGGTACAGGCAGGTGGGAAGCATGGAGCATCCTATGGGTAGCAACAGAGATTTTCTTCCCTTGATTGGTGGCCATCAAGACATCAGTTTTCCAGCTCTCTCCCCTTTGTGATTTATTTCCAGGTAGGAAGCCATGTTCCAGCGATTCTTCAGTTAACTCAGCTGCTAGTTAGACAAGCTCCAGTGAAACCTTTGTCTTTTTAATGGTAAACAAAGTTGCAAACCTGCTTTAAAAAAATCACATTTTGCAGATCAACACATTAATTTTTAATGCAGCTTTGGGACACCAGCTGTCTTGGCAAGGGTCACGGTGTTTCCTAGGCATTTAACATAAGACTGTGCTTCAAAGCCACGTTATAGGGTCGTTGAAGAGTAATATTTTACTTAACATCCTGCTAACTGAATAATTTATAGCTTCTCATGTTTTATTCATAGGAAATATTAATACTAGTGTCTTTAAGAGTAGAGGTTATCACTGCAATTTTAACTTTAAGAGATGATATTAATGAAATAAAGAAATGAGCATGCATTTTTCTACCCACAGCTGTTTTCATTCACACTTTGCTCTCCACAGTCATCCCTAAAGCATGGAAGAATTTCCCATTCACAAGGAGGCTTGGCCCAGGCATTTGGATTTGGGAGTATTTTGCTGTATTATTTAACTTTGTGCAGTTCCTGATAGCTCATGGTTCCCCAGTGGCTAGTCCAGGGGTATTAATTATACAGTGCTCGTACTTTAGTGCCTGGTGCCCAGCTATCAGGTTTTGGGTATTCACATCAGATTTAGGGTACTCTTCTTTTGGTGGCTGGTGGCCTATCAGGATTGTAAAGCTTTTTGAGGTAGTGGGCTGTCTTCTTACTAAGTATCTGTACAGCATGTGTTCCTGATCCCCAATTCAACTCTTCCGTCATACAACTAATACGAAAAATGAAGTCCTAGATCATCGGAAAGTCGGGCTGGAAGGGACCTCCTGAGGTCATCTGTTCCAGCCCCCTGCTCAAGGCAGGATCATTTCTGACTAAACCACCCCAGCCAAAGTGTCTGTCCAACCTGCTCTTGAATGTTTCCAGATCTTACCACCTCTCTGGGCAGGCTGTTGCAGCGCTTCACCACCCTCAGTCAGAAAGCTCCTCCTAATCTCCAACCTCAGTTTTCTCTGCTGCAGCCTGGGTATCTTGGTTTCTTAGAGCCTCAGAGCCTGATTTTGCACTCACTCCCTAATTTAGGGAAATGTCAGTCATTTGAACAATATGAAAATATCAAAGAAAGGCACCGACTTTTCCGGGCATGGCTGAAGGATGGTTTTACTGTCCCTCACTTGGGCTGACCCCTAGGGAGGGGACGTTAACCGGAGCAAAGCCAGGGAGCCCTCTGAGTGTCTAGCAGGACTTTGGATTGGGTGGACCTCAGTCCCAAGGAGTCCTAAATGGCACATCCTGCACCAGACAGGATTCCCCTGAGAGAAGGTACTTGTCTCTGGGTTATTGCTAGGACAAGACCCCTTTAATCAGGGAATTTGCTGAAGCAAGGCATCCCCAGGCCACCCCCCATTATACCTCACCCCCATTTTGGAGGCGGCACTGCCTGGACATAGCCCTGATGGCTCTTGATTTCCATGGCACTTGGAGCTAGGCCCTTTCCTGGCATTCTTCCCCAGGCTGGTGGGTTTTCCCGTGATCCCTCCATTCCCATTTGCTGTAGCCATCAGGTGCCCTGCCCTTGCTCATGGGAGGAGCAAACCAGTTTCCACCTTCCAAATCAGAGAAGTTGTGTCATTTCTGTAGAGAAGGTCGGTTGCCTGCTGCCCTCTCTGTAGGGGAAGCAGAGCGCATGGCACTGCTGTTGGAGGCCAAGCTCCCAGCCCGGCGGGTTTCACATTACACGTAGGCCGGCTGTAATCAGGGTGTACAAGCCATGCGGTGAGCTGCTGGGCGCGGGGAACGGTGGCTCGGGTGTTCCAGCTATCTCTCAAAGGCCATCTGGCAGGTGAAATCCACTCGCACTTGAAGCAAAATGGTTATTAATGAAATGCTTAGCGCCAGAGAGCAAGATCTAAGCTCAACCTTCCCCACCCTTCGCTGGGGCTTTGCTCCTCGGTGTCATGCAATCAGCTGAACAAATGCGTGACGAGAAAGTCGAGGCTGCTGATAGGGAGTGGGTTAATGCAGGCCATATTTAATGCATGAATGCTAATAGCAGGCTCCCAGCTGCCTGAGTCCAACTGGAATCTGCAATGAGTGATGAAGCCACCCTGATGTCTCCCTAGCTTGTTTTCTAGCCAAGGCACCTTTTTTACCCCATGCCACCTGCAAAAGGAGGCAAGAGGTTGTTTTGAGGAGGGAGAGAAGTCTTTTTTAGGGCTGGGAAGGCAGAATTAGAGGGCAGAAGGGTGGTTCTTGAATCTCATCTTGTCTGGTAAGTTGAGGGATTTTCCTGTGCGTGTGGTACTGAAAATGAATCATGAGCTAAATAAGTGCTGGGCTGTTTATTAGCCCGGGATATGGTTATTGTGGAGTCAACAGGCAGCACCTTCCAATTAATTAATAGTAATAATTACTGTATTACTTATGTCTCACTAACAGCATGCCAGGCGCTTTGCACACAAAGATTATTGCTATTACTGCACGCTGAATCGGGATGGTTTTTCTTCTCCTTCCCTGGATGCTTTGCAATTTGTCCTTTCCTGCCAGCTGGCTGGAATGAGAAGCCAAGGCAGCCATGTGTATTGTGGCCATGTGGGGGCTAACCCAGAGAGGTCCTGAGTGCTTTCTGGTAACATCAGGCTTGCCGGATGCTCAGGGGCAGGTCGGAGGTGTGCAGTGTCCCTCAGAAGTGGGGTCGGTGGTGATTCAGTTCTACAAGGAGCAGAAATGAGCAGTGCAGGAAGATGCAGGGTGTTTGGTTATGGAGAGGTGATGTGGAAGTGGGAGATGATGGTTCTCACTTCTTACTTTACACTTCAGTGGCACTGGAGGTGACGTGGGCCTTGTCCACAGCAGTGACCACAAGACAGAAACCCACTACTGTTTGTTAAACTTGCTCTCTGCAGCAGTGTCCCTGGTTCCCTGTAATGCTAACATTGGATTCCTTGATGTGCACATGCCCTCTCTCACCATGTCCTGGTCTTCTCTCCATTTCTGTGGAGCATGGTAACATCTTATGAATGAATCTACGTTGGATCCTTTCCTGGATGACCACAACACGCTACAAGATACAGTGTTGTGCCAGGAGCTTGGGATGCTCAGTAGAAGTGTTCACCGATTAGCTTGCTTAAAGGGCCCCTCAGAAGCAGCGTTCCCTTTATATGCAATTTTTGCTTGGCAGGCAGGCAGGAAGGCCTGACAAAGCTCAGGCTTAATGGCATCAGCTTTATGGTCTGGTGATTGAAATGACAGGGGCGCTGGGTCTTGAGTGCTAGCACCATCAAGGAAGACCCGTTGCTGCTGTTTTGACTGTGCCGTTGCAGTGTCCTGGGGGCTTCTCTGGACTCCCAGCCAGAACTCCCTGGAGTGAATGCTATGTGAATTCTTGTCTGATTGATGCAACTCACTGTTCTGCACTTCCTTGGTCTCAGTCAGGGCTACTCAAGGCAACATTTGGCTTGTTATGTATTTGCGTTCATTAGGTTGCCGGGTGTCTGCAATAGGTTTGTTACTTGTACAGTACTGAATGGGGGGCTTCTGCTGCTATTGGGGCATGGGGCAAATAGGCACAAAAACTAGCACTGGGAGTTGAGGATGGATCACTAGCAATGTTGGGACATGTTTCTATCATTTCAAGTCTTAATTTACTGTGGTTGTAATCAGTCCTTTTGTGGTGCTGGAAAGCAGGAACTGGAAATGAGCTGAGGCTGCCTGCAATGTGTGTCAAGCAGAGGTTCAGAATCGACTGCCAGGAAAGGTTCTCCCAGCTTGTTCTGTAAGCCTTTCCAATGCAGAAATGACAACCAAGTTAATGCCATAGTGAAGCCATACACACAACAAGGATGGCTGTGGGTGGTGGGCTTGAAAGGTCCTCGCAGCAGTGGAATAAAAAGAGCCTAGGAAGAAGATGCTCATTTTCTACTATTAGGCCTGATCCAAAACCCAGTGAAATCAATAGTATAAACTGTCAGTGAATGCTACTGCAGCGTTGCAGCATCCTTCTTGAAGCTGTGATAACAGAGGCACTTGCAAGCTTCATTTCTTAGTGGAGATGTTTCTCCTTTCAGTTTAAGTAAGATTTAGGCACACGAATGCACAGCTTCTAAGCACTACTGCTTCTTTATCCCAAGGGATCGGGTACATATTCAGGTGGGATCAAGCAAGCTTCAGCTGTATTTTTGGCAACTTCGTTGCATCACCCAAACTAATTCTTGACTGCTGGGAGCTGAAGTCATTGATAGCTCTGCCAGCCAAGGTCACTGCAACCTTTGTTGGCAGTGCTGTTTCTTAGTCTGGATCTCACCTGCCCCTGTTTTTTCCCTTCTCTTCCAGCTATGTCCGACTTCCACATTCACCCACAGAATGCAGTTGTGGAAGAAGGAGGTATTGCACGGTTCCAGTGTCAGATCCATGGGTTACCAGAGCCTGTAATCTTGTGGCAAAAGAATCGTGTCCCCATCAGTACAGATAACAAAAGGTAAGAGGCGCGCAGATGACTTACCACGCGCGGTTTCTCTCTGCACCCACAAGCATGTTGGAAACAGGTCACAGCATCATAGAAAATGAGGGTTGGAAGGGACCTCAGGAGGTCACATCTAGTCCAGCCCCCTGCTCAAAGCAGGACCAGCCCCAACTAGATCATCCCAGCCGGGTCTTGGTTGAGCTGGTTCTTAAAAATCTCCACGGATGGAGATTCCACCACGTCTCTGGATAACCTATTCCAGGTCAGCCAAATTCAGTCTTGCAAGCCCAGTGAGATGGAAAGGTCTCTCTGCTGCCTGGCTCCATGGGAGTCACTGTCCTTCTGTCATGAAAAGACAGCTGTAATATATCTTACAGACTCCATAGGATCCTTTAGGCTTAGAGATGTGCTAAATTAATGCATCCCTGGGCCACGCTGTTTCTGCCTCTTCCCAGCTGACACCGCTCATTCTGCAGGACTCTCTGGTAGAGGAGAGATTCAATGCAACCTTCACTGCAGGTTGATTTTCCTGTGCTAGGAGCCCTCCATCAGGTTCTGTGCAGGACCTGACTGATCAGCCCACACTGCATGTCCTGTCCCATCTTTGCTTTGGCTCAAGTGGTGTGAATTTCCCTTTTGCTGCTGAGCCAAAGTCAAAGGGACAAGTTATATGAGCAGCAGCCTGGTGCTAGGAGGCCCTTTGAGGAGTTCAACTCTGACCTCATCAGAAGTCTCTGAGCTGCCTTGTGATATGGTGCCTTGTCAATAATGAGATGAACAGAGGGATCCTCCTCCTAAAACCTATTTAGCTCCTTTCCTATTCAACCAGCCTTTAAAAAAAACCAACCAAACTCATTTCCTCTCCTCCCTTATAACCCTGAAATACCCCCTCCTTACTTCTTTGTTTGACAGGTCCCTCCCTTTGCTTAGGAAACAGTTTGATCTTCCAAGAGTTGGCAGAAAATGAGGGGGCAGGTGGGAGGGCACGTAACAGGAAAGGAATGACATGCTATCTGCAGCCCATGCTTGTCACGGCTGCCTCTGATCAGCCCCTAAACAAGATTTCCTGGAGAGCGCGGATCTTAGCACACCTTCTTCACAACTCGCTGTCTGCTTAGGAGGAAGAGATGCAATGAGGAATCAGAAGAGATTTTTTTCTCTGAAGGCCCCTGGTCTCAAAATGTCATTTCAGTGCCAGAAGGAAGCTTGGTGCTTGAGAGGCTAAAACAAGACGCAGAAGAACTGAAACAGTGGTCGACCTTTTCAGCTTCTCCATGAACTTACATTAGAAGCACCCAAGAGACTGACTGAGGAATAAAACTGCAGCCATCAGATTTTGCTTTTCCTTGTATTATCAAATCTTTTTTCTTAGGCAACTACAGGCTTGGCTCGTGTTGAGTATTACACAAGGAGCTATGCAGAGGTCCTGGCTAGCCAGCAGCATGGCCCAATGGGACTCTGTGGTATAGATAAATACCAGTTAGGGTGAGTAAAGGCTGCAGACCTGAGCCTTGAAAGTGCATTCATTAAAATGAAGCTGTTGAAACTGGAACAAGTCATAGGTTCATAGGAAAGTAGGGCTGGAAGGGACTTCACGAAGTCATGTAGTCCAGCCCCTTGCTCAGGACAGGATCATCCCTGACTAAACCATTCCAGCCAAGTGTCTGTCTAACCTGCTCTTGAAAATTTCCAAGGATGGAGATTTCACAACCTCTCTGGGTAGCCTGTTCCAATGCTGAACCACCCTCTGAGTGAGAAAATATTTCCTAATCTCCAATTTAAATTTCCACTGCTGCAGTTTGAGACCACTGTTCCTACTCCTGTCCCCTGCAGCCACGAAGGATAGTCTATCTCCAGCTATGGGAATTACAGGAGGAGAGCTGCGTGCACCTTTGCTCCAGAGATGCCAAAGATTGGAGTGGCAAAGATTGCTGCAGGCTAGGGTCAAAGTGTATGCCCAGTGTTGGGGGCTTGGGGATGTGCCCATGTGTACGGTAAGGAGTTGAACAAGACCACCGCCCCTCCTTACAACTGAGGCTGAAAAGGAACAGCCGCAGAATCCAGTCCTGTGATCACCCAGCATGTTTTCCATTGCTTGCCCTTTGCTCCTCCTTGGATAAGGGAGAACTATCTCCTGGCAAGAAGTTAGATTAGGTTCCTCCTACCTGTCCTGAGCATCTGGAGTCTGAACAGATTCTGCTTCCTGTGGGAATAGAGAAGGTTTCTATCATGAGCTCTGTAGATTAATCTCTGACACCCAAGAGACTGGGTGAAGAGAGCTGCTTCCTCTGTAACTGAATTGGATTTCTACATTAATCATGGATGGTGCATTTCTGTGTATAAATTGTTTATAAATGTGTATGCTGAGTCTTACGTTTTGAGGCTTTGAAGACAGAATAATAGCTTTGGAATTGAATCTTCTAATGCTGTGGGCAGATTGTTAACAAAAATGAAGGCTTCTGGTGGTATAATTCATCCAAAACAAAGAACATTTTAAAGTCCCGGGGAGATTGCAATCAACTTCAGTACATATAAAAATGATTGCTCTCACGCTGTCTGAGATACTCAGCCAGGCTTTCAGAACCCGGCATAGAGAGCAGGTTACAGATACTTAACCATATGCTGATCTAGAAAAAGATATTCTCCAGCTTCCAGATGGAACTAGATTATTAACTCATCAGAGTGTAATGACCTACTGCCAGCCAATTTAAAGATATGGCTGTAAAAAAAAAGATGCTAAGCAACCTATCATAATACAGTAAATATATATTATTAAAGCCCAGTCGCTTAAAGTTCTAGAGATGACTGAAAATGCCAGAAATTTCAAACCTCTTCCTAAATACTCTACCATTAACCTATTTTAACACTGGTAAAATAAGAACAAATGGCAACAAAAAAGTGTGCTAATGACCTCTGGCATTGGGAGATGGTGCGAGGTTCACACAGACCCAACTCCATAAAGATCTAATACGACTGAAAAAGCATTATTGGCAGGGCCCAGGGGAGGCGATACCACTACAGTTTGCCAGTAAACGTTGCCAACAGTACAGTGCATTCCAGACTGAGTCCAGCACAGATAATTAATCGCTGGTGAGATAATGTTTTGTACCTCCATGAAGCCAATCAGTGCCATCAGGCAGCACATATTAGCGGCAGACTCCTATTGAGGTTCATTTGTGTGGACAGTAGCAGGCTTCTTTTGTCCTTCGAGCAATAAAGTCTGGAATTTCTCATGTGTTCTGTTGTCCAACTCTAGTAACTTGAAAAATAATATTAATAAAGGCTAGGAAAGGATCCCAGGTGCAGACAGGGCAGTGTTCAGTGTGGAAAAAAGTCCTCAACTCTTTTCTCCCTGGGGTGGTTCCATCTCTGAGATGTTTTCTTCTGCAGTTGACTTGTCTTGTCCCACATGTCCAGCCAAATGCACTGCTGAGGCTGCCACAAAGTCCTGCTGTGTTACCTTTGACGCATAACATCCCCTGGAACATTGGCTCTTTGAAGAGAAACTCCTGCTAAAGGGACATTTCCATGGAGAAAATCTTAGTATCTTATGTGTCAGGTATCCAGGTTGTAGCCATATTGGTCTAGTGGAAAAGGCAATCAGATGATATCTTTTATTAGAGCAACAAGATTTTTGCAATTAAAGAAACTTTTTTGCAAAAATCTTGTTGGTCTAATAAAAGATACCATCTCTACTATGAGTCCTGATTGCCTAGTATCTTATATACAACTCTAACTGGGGGGGTTTGACTGCTGTCAAAGGCGCATTGGAAAGTCAAAGATCCTGTCTCTGAAAGAAACGGTCTTTGTGTTACCAGACTTGAGATCCTTGAGTTGGGGTGAGCTTGGCTTGGGTGGCACCTTTGTGTACTCCCAGACACAGGGGTGCTGGGAATCCGTACTGTCAGAAGCCCGAAGTCACCTTGGATATACAACTCTGCTGTCCAGCCATGTTTATTTAGCAAATGCTTTGCTTTTTTGTGCCCTTTAGGTACACACTGCTTCCAAAGGGAGTCCTGCAGATCACTGGGCTGAGAGCTGAAGACAGTGGGATTTTTCACTGTGTTGCTACAAATATTGCAAATGTGAAATTCAGCCGGGAAGCCAGACTCACCGTGTCAGGTTCGTAGGAGCCAGCCTGGTCTAGAAGTTCTTTTCCCCATTCCCCTTCTCCCCTCTATTTTGGGCTGGGACAACTTAGCATAGTGGTTCTCAACCTTTTTAGACTCAAAGCACCCCTCAGTAGATTTGAGGCACTAGCACCTCAATAGACTCAAGCCCCCACCTTGGAAATTTCCAGCTCTCAGTTTTCACTGTTTTTTTTTAACTACAGAAAAATACCAGAGCAATTCTTGTGTTGCAAAGAACTCAGAAAGACCACAACAGGGCAGTTTTTAACACTATGGATTCCTATTTGAAATCTCTTGTTTTTTCCTGTGAATTATGTTTGCGAACCTAACTGTGCTACATAGCACCCTTGAAAAGATTTCAGGCACCTCTGGGTGCCATAGCACCCTGGTTGAGAATCACTGGTTTAACAGATCATTACTGAGGTTCCTGTCAACGGGCTTTCTTCTGCCCAAGAATACTGCATTCATTCTTCCTGAGTATTATTAGTTGCTGCCAGAATGGTCCATTTGATTGCAAATAAATCTGTCTCTTTGCCTTTAAATTAGTGCCGGTTGCTGCGTGGGGAGGGAGCAAGGTGGGAACATGAGTTACGGCAGCTTTACATTAAATAAATCCCTTTTGAAACGTGAAAGATTCATCATCTCCTTATAAGCTCTGTCCACTCCTGAAGTAATTGTAACATGCAGCATGATCAATTATTTATCCAGGAGGAGAAATATATTCTGTGTGCTGTTAGCACTGCATTACAGCCCAAGGAGCAGTGGCGCTTCCAAAAGAAAAAGCACGGGGAAAATCCTCCAGAAGAATAAGCTGTTTTAAAAAAAAACCCGTTGGCTTTAACCCCCTGATTGAATCTGATGGGAAATTTTGCCATTGGCTTCAGTTGTTCACTCCTGACCGTACCGAATATTATAGGGGGGAAAGCGATAATGTTTATGGGGGCTCCATTCCAATGAGTGGCTGAAGTGGATGTACATGCTGTTGGGTGCCCGGATGGTTGCTGCCCAGCCTCAGGTACCGAATACCAAACAAACAGAGGAAGCCAGCGCAAATGGAGCAGGACAGAGGTTTGCGTACACAGGTTTGCATTTTGCCATAGGACACAAAAACCATACCTGCAGGTGATATCTGGGTTTGTAATGGATGATGGTTTAAAGTCCCTTTGAAATTACAGCCAGCAACTTTCCCTAACTTCACTAGAGGCCTGCAACTGTCTGCTGTTAAATAATCTTGCTAAGTGACTATTTTGCAGCTGTTTCGAGGAATTGGCCAGTCAACCAGTTTCTACTGTGCCACTCATTTGGATGATGTCAGTTGTGTAGTCTACTATTTAGCCTTACCTTTTTCTATCTCTTCATTTCATAAAACCTCCCTTGATATTTCAGAAACTCTCCCTAGAGATAGGAAGAGAAAGCCTGACATCAAATCATGCAGCCAGGACCAGCTGGGCAGCTCACAGGAAATGAGCATGTTGCTCCCTTGTCTTGCATAAGGCCGTGAAGGCCCTCTGCCTGCTCTCCAAAGAAAACAAGCAGTTTGCCTCTTACTGGTTTCAAGCCACTGGCGGTCCTTAGGTCAGATTGTTTCTGAACAGGCACCTCTGGGCCAACAACCCAGTGGTCCACATTTCCTAGAAGAGAGCCCCTAAGCTAATTTATATGCATGTTTCCTGGAAGAGATTGTACAAATAGGGTTGTACAGGAGCTGAGTCTCCAAAAAGCTGCTCTGTACAACTGTGCATGGAAAATCAGTGCAACATAGCCATAACCCAGCATGCAAAGGGTGAGTCCTATTCAAGACTCCAGCTGGAAGGTCAGTAAGTGCTGTTGAAGATGCACAGGCAGGAGCAGTGCTCAGCTTCTGAGGCTCTGCAGAGCATACAGGTGCAGGAGTCCTACAAAGGGAGTATCTATCCTGCAGCTAGCTTAGGTCCAGCCAGCTGTGCCTGCAGTCAGTGTAGGCTGCAACGCTTGCTGGGGCAGCTGGGTAAGTGCACGGATGGTTAGCCAGTGCTGAGCTCCTTGCCATTGCAGCTGTACTGCCAGCAGTTGCCCTAGCTGAACGCTGGCTCAGCCATGGTTTGGGGGGGTGCAGTGTGCTGCAGTGTAAGCAGGCCCTCAGATTTCAAGTTTCTGGAGGTAGGGGCCATGTGATAGGATCCCCACATCCCACAGTAACAACTTGGAAAGGATTAATGAAGAGTCTCCTCATTTGCCTCAGCTGGGATGAAGCCACCCAGGTGGCTGCTATAAACCTTGCAGGCAGGATAGAATAGGGGCAGAGATGGAGATAAGCTGTACAGGGAAAGATCACCAAGCAGGGAAGGTAAGAAGCTGTTCAGGAAGTGCCTGAGCTCAGAAGGAATGGACTTTTGCTGCTTAGCATAGGGACCCTGGGCTGAAACCCAGAGGAAGGGGTGGGCCTGGGCTTCTGACCCCCTTGTGATGGCTTTGGAGGTAATGAGGCCAAGTACTAGTGAGTCCCAGGCTGGAGAGAGTCTCAGGGCTGGGCATGCAGCTATCTGGCTCTGGGGCTTTGAGCATGCTGTTACTCTGAGAGGGCCGAGGCCCTTAGTTAAAGCCAGGAGGTGATGAAGGGCCTGCTGTGCTGGGCCTGGCCCTTGGGATGCCCTTTCACAGGCCTTGTACTTCCTCTAGTGTGTTTTGTATAAGGGTGTCCTGGTCCAGGGCTAGGGCTCTGAGGCGCTACAGTTAATAACATCCTCTTGGACACTACTGTGCTGGTCCAGATGTGTCCCCAGGAGAGGGCCTGTTCAGATAGGGGCACTCCAGCATAGAGTAGCAATTTGGACTCTCTGGTTGAGGAGCTGCTTGGGTTCCTGGGGCCCCTGGACAGGACATTGGCCTCATAGACGAGCCCTGTGTTAGCCTGAGCCCTCATCTTCTTGGGTCCTACAAACCATTGCCTACTTGCTGGGACTGAACTTGCTTGGCGAGTCTCATGACACAAAACCAGTTGTACCCCTTGGAATTGGTCATGTGGCTGGTGACGGATATTGGGGAGCAGCTTTCCCATGCTGAATGGCAGGTTGATGGCAGTGCTCCCCCTAAGACAATGGCCTTTGAGGACGGGAAGTGGCTGGGGGGAGAGAGAGGCTGTATGGGGCCAGAAAGCGAGTGACTGGTCCTGAAAGCACTGGTAGTACCAGGCGTCTGTCCCAGCACTGGATGCTGATTCATCTGATGTATGTGAGCTGCGGCTGAAAGGAAGAAAAAAATGAATAGTGAAGTATCAGTGGAGGGAAGTTGGGTTTTCTCCACGTGCTGCTCTGAGTTGTTAGCTCGCTCTGGCTGGAACATGCTAGCTCTTCTTGGGGGACTCTCCAACCCTTGGAAGGGACACTTCCAGGGTCTGCCATGGGTAGTGTCTATGTGGATTCTGCCTAAGAAAACCAAGTTACTCAAAGAATAGCTACACCATGTGTGTCGTCCCAGTATAGGCACCGGCACCCAAGCAGAGGTCACACCATTGCCCCAGCATAAGCTTTGGTTCGAGTCCAAGATAAGGCTTTAGCTTTGGTGTGAGTCCACATGCACATCCCTTCACCAATATAGGCTTTGCTTCTGTGCTGCTTTGGCAGTGATGTGGACTACGTTGTGTAGGAGAGCTTTATTAGCATTATGGAACAGGAAGCCGTGTTGCAAACCTCTGCACCTTCTTCTTGGACTGGACTGTGGGAGTGGCAGGGGTAAGGGTGTGCGCTGTTCTTCACCTCATAAGTCAGGCTCTCTTGTTTTCCGCCCCCAACTATCAGCCAGTATCTCAAAGAAATGGACCCAAGCCAGTTTTATGCTGTAGATTTTGAACTTCTCTGGACTTCTTTGAGACTCAGGATACTGATAGAGGGCCAGAAGAGAGAGATTCAAAAGATGAAGGTGCATTCTGGTATGTGTTCAAGAACCAGAAGGCAGGGGTCTGGGTGGTGGGGAGTGGTTTCCAGTTGAGAGCCTGGCCCAGCCCTGAGAACTGCTCTGGAAAGATGCTTTCTATCCTCCCATGTGCTTCCACATGGGGCAATAGGTCCATAAGATGGGCTGTGTGCCCTCACTCCATCTTTCTTGTTGCCACTGGTGGAGGCACGCTGATATGCTGTGAAGATGGACCCGTGGGATGCACTCAGCCTCCTGGATATCCCTTTCCCACAGCAGTATGGTGTCCCAGTGACAGCAAGCAGCACAGACACTTTTTCCATCCTCTTGATGGACTGTTTCCAACAGGGCTGGAGTAGTTGCTTCCTTGCGGCTGCACTGCCCCTGCACTAACACCCTTCCCACGCAGGCAATAACAGGTATAAAAGCACATGCTAGTGACACTTCCCTCTCTCACCCACTGCTTGTCATTTAATGGCACAAGGGGCCTTTTGCCAGGCTTCCTTTAGATCCCCTTGTCATTGATGACAGAGGCAGGGCCTCTGGAGCCTTGGTCCTTAAATCAGTTCTCCTTAAGAAGAGAGTCTCTTCCCTTTTATTGCTTTATGTTGTTTGGAGCCTTGCAGATCCTTCAGCTGCTGGCCCCGTGAATGGAGTTTCATATGGCTGTGAAGTCCTTTGGGCAGAAATGACGCATTGAAAATGCATTGCAAGGGTTAACTCTTGCCATGGCTATAGCTGAGGGCTTCTGAAATTCTCACCAGAGGAGCCTGGCTGTTGGCTTGTACATTTGGCAATGCTGGTCCTGCTGGTTGACCCTGGCTGGGTCACCCCATTTCCCTGTGCTCTCAAACACTGCCGATCATTAATAATATCAGAGCATGAACATTTAATTTACTGCTTGTTTTATAGTAAAATGAACTTAGCAAGGAAGTCAACTCAACAGCCACACACACACACACGCACGTGTACGGTTTTCCCTTGACTCCTTGTGCCTTGGATGTCATTCGTTATAACACAACCCATAATATTACTTTATCACCCTCTGTGCAGCTGCTGTATAAATGATTAACAAATGAGCCATTCTGATTTGTGCTTTCCTCACTACCACAGTAATATCTTCCCCAGTGGTTTCTTGCCTTCAATCCCTGGTGCATCATGAAGGGGTAAAGCTAACCAGTGCAGTAAGCAATGAAAACTAGGAGGAAAACCTTGCAAAGTACTTTCAGTTGCATCATTTCTAGCTAACGAGTGTTGCAGTCATGACAGACGCCATGTGCAAGGGTCCACAGCTGATGGATCTTGAAAGAAGAGTTAAAAAAAAACCCCTGAATGCTAATAGCAAAGCAGATTGAAATGAACCTGTCAAGCCTTTCACATCTCCCTTCTCCCACTACTCCCCTCAAACTCCCAAGGATAAAAATCAATGCAAGTATTTCTCCAAGCAGGTGTACAGAATATTCTTGCCAGCGGCAACCCGGGGATTGTTGAAATTCCTTAAAACACTGCTGGACCTCGGACTTTCTCGAGTCTAACCCAGGTCTCACCATAACATAAGAGCTGGAAATACAACAGCAGCTGCCAATGGGGAAAGACCAAATACAGACTTTGATTATTCAATAAAACATTCATTGAGCCAAAATGCCCAGCCTGGGGATTGTCCTGGCTTTGGCCCAAGCTTTGCTTCTCTGTCACCAGGCCGATTAGTAAACTTAACTGTGGGTAATAAAGGACCGTGTTATGGGGATCCACACTGTTGTGAGCCTGCAGTGCAGGTTAGAAGTCTACTACTTGGAGCTACAGTCGTGCTACATATGGAAATACCTGGGGCCTCGCCCCAAGTCAGGGGTCACTGTACTCCCTGCTCTGCAAACTACAGCAAGAGGCCATGCTTGTCCCCGAAAAGCTTAACTTCTAAATAGACCAAAGCTGAATTTGCTTTGGCAAAGGGAGCACTGAGGCACAGAGAGATGGTAAAGCCAGGAGTGGCTGCCCGTTCCTGACATACAGACAGGTTGTCACCCTGCTGTCCCAGCCCATGTAACATTCCCGCTGCTGGGCACACCCCACCCTGCTGCCTGAGTCTGCATGCTACATTTTGGGGGTTGGAGCAGAGGTCCCTGCCTTTGGCTTCTGTCTATGGCATGTTCTGTGAGTGTGGATCCTCTGTTTACTGTCCCCCCTCCTGGGCGTGAAGACTGGAGTTCAGTGACCTAAGCCTGGTGACTGTTGCATGCTCCCTTGGACTCTCCTGTTACATAAGGCTGCTCACCCTTTCCTAGAGCTCCAGGGTTGTGGGCACCCTGGTTTATCATTCTTCTCTCTTGGGCCTGTGACAGTTGAAGGATGAACTGCACGGGCTTTGCAAATGAGACCTACAGGCCTGGACAAAGTGGTGACTCCCCTATAGAGCAACCCTGACTCGGGTTTCCTTGTCCTTTTGGAAAGCTCTTTAAGAATGCCTTCTATCCTCACCTAACATGGCTTCTCATCTAGAACGGGATGTCAACCGGGGGTACGCATACCGCTGGGGGTACTTGGGAAGGCCCCAGGGGTTACACAGTAGTGGCGCAGGGGTGGGATTGCTGCCACCATCCAGCACTTCATTTCCGCCACAATTTCCACCGCTGCGCATCGCTTCTGCTGGGGGACCCCTGCTCCCCCTGCTCGTCGACCAGCTGCCAGGGGACCGCCTGCTTCTTGACCAGCCACCAGGAGTACATTGACCAAAAAAGGTTGAAAACCCCTAATCTAGAATATGGAGCCCCTCTGGTCTCTTCTCCCTCTCTTGAAAATGCTGGTGAGCAACACTTTTTTACCAGTGACCCATGACTACAGGTGTTAGACTGTTAGTCTCCCACCGGCCAACCACCTGCTTATTTATCAGTTCACATGGACAAACAGGTTTCTCTGGCCAGGAACTCGCCAAAAGTGCTTCCTTGTCAGTAAATGATCATTGGGGTTAACAGTCCTCCATTGTTAGCCCTGTGTTACTGCTCCTTGGAGCTTCAGTTTAATGTGGAGTTGAGAAGACAACAGAGGCACCAGTCCCATAATAATGGAGTTTGCAGGGTGACTCAGATATTCATTGCCCCCAATATCAAATGAAAAGTGTGCTTTATACCCCTTTGTGCACAGCCCATAATCTGATTCAGAGACAAGGTGACTTGGCACAGCTTGTCCTACATGCAGGAAAGCTGTTGCTGCCTGTCCTCCATCACTTTTGATGCCGTCTTAATTTCAGCTGCTTTTATTGGGTCCTCGGTGGCATTTGGATATCACCGCATTCCCTGGGTGACAGCTGTGAGGTGTTGGGTTATGATATCTCAAGCATGCATCTCATGGCATTGTTAAAGAGCTCACCTGCCTACCTCCTGGAAGGTGATAAAACTAACACAAGTCACTCTAGAAAGAAAGGAGCAGTCCTGAAAACCATAAAGCTATAGGGAGGCTGAAGGGAGGGTTAGTTCTCTGGACAAGACACTGTGCAGGGACTCAGGAGATCCAGGATTCAGCTCTTCTGTATGCAATCTTGAACAAATCATGCAATCTCTATGCACAGCTCTTTCCCACCTACTAAAATAGAATAGGCCTTTCTTTGTCTGTCTGGTTAGAGTACAAGCTCCATTAGATGTGGGTGCCATAATATGGCTTAATAGCATGTAGCAGTGGCTCTCAGCCTTGTTAGATGCAAGGCAGTGGAGGGAGGGCCAGTGTCCATGTCCGAGTCACTCTGATTCAGTCTGCGGTTGTGCGGCCCTCATTGGTGCAGCTGTAGGTGTTTGACCCCTGGCCACTTAGAAGTTGGATAGCCGTGTAATAAGGTTCTTACACCTATTGTAAGCCCCTGCCTCAGTCCCTGCTGTCTCTGCAGAGCCAGGGCTTTTAGGGTATCCGGGCCCTGGGATGCTGATATCAGCACTCATGGGCATCGTGGCCTGCCTTATGAAGCAGTAGGAGACTGTATTTTCCTGTTTTTGCTGTCCTGGGTCCAAATGAGGGGTGGTCGACCTGTGGCACATGTGCCATAGTTGGTATAGGCAGCCTGTGTGTGCGGGTGTAGCAGATCAGGGATGGAAGAGGGAGCACAATACTTAATAGGACAGGGAGCAGAAAGCAGAGCAACAGCTTGCATAGGGATCATGTAGCATGGAGCAGGAAGTAGAGAAGCAGATCAAGTAAGGGAAAGGGGTTGGAGTGGCACTCAGGAAGGGTGCAGGGCTAATCTGTTGTATGGCTGCCAAAAAGGTGTACTCCCCTCCCCCCAGGTCTAGATGACCCTTGAAGTACTCCCCAACCTCAGGATTCCTGGTCCGGCAGATATGGCTAACAGTGACTGTCTTTGCAGGCTCCCGCTCGACTGCTTACAAGGATCCCATGATTCTTGTTGGCCCGGAAAACCTCACCCTGACTGTGCACCAGACTGCTATCCTGGAATGTGTTGCCACTGGAAACCCAAGGCCAATTGTGTCCTGGAGTCGACTAGGTAAGCTAGTGGGTGGCAGGAAATCCTGGATTCAATTGATTGTTGTCACCAGGGGAAATAGCTAGATGCCACCGAGTATTTATTGCATTGAGCAATCCAGCCTTCCTTTTACTGTTCAGGTTAATTGTAGACTCAGAACTCCTTTTATCTTTCTGTCTGTGCTATGGGAGCAGCTTTCTGATGAGTTCCTATTTCAACCTGTTATAAAAGGGGGTGGGTTACCACCATAGATGCTTCGTGAAAGGGGATAATTTTATCTTTCCAAGAAGTGACAGCATTTTCTGTAGCTGCATCAAAAGCATCAACAGTGCTGGCCCCAGAGAAGTGAATTCATACACAAACAGTCAAACACATCTTTCAAGAAAAACAGACTCCAGAGCAACTGTCTGTCTCTTGAGAGACTTAAAATAAACCCAGGGAAATGGGAGTGGTTAATAGGTGCACATATGAAGCTTTGAAGAGTAGCTGCTTGGTGGAGAAGTGAACAGCATTTGTTGATAGGCAGGAAAACCTGAGCTGCTGTCAAAGCAGATCTCACAAGTGGCATAGAGCTAAGTGCTGTGTTTCTTGCAATGAGAAGCAAATGTTTTTTCCAGCTCTGCCTGCTCAAAACATGAGTCCAGAGAGATGTACACCGCAGAGCGCTGCTCTCATAGCGAATGGCCCAGCAGGTCTCTCTCCTGAATAAATTGCTGGTGGCCACCTTCTTGCACTGTGGGACCAGAGAAGGTTTCCTGATCTGCTGAACCCCGGCAGCCTTTCTCCAGCCCTTCAGCTTTCCCTCTTCTGAGGTCACTTCATTCTTACAGGATCTTTCCACTTGTGGATTGCATGTTGCCGAAGGCGCTTGTCCTGCCTCTCATTGTCTACCTGTGCTTACCCAAGACTGTGACCAAGCTCCTTGCTGTTTCCATCATGACCTCTTGTTCTCTGAACTCTGCTGTGGGCAGGATGGGTTCCCCTCTTCAGGCACATGGCAAGGATACACTTCCACAACAGTGATCCAGAGGATTTTAGCCACACTGCTTTTCCCATTCAGTTGACAGTTAATACCCAGAACACCAGTCTGCCATTTGCTGATATATATATTTCCCCCCACTTCTGTCTCCCAGGAATGATAACCTTCATACTGATGCTGTCTTAAAAATCAACTAGTACACTGTCAATGATACCAAGCTCTGTGCTGTAACGTATTCTTGGACACAAGGCTGCTTGACTATAATAAACTACTTTATAATTGCCCTAATTATAATGGCTTATTGCCTTGTTCAAAACTCTTGTCTCCACAGAATGGTGCAATAATGAAGATATAATAATTTCAAGCTATGTTACTTCATATGGGCTTTGCTGAGCCTTACCTTTCTACCAAAACCAGACATCTTGTCTGCATTGGGATGCAACTTGGCATCTGATCAAAACCAATGAATTGAAGGAAATCCTGTTTTTTTTTAAACTGTTCCATTTAATTGTGAATGTTTTTCCCTCTCCCCAAGGAGGCAGGCACTATTGTCTGCATCCTGGGTGGTATGGTAAGTTTAAGGTACTCAACACATTTGTGGATTTGTGAGTCTCTCTGGTTCTCCTTGAGCAGTTTCGATAGCCTGCGAACATATGCACCAGCGTAGCATTTGCTGCTCTTGTGCTCTAGCAATAGGAGGAGTGGAAAGGAAATGGCTTAGCTTTGAAAGGACTCCAACTGGAACAAAACCAACTAAAAACAGCCCAAGCCTTGGCATCCAAAAGGAGATGTTTTCATGCACAACTGACTTTATACACATAGTGTCTTTGCACATGGAATCACCTTTCAGAGGCACCTCCTATGATGGTGGCTCATTAAAAGAGCCACCGGAAGGACAGCCTGTGGCCACTACTGTCATACAACCTGAGGAGGGAAGAGAGAATCATCCTCGTGGTACTGTAAGCTGTCCAACACCCAGCCGCAGTCCCTGAAATGAAGGCTGCCAACTTAAGTGAGGATCCATTTCAACTTGGTATAAACCGAAACAACGATGAACGAACAGTTTTCTCATTATTTAAAAGAAGAATCATTGCATTCTATGAAATGTTTCACTCTTGCAGGTTTTTATACACAATGTTTTCCCACTATCTTTGCATCCCCTCTGCCCCCAGTCACATGACTTTTGATTTTGATGATGTGGCAATCTTTTTCCCTCCCCAGAAGAAATGAGTGAACATTTGACTTTTTGCATGGGTTTTATTTATAAAATCGTCCTGTCTTTATCAAATAGATCTACTTTCTCTTCTGGCTTTGCTACAAATACAGCTAGTTTTCAGTGGAAAAGTGGCTGGTGGAGAGGGAGAAAAATCACTCAATTTATAAGCCAGTTTTTGAATGATTTGCAGTCAATTTTGAATTTCATTTGGCACGAGTATATTTTGTACCCCTCTACCACAAACTAACTTCCTGGGTCTGCCAGTGCATGATATGCATTGCAAAACTCAGAGGTTTATTAGTGAACCGGCTCTGATTAAAATCCTGAAAAGTTTTGTTTTACGTGGGAAAGAGCTTCCTTTCCAGAAATGCATGCTCCAACTTGGACCTGCATTTATGCACAAATAAATATCCTGGGCATTTACCTCAAAGCCTGCAGAAGAGATGATGATTTTTAATATAGGGCCTTACAGCTTATCCTTTAACTGACAGGCCAATGGTGTTGGCCTCCAGAATGGCACCAAGTGAGAATAATACGGTATTTAGTGAGAGATAGAGAAGTGAGACGAGAAAGAAAGGGCAGTGATTATCTGATAGCGTTATACAGAAGTTGTCAGAAAGGGTCCCACAATGGGAAGGAAATTACTAAAGAGGGAGCCATTCAGGAAGTAAACTATACAACAATTGTAGGAGCCAATTAATTGGTAACTTATTGGACACAGAAGCTTGCAATAGATGGCTGACTGGTTGACAGGAGCACCAGTCCCGTAAGTGTTTAGAAATAATAGAGTAAATTTCACCACTTCACACACTGAATAGTCAACTGTTGCAATGTATTCTAAATATGCTAATACGTGGTGCCCAATGTCTGATGGAGTAGAAGACCCATGTGTCTAAAAAGTAGAAGGCTACTATACCTCGATACAAAGGATCCACAAAAGACCTAAATGGTCAACATTAGAAAGTTGTTACTTTCTTTCTACTTGCTACTTATCAAAGAAAGGCATCCATGTTGTTGCATATTCATATTGCCTAGCACGTTTTAACGAATCTCTGTAATTGGTACCGATGTGCCAATCACTGGCTTAGGGGACAGAACAATGGAGACCGTTGCTATGAAAAAGTATCACAGATACCTTGGAAAAATAAATAAGTTGTCTCGCGTGGTGAGATACTTTCATCCAGTTCCTATGCTAATGGCTAACTTAAAAATGTATTTGGATATTACTGAGAGATTCTTTGGGAGCATCTCTTGTTTGGAGAAGAGCCAGTTTTAATGTAACTAGTGTTTATTAAAGACTCACCAGCTGTTCTTCGCTATTGATCAAAACCCATGTCTTAAAAACAACACGTATTTTAAAGCCCCCATCAGCATTCCACCCTGCTGTTCTCGAGCTGGTTGATAGTGGTGTTTTGTCACAATCCAGGCAGGGTAAAGTGAAGTGGAAGTGACCTAATTCTGCAACCTCAAAGCAAGTGCGCACACATGGGGCTCAGTTTCCCCTTTAGCGCTTGGATTAGCAGTGTGCCGCTAGCTGTTTATCTTCTGCAGAGTTATAGAGCTTGGTGGCTGTCTGTGGACTGTAGAATATCCTGCTTCATGAGTGGTCCTTGGGTCTACTCTTCACCTGTTTTAGAGGCCAGTTCTCGCAAACAGAAAATGCAAAAGGAAAAACAAGTTTTGGGAAGCCAAAAGATAAGTTTTGTGTAATGAAGTCATCCATAGAGCTGAAGCCAGGGAACCTCTGGTGCAGCAAAGGATATTAAGTATCTTGTTGATGGTTGGCAAAGCTACTGAGGCTGAGTTCCAGGAAGGGACTCATATAAATTTTGCTAGCCTGCTCAGGCCCATGGGAAAAGACATGCTATTTCCAAACTCTAAGTGAATTGGTTTGGATGGGAGGTAAGAGGCATTTTATGCCATGCAGACTTGCTGTCTTGAAAGGGCAGTTTAGAGATGGCTTCTGAGTTCATCTGAACCATTTCCGTTTAAGCCTGACAGATTGATCCCAAATTTTTCTGACACCAGCCCAGAGAACCTGCTGTCTTCTAACCCAGGGGTGTCACACTCATCTGACTCCATGGACTGGATGAGAGTCGCTGGGCCAGGAGGGCATGGAGTGCATGCTGGATGAGACCCCTTGCTGGACCAGCCCTGTGAGGTAGAAATTAGAAACTGCAACACTCCTGAGATGTGAATGGTCATTTTCCTGAAACCTTTAGCCTTGAAGAATGTCTGCTCCATTTCTTAAGAGAAAAGAAAAGCTTCAGCAGTGGATTTTTCCTATGCTCTCAGATCTCTTATTAATCAATGGCAGCTGTAGAGACAATGGGAGGCCTATAGACACTCGTACTTAAACAGGGCTTTTTACACCTGTTTTAAATATGAGCTTCAAAAAGACGTAATTCAAAGATAAAATCAAGTTCAATTTGGATTTAGTTCAAACCTTCTCTCTGCTCAGCTTAAATTACATTTCAAGGCAAGGACCCATCTTATTGCCCATTAAATCTTGGACAGGTCACACTTTACTGTCCTTTTTATGACTGATCCATTTACTGCTCTTGGCCAGCCATATGGCTAGTTAATGGAATTTGTTTTTCTCTGTCTAAAAGACCTGAGCAGTTTTTTCTGTAATGCACATAATAAAGTGACCTGGATCTGCCTGCCTGATGAGACCAGAAAACTTTTATCTTAAACATCTCCAGCAAAGCATTGCCAAGAGCATGGGAGACATACTTGCCATTGACAAGAAATATCCTCTACTTCCTGCCTGTTGGTCCATGAGAGAGTGCTCCACCAATATCTACCCAGTTTGAAATTCATCAGTGAATTCTGCTACTCTAATGGGCCCAACCATTGGAGTCTGACAAACACCTGCTGCAGGACCTGCTGTTTCCTTTCAAAAACCTGGTTTCCCATTTCTTCTCTTCTCTCCACCTTTTCTTCAGGACATGAGCTTTCTTTTTGTTGACTGGGATCTTTTAGAAGTAGGTTTTGCCTGTGGCATCCAAAAATAATTTCTGGAGGGAGAAAAAAGTTGCATGTAGATCTCAGTTGTCTCAGACATCAACAGAAACACACTGAAGAAGTTGGTGGATCCCATATGTGCTGGAGATGGACTGCAATGTGGAATTTGGTTGGCTTATAATTAATTCCCTACTGCAGTAAACATTGCTGTATATGAATCACCCATTTTGTCCATGTAGTTTATTTTCTGTTCATCTGTCACTGGTGGGGGATGCTTCAGGGGAAGAGTAAACACTCCAATAAAGCTCTTAATTCTGCAGCACTGTACTTCTGGCACTGGATTTATGACCCAGATACCTCGTTCCAGGTGGACCCAAACCCTCAAACTGACCATGACCTCTCCATTTGATAATAGGTGAATTTTATTGATACATGGCAATAGCAGATAAAAATAATGCAAACGCTTCTATATCTACCAGTCCCAGGGTTTACAGAGTCAAGGTGTGTCTGGCCAGTATGCGAGCTTTACCCTGAGGTTCTTTCTGGAGTGTCAGATGTCAGCAGGTTGGAGGCTGAACCCCCTCCCTTGCCCCCACAATGGAGTGGGTGAGACAGGTTGGTGGTGTGCCTTCTGTCCACAGTGGCCTTGGATTCCCCTCTTGGGGACCTTTTGCTGCTCTAAAATCCCTCTTTTATATTCTTTCTCTCCTCTAATGACTTTTCATCTTTGGGCATCCCTGATTGGTCTTTCTGTGGTCGTCCTACTGTCCATGTTCTGTCCTGTCAGCATATTTCCCTTGTTTCACAAACCCATCACATGCACACGTCCTAATTTGGTTCTTTCCGGTGTCCCCCTAATTTGGTCTGTTCCCCAAAATCAGAAATCCCAAGGGCTCTGCAGCTGGGCACTGGTACCTAATGCCACCTTACCTCATGTTATGGAACCCTGTGGAACATGTCTTAAATTTCCCAGCTTGTGTGTCTGTTTGCTGCTTGCCTGTGTCAGACAGGGTGGGCCTTGAAGAAACTTTGTTACAAACAGGCTTTTAGAGATCAGTTAACCCTTAACGTTGCCATGAACCATTGTTTTAATGCATATCTACTTTACCTACAACCAGTTCCCAAAAGCAAACCTCTAAATACCATTTTCTAGCCATCATGTACCATGGGGGAATTTTTTCTGACCTCGCTACTTATCAACTTATTGCCTGAAGCACAACTACGAGAGTGAGGATAAAAATAAGAGGCATTACTACAGTAGTAGCGAGGTCTGGAGAACATCTACCACTGGAGGATTTTGCACCTGGATTTCCCACCCTTGGATTACAGTAGATATTGATGCTGGAATGATTGTAGTTGAGAGCTATGGATACTTGCAAGTGGGATTATCCCCTGTCCCTTTGATCTAAGGCTCTCCATTGCTAAAAGCCATTCAATAATTCTGCTCCCAACTGGATCAAAGAGAATCATAGATCGGTAGAGCTAAGTGAATTGGAATGCAGATATTTAGAATCAGGTCCAGAGCACTGGAAAAAAGCTGTCGTCTCACTTGGTTGATCTCTTACCAGGGAACAATGGTTCCCTGCAGAGTATGTGAATTCTGGTTTTACTGGGCTGCTGTTGCTTCCCTTGAGAGGTCATGCTGCAGGCTAACTGAGCTCGTTGGCAGGAATTTTTCTTGACTAGCCTACATTTACCTTTTTGTTAGATACCTATCCCCAACTCTGGAGCAGCGGTGCACAGCTTTTTCATCCCATAGGCCAGATGAGAGCTGCCAAGTCCATCTGTAGGCCCAATCCAGCATGTGGGGTGGGTGTGACCGAGGCCTAATCTGGCCACATGGCAATGGCCCAGGCCCAATGCAGCCATGCAGGGCTTGGAAATTTGGTGGGAAGAGAGCAGCGGCAGTGCTAATTGTCACTACTCCCCTGCTGCCACATTTCTGGACCCATGGGGAGCCCTGGGGGCTGGATGACATGGCTCTGCAGGCCAGACTTAGCCCATGGGTAGGGGTTTGAGCACCTCTGCTGTAGAACGTAACACACTGGGGAGTTTGCTATTGAGAGGAGCAGGTATATATAGAGGTCATTATGGCTGGGTCTTTTTTTCCTGTTCTGTAGGATCTTCCCACTTCCCCCTTAGCAAATGTAAGAAGGAGCAAGTGTCCAGTTTCACATCTAATGAAAGGGCAGCTCCTCCACCAGCAGTCACAGCCCTTCACCTTCCCTCCCTTCAGACACTCTTAACACACATGGGTGTTTGGCAGATAGAGTCTTAAAACACAAACCAATGGTACGATGAAAAGCAATGGCCTGCTACTGATGAAATGCAGCATAATCAGAGCAGGCTGGGAATTCTCCGGTCAAACGGGCTTTCACCAGGAAGCGCTGATTCATCAAAACAAATGTTTCACAAAATTGGCTCGGTTTTGAAGAAATTCTCCCAGGCATCCAAAGAGCTGGGTTTTTTGGGTCCACTGTGTGAGGGCAGCCCTGTCACCCAGCGAGTCCTACAGCTGGGGATGGCATGGCTTTCAGATTCCCAGGTCAGCTGGCCCCAGCTGACAGTAGGGCTGGTCTAGAGTACCAGAAAGCCTGCTGATTCCTGAGAACACTTTAGAGGAGTCCTGGAACCTGTCAGTGGCTCACTGAAGTTGACTTGACTCTTGACAGCTTCATGTCTGCCCACCCTTGAAAGGACATGGTAAAGTTAACCAGCTTCCCCACTGCTATTCAGTGATAGCAGCTCTGCAGCTGTCAGGAAAAGATGTCATCGATGCAAGATGTCAGCAGGTGCTGCCAGGATCCTGGAGAGTGTAAACTTTGTTCCAGAAATGCCATATTTTGGTGTTTCCAAGATGAAACACTGCATGATTCCACACAAATGTATGAGTTCTGTGGGTTTTGTTTTGAGTTTAGGCTGGGTTTTTTGAAAAGGTGAAAATGGTGTAGTGGAAATTGTGTTTTTCATCTAGTTCTAGTTGTAACGGAGAGCAACGGCACACTCAGGGATCCCAGATTGTCTTTTCTTTGCTTGTTCTGTTCCAGTTACAGCATGGAGAAGCCTGAACTAAAACCCATTGAGCTCAGGGGAAAAACTTGCATCAGATGGGCAGCTATACAGGGCTCTGACCTGGGACTTCCTTGTGGGTGAGGGAGTTGAGGTTAAAGCCCAAGCAAGTAATTTTGTCTTTTTCCCTTTCTGCTTGCAGATGGCCGCCCAATCGGTGTGGAAGGGATTCAGGTGCTTGGGACAGGAAATCTCATGATTTCTGACCTCACTGTGCAGCATTCGGGGATATATGTGTGTGCAGCAAATAAACCTGGCACCAGGGTGCGGAGAACGGCCCAGGGAAGGCTGGTTGTACAAGGTAAGACAAAGCAGGATGCTATTTAATAATTACATCCACTTGACTGTTTCCTCACCCTCTTTCACCTGGCCTGCTTTAAAGATGTGATTTTTTTCAGTTTTCTTTTAGTGGTGCCAGTTTAGTTTTCCCGCCAAATAAACTTTTCGTTATGCACCCGTAAAGCCAGAAAGGTCTACAACCTGATGGCAAAACAGTGAAAGGTAGTTAGCCCTGTTAGTCTGCAGTCAGGCAGAAGGCAGGGTCAATTCACTCCTTATAAACTAACTGTCTTAGATAGCATATGTTTTTATGAGTCTGAGCTCACTTCATCAGATGCCATGGAAGGATATCCACAGGGCAGCATATAAAATGGAGTGAGTGATTTGAATACAAAAGACAGCGAGGGAGAGGAGAGGGAACAGTGCTGGGAGAAGCAAACAAGCAATAAGCCCATGGTGGAAAAAGAGGTCACAAAAGCTAATCCAGGGATAAGAATTGGTAGTCCCTGCTTAAAACATGCTTAACACAGTCCAGTCTGTGGATGATCTCGTGTTCTGCAGCTTTTGTTCAAGCTGGTTTTTAAAGTTATACTATCTAAGAACAGCTGCTCTGAGGTCATTGATGGAGGGTCCAGGGAGGGTACAGTGTTCTGCCACAGGCTTGTGCATCTTTCTGGAATGGATGTCAGGGCAGTGTTCGTTCATTTTTACACGTAGAGATCACCCTGTCTGTCCAATGAAGACAGCAGAGGGCCATTTCAAGCAGGTGATCGTATACATGAGGATGGTAAAGTTGTATATATGAGATGGCAGAGAGAATCGGTGTCATTTGGTCCAGCGATGGCGTTGTCTGTATTGGTGAGGGGGCACAGCAGGCGCCTTGGTGTACTGCAAGGCCTGATGCCCCAGTGAGAAGGGTATTAAGTACCCTGTCGTTGAACAGACACTATTTGGAGTCAGGATAGGTTTGCCCCTCATGACTACCTTGAGATGATTCATAGATTCATAGATGTTAGGGTCGGAAGGGACCTCAATAGATCATCGAGTTCGAACCCCTGCATAAGCAGAAAAAAAAGAGTGCTGAGTCTAGATGATCCCAGCTAGATACTCATCTAACCTCCTCTTGAAGACCCCCAGGGTAGGGGAGAGCACCACCTCCCTTGGGAGCCCGTTCCAGACCTTGGCCACTCGAACTGTGAAGAAGTTCTTCCTAATGTCCAGTCTAAATCTGCTCTCTGCTAGCTTGTGGCCATTGTTTCTTGTAACCCCCGGGGGCGCCTTGGTGAATAAATACTCACCAATTCCCTTCTGTGCCCCCGTGATGAACTTAAAGGCAGCCACAAGGTCGCCTCTCAACCTTCTCTTGAGGAGGCTGAAAAGGTCCAGTTTCTCTAGTCTGTCCTCATAGGGCTTGGTCTGCAGGCCCTTGACCATACGAGTTGCCCTTCTCTGGACCCTCTCCAGGTTATCCGCATCCTTCTTGAAGTGCGGCGCCCAGAATTGCACGCAGTACTCCCACTGCGGTCTGACCAGCGCCCTATAGAGGGGAAGTATCACCTCCCTGGACCTATTCGTCATGCATCTGCTGATGCACGATAAAGTGCCATTGGCTTTTCTGATGGCTTCGTCACACTGCCGGCTCATGTTCAACTTGGAGTCCACTAGGACTCCAAGATCCCTCTCCACCTCTGTGCCACCCAGCAGGTCATTCCCTAGGCTGTAGGTGTGCTGGACATTTTTCCTCCCTAGGTGCAGCACTTTGCATTTCTCCTTGTTGAACTGCATCCTGTTGTTTTCTGCCCACTTGTCCAACCTGTCCAGGTCTGCCTGCAGCTGTTCCCTGCCCTCTGGCGTGTCCACTTCTCCCCATAGCTTTGTGTCATCTGCAAACTTGGACAGAGTACATTTGACTCCCTCGTCCAAGTCACTGATGAAGACATTAAAGAGTATCGGTCCAAGGACCAAGCCCTGCGGGACCCCACTGCCCACACCCTTCCAGGTCGAGACCGACCCATCCACCACGACTCTCTGGGTGCGACCCTCTAGCCAATTCACCACCCACCGGACTGTGTAGTCATCCAAGTCACAGCCTCTTAACTTGTTCACCAGTATGGGGTGGGATACCGTATCGAAGGCCTTCCTGAAGTCTAAGTATACGACATCCACCCCTCCTCCTGCGTCCAGGCATTTCGTAACCTGGTCATAAAAAGAGACTAGATTGGTCAGGCACGATCTGCCTGCCACAAACCCGTGCTGGTTTCCCCTCAGCATAATTTGTCCTGCCGGGCTCTCGCATATGTGAGCCTTGATAATTTTTTCAAAGACTTTACCAAGGATGGAGGTGAGACTGACTGGCCTATAGTTGCCCAGGTCCTCCTTCCTCCCCTTCTTGAAAATGGGGACCACGTTAGCCCTTTTCCAATCCTCTGGGACTTGGCCCGTGCGCCACGAGCGTTCGAATATTCCCGCCAGTGGCTCTGCAATGATGTCGGCCAGTGCCTTCAGCACCCTCGGATGGAGCTCATCCGGGCCTGCCGACTTAAAGGCATCCAGTTCCTCCAAGTGACTCTGCACCATCTCAGGGTCTACGCATGGCAGTCTGGCGCCTTGCTGCTGCCTCTCTACAACCCCAAAAAGATGGTTGTTCTTTTTTCCAGGAGGGGCTGGAGGTTATTAATGATGTGTCCAAGGTGTTCAAGATGGGGACTATAGGTGACAACCAGAGGGATTCTGTTATTCTTTCCCTGGGGTTGGTATCGTAACAGGTCGGTGCAAGGTCTGACTCTGGCTTTGTTCATTCGAGTGGCTACAGTCTGGGAGTTTTATTGGGATTGTAGGAATCCTTGCTCCAGACCGTTAAGGTGAGCTTTTGATGTTCTTCCCCATCGGTGAGGTCAGAGCAGATATGGCTATAACACAGAGCTTGGTTGTAGATGATGGATCTAGTGGTGTGCTTAAGATGAAAGCTGGTGATATGAAGGTCATTATGACAGTTTCCAATACAACGTGGTGCCATTGTGCCCATTGGAAACCTTCTCCTTCATGTCTAGGAAATGAATTTTCTGCATGGAATAGTTCAGAGTTAGTTTGATGGAGGAGTGGGATTTGTTGAAGTCCTGGTGAAATTTCTCTAGAGATTCCTTCCCATGAGTCCAGGCGATGAAGATGTCATTGATGCACCTTAGGTATATGGGGGGATGAGAGGACAACTGTCGACAACACCTACTTTGAGGTCTGTTATAAATATATCGGCATATTGCCCACAGCAGTTTCATTCATTTTTAGGTATAGGGAGTCTCCAAATCTGAACCAGTTTTGTGTGAGGACAAACAATTTGATGGAAACAGAGGCAGCGTCCTCATCAGGGATAATGTTCTTTATGGCTTGTAATCCATCCTCAGGGGGCCTGTCGGTGCAGAGATAGGGCATCCGTGGTGGCTAATATGGTGTTTTCTGGAAGCTAGTTCATGGAGCCAAGTTTCTTTAAGAAATCTGTGATGTCTTTCAAATAGCTGTTAGCTCCAGTAGTGCATGGGAATAGGATAGAGTCGACGTAGCCAGGAACTCCCTCTGATGGGCCAGTGCCAGAGACAATGCAGTGTCCTGGGGCACTAGGTTTGTGGATCTTGGGAAATAAGTAAAAGTTGCTTGGCCTGGGCTCCTGGCAGGAATCTTCTCCTGTGTTTCCAGTGGTGGTTTCTTGAGGAGTTTATCTAGTTCTCCCCAGTATTGTGCCCTGGCGTCCTCTGTCAGGAGTTTGTAAATCTCCATGTTAGAAAGTTGTCTCTTGGTTTCCTGTATGTATGCTGTTTTGTCCAGGACAGTGGTTGCACCCCCACTATCAGCCTGTTATATGTTAATAGCCAGGTTGTTTATAAGGCTGAGTATGGCTCTCTGTTCCTCTGGACTGAGGTTGCGATAGAAGTGGGGGGTGGGTTTCAATCTCGGAGTGGGCATAGAGGTGGAAACAGTTTATATACTGGTCCAAAATGGGGCTGCAGCCCGCAGGTGAAGTCTGGGAGCTGTCCTCCTCCTCCTGCTGTGTACAGGTCCAGTCTGCAGTGGGTTGATCATTGCGTGGCTCCTTCAGATATTGTACTTTGAGAATGGTAGCACACTGTGAATCCTCACCTTTTGCAAGCCCTTGTTCGCATCCAGCTTAGGTAAGCGGAAATCAAAAGTCATGAAGGTCTAATGTTGCCTCTGTGGAAAAGGTTGAAACAGCCACCCACCTCCATTGAGTTCTTATAGTGGCCGTGTCACAAAATTTACTCCCATACTTGTCATTGTTTCCCACTGTTCTGAAGGGTATCAGCATCGAAGGCTAAACAGGCAAGGGAACAAAACAGCCTTCTCACCCCGTCTCTAGAGCAGGGTCGAGGCATGCAGATGGGGCACCTTGGAGGAAGTTCACGTGGCTGCGTCCTGACACTTCATGGAAAAGCAGAGTTCGCTCACCCGGGCACCCATCAGCAGCACGATCGTGCTTGACAATTATATGTCTTTAAAGCTGGTTCCTTGGGAAATTGCCGTTTTCGGTGGCAGCAAATGATGCGTCTGAGCCACTGCTGAAGTGTCAGCCTTGAGCACTCTTAAAAAGTCATCTGTGAAATTAGCTCCAGTCTCAGCGCTGGCTAGAGTGGGTGCTACCATTCTCCCACAACAACGGGCCTGAAACGCCACTCGTAAAGGGTCTGCCCGCGATTCCACTAACAGCCAGAAATAAGCACTGAGCAACAACCAGTCTCCATGGTGAAAGGAAACAGGCAAGTATTTACAAAGGCAACACAGCTGGTAGCATGGAGCTGAATGGCACTAATCCTCCTCTGATTACAGGCACTCACCTCCTCTTCAAACTAGTCCACTTAAGGCATCTCGTGTTCTCATCAGTTCACTCATTAACTATTGACTGATGATATCCTGAATCTAAAATTATACATCTCCTGCTGGAGCAAGCTAATTGAACCTTTCATGCTAGTGACGGGGAAAGTGCTCTCCTTCAGTTTTGATGCTCACCTGTCAGTTCCTGCAAGTCACATGCGGGGGTTTGCTAGTGGATCCCTTCCACCACTGAAGACGTAAGACCAGCTCCACAAACCCCCAGTTGATTCCCAGGTGGTATAACTCCTGACTGGCTAGTACCATCCATAAGAATATCGCCGTTTCCAAACAGCACTTGTGAACGAAGGGTGATGTCTTTGTTCCCAAACACATTAAAAGAAGCCGAAATGCACCAAAATCTTTGCTAAGATACCTGTTCCAGGTAGGCAATGGCTTCAGTTGCCATTGGGGCTTTATACTCACATCAGCTGCATATGAGGTAAATCCCATTAGTAAGATGTGGCCCGCTCATGGGAAAAGCCTGGCATTAAGAATTTCCTTCTGTGGATTTGCTGTGTGGTCTGTGGATTTGCTGTTGCTATATCAGTCTGGAGTTGGAGAAGTGACTTCCACTGGGGGGACTCTGGATTTATACTGGTGTGACTGGGATGAGGATTGTTTTTTCTCTAAGTGTCTAATGAAAGTGCTGCCACAGTCATCCCCCATCATGGGACAGATGTGCTCACATTAAGGAGTAGAAGATCAGATGAGACTATGAAGAGCTGGTATTTGCTGTGCTCAGGGGTATCTGACTCTTAGAAACTAGCTGAGATGCATATCTGGGAAGTCTGAACTGCTCGGGATTCGAATTTGCTCCAGGAGTTCTCAGAGAGCTTGGCGTACGTGTAAAGGCTAATCCTTTTCCTGCGCCAGCCAGCAGCAAAGCTTCCTTTGCCCGCTGGTGTGGGCCCTGATGGGGTTGCCACTTTCTGTCAAGCAGCTTTTGCTTCATGTGAATGTTGCCACATCTGGTGTGCCGTTCCTGGGTGCCTTCGATAGGTGGACAAAAAGGGGGTGGCGCAGTATTACATGGCAGGTCAGTGGGATTGCTGGACCCAGGCATCCTGGCTCCCTTTCCACATCTTTGGTTACCAGTATTGTCTCCTAGAGGTCCCAATGACAGTCCTGGCTGTAGCTGAGGCAGAGATTTCCGTGCCCAATGTCTTTGCTCTCCATTTGAATGCTGTTTCCACAACCATTATCTTTCTCATAGCAATCTCCCTTTTTAAATCATCCAGTACCATCTTGCCCTTCTAGGAATTTCTCCTTCAGGGTGTGAGGTCTCCTGCTTTCTCTCTGCTCCCCCTTATCCATTTAGGGCCCTTTGATCTCCTTTGTCAAGTCCTTACAGAAGAAAGTTTCCATTTTCTTTTGAGATATGAAGGCGGACGTTTGAATAGAGCTTTGTGCCACAAGGCAAGTGAAAGGCTTAAGGAGCGGGAGGCAGCGCAGGAGCAGACTGGGTCTAGATACAAAATGGAGGATGTATGAGTAGGAGCTTTTGTGGTTTGGTATGCAGCTGGTGTAATAACACACTGCTGGGGTGTGAATGGAAGGATAGTCAGAGGTGTTCCCCACTTCACGCTTCGTCTCCTCCTGAAAGCTATGGGGAAAAAATGAGATCCCATCTCACCAATGACTGTCCATCTTGAGCACACATTTTAGGAAGCTCTTTTCAACAGTTGTTGCATTGTCTTGCTGTTCTCTGCCTTCAGGCCTTAGTTTTGTTCTTTTGTGCAGTAGATTCTGCAGCCCGCTGTCTTCCTTGACCCATTCATTGCTTTCATCAGAGAGCTGCAGGATCCGGCCTCAGGATGGAATTAATTAATGCAAGTGCTGAATTTCCCGTGCTTTGCGCTTGAAGCCATAGCACTTGCTCTGCCTTCAGCTTTTGCCTGAGTTAAAGGGTTCTCAGTAGTTCCGCTCTGCTTTGATGCTGGGAGAAGGTGGCATCAGTGTTCCCTGTCTTGCCATGGCAGTAGTCCTGTTGACACTGCCAGGTGTTGAACTGGGGCCTTATAGAGAAGACAAGTGCAGATTTCAGATAGGGTTTGTCTTCTGAAACTCTCCGAGTCGAGGCCCATCGCTGGAGACAGTTCTCCTCAACAGTGGCTGGCATTCTGGCTCTGTCACGGTTCATCCAGCTGATCTAGGTTCGGTGCAACCAGCACTTTTGATTATTTAGTCCCTCATCAAAGTCAGGTACATGGTTTGCCCAGTGATGGTGCCATTACTGCCTGTCCTGAGTGGGCTTTTGAAGTTCAGACTCTGTCCAGACAGTAGGACTTTGGGTCTAATTGGATCCAGTTTCTTTCCTGGGATGTTCTATACCCTGTATCCACAGTCCTAAGTCTTCCACTGGAATTGGCAATAACTTGACTCCCATGTTAGCTATCTCAGCGGAGAGACCAAGGGCTGAGCAGACACAGGGCTTGAATTTGCTCAGCACACCGAGAGCGCAGTCCCTTTAAGGTTTGGGCATCTTGGTGTGGCTGTGTAGGGACACTTTCTTTGTCAGTCCATATACTTTCCAGCACCTTTGCTCCTGTGAAGAGGCTCAGTCTCAGAGGTGCTGTGGACCTCCAGTCTCCATGGGCTGTGTGAGGGCTCAGCACCTTGGAGATCCCCTGGAGTGGGAGAAGTTTCCCACTGCCTCTTCTGTAGCTTCCCCCAGCATGACGTTCTCGCAAGATACCTAAAGCCAAACATGTCCTGCCTAGATGCTAAAATCAGCCTCCAAAGACACAGGGGGAAATGTCATGCAACATGCTAATGTTTTCAGCATGGGACCCCTCTGTTTTACCATCCCCAGTGCAACGTCTGGGTTCACAGGGAAACCCCAGCTATTAGCCACATGAAGGATGTTGTGTTGCATTGGCTATATGCTGCTCATTTGTCCGAATGAAAACAACTGGATGTTTCAGTTCCTGGGTGCTAACAAATGCAGTTGATAGGTCTCTGGGGAGCTGAGCAATTCTCTGTGGGAGAGAGTCCCCTGTGCGCCAGACCTTCATAGCATCCCAGTTCGTTAGGCACAGCAAAACCCATTAATGCATTTATTTAAAAATTTCTGCAGGCGGCATTAAGCTTTATTGCTTTTTGATACAAATGTCACGCCTTTAAATATTCATTAAAAGCATATTATCTCTTCCCTGCTTCCCATTCTATCCCTGATAACAAAGCTCTCTGTACGCTCGCTGCACTTCACAAACAAGGGGCCGACATGCCTGCGCCTCCTCGCTAGGGGTTTGGAGCCGTCACCTTTATATGCTGATTTGGTTATTAGCCATGGCGCTGTGTGAAATGGGTTTCTTCTTTCCCTTCCTGCCACAGCCCCAGCCTTTCATTGTGTTAAGGTGGAGGGAGGGGAGGCATGTGGGAGGGTCCCCTTTGCTTAGTGTAAAATAAGCCTTGACAAGATGCTACATCAATTATGAATGGCAAAGGGGATGGATGGCAGGGCAGGGGGGTGAGATGGTCAGGTCCAGTGCATAGTTTTGCAAAGCGTGTCCCTTCTCCAGCTCAGTCCAGCATGGAAAATATAACACGACAGCCTGGGGACACTGGAGCCAGTTTAAAGAGTGGGGCAGAGGGGCAAAGGGTCTTCATGGAAGGAAAAAGCCAAAGGCACATGTGTGCGTGCGTGTGTGTGAAACAAGGGGATGAGACTGAAGACCCCTGTGTGCCTCCATCAAGTCCTAGTCAGTGGTGGGTCCCCTGGAAGACAGGGCTGGCCATGCCGGATCCCCCTGGGTCTGCCGACACACTCCAGACCTGGAGGCTCGCCAAGCAGGCTGCTCTGGACTCATTCCCAGCACCACGTCTCTGGGTGCTTGGCAGCCTCGTTGCTGAACTTCCAGCTCTGGGGTACCTTAGTAGACTGGCTGGGGCCCACTCAGGCCTGCCTACCCAGAACTGGCTGCTGGTGTGGTGGAGACAAGCACTGGCCGCTTGGGTTTGCCCTACAGGGAATTCCCTCTCTGCTCAGCCCTGAATGTTGCCAAGTCCTAAGTGAGAATAGAGGCAAATGGTTTCTTCTTCATTTCAATTTCTTTGTCCCTTGAAGAAGTGTCCCCTTGGGGAGAGCAGGGGCCTTGCCACGGGACATGCAGTGCCAACTAAGCCTCCTGCCACAGCCCTGTCCCCCTGGCACTTGGGGATACATCAGATACATCCGATTCAGAAGGCAGTGAAGACCAGGTGTCCTTCCCCCCACCACCCCGGGTGCACTGTGAGCTTCTGCTCCTGGGGGTGGAGGCAGGAGTCCTGTATGCCTCTGTGGTAGCCTGATCTGTGTTCCTCACCTCCCCTGTTTAGCTCGGCAGAAGCTGTATCTGGCACTGGGCACCTGGGGCTCATTGTTGGTTTTCCCTGTGTGGCTATATTGCTGGGGGAAAGAGGTCCAAGGACTGGCTCGTATGCACCTTTGCAACCCCAGAGTTGCTAAGGTGCTAAGAGTTGGTTGAGGTGGGCTGCTGATTATTCAGGGTTTCTGTCCCATTTTTCTTCTCCCTTCAAGAAACTCTGTTATAGATGAATATTGCTTATGAGTAGGGTAGGTTGTTCGCATAGGAACACCCAGGCAGGATTTATTTGCTCATGTTTTTGGGTGGGAGCTCAAGCCAAGATAATATATTTGTATAAAACCCCAAAATTAAACTCTGCCCTTGCTACTGCCATCCTGTGCCTGGCAGAATTGTGATCTATCTATCTATCTATCTATCTATCTATCTATCTATCTATCTATCTATCTATCTATCTATCTATCTATCTATCTATCTATCTATCTATCTATCTATCTATCTATCTACTTTGGTTAGTCTATCAGGTGCAAATCTACCCAGCCTTCGTTCAGTGAAACAGCTAAGAGGAGGGAGCAGAGCAGGGACAGGAGAGAAGCACGGGGCTAGGACTTTGAATGGTGAATAGCAGTGCTGGCCCGGGGCCAGTGGACACAGCTGTACATTCGGTTACCCTGGAGTCAAACGCGACAATGTCCCAATTGCTCCCTCTTGACACAGGCTAACAAGAGAGGATGCAGAGAGAGCGACTGCAGAAGGGGCATGCCGGATGGCTTGCTCCACATGTAAAATATGCTTTCCTTGGAACAAGCCGTGGGTCCTAAGCTTGGGGGAAGGCAAAAAGCCAAGTGGCAGGGCTCTAATGAAACAGAAATAATGGAGTTGGAAGCCGGCCGTGTCCTCGTTTGGCATCTTTAGGGGGCTTCTTTGCACCTGGGTGAAATGATTTGCGAGCTCCTGTGGAAGCAGGGAGGCATCGAATGGCTTGCAAAACAATTGCACTCGAAGAATTGCACCAGCACGAAGGAGAGGGGAGGTTAAGAAACTCTTGAAAATCAGGTCCTGAATGTGTCATGCTCTCACTGTACATCATCTGAGCAGCACAAAGAAGCCATTCACTGCCGGGAACAATCCCGCCAACCTCCTCCTTCCCTTCCCCGCCCCCCCCCAGCATCATTCTTCTACCTTTTCCCAAAATTGTTCTCAAATTTAATTTAATTTATAAATTAACTTGATCTAGGAGGAGAAAATGTGAGGAGAGAAAAAGAGAGAGAGAAACAGAGAGAGGGAGAGAAAAGTCATTGATTGGAACCTAGGGACGGTTCAGCAGGAGGTTTTAGAAATCCGTGTCCATTAGGTTTCTAAGATTAGGTTCATTAGTAGTCCCGGGCTCCGGCAGGACTCCCTGACAATGCATTCCTTCGGCAGAACACCCCCTACTGCTAACATAAGTCACATCTTCCATGCTCCACTTCTCTTTGATTATTAAAAATGAAAGAGGGAGCTCTTCTGCGGGAGAGGGGCATGTCGGTGGGGCTTTTTGTGTCACTGCTCTCAGGGCTTCTGATCTTTAGGACTTGGCTTGTGTGGTGGATCCCTCCAGCTCTGCTCTGGCCTCGAAGCAGTGGCCATGACATCGCCTATAATTGGGGAAGGGGGTTGAGCGTTGTTTTTTGTTGACCCACCCCCAGCATCCCCATGAAAGCTTTTACTACCAGATTTCCGGAGGGGTGGGCCTCTGCTCTCGGCCACCGCAGCATGCTCGGGAGCGGCTCCGATGGGTGACGTAGGGCTAGGACAGAGATGGTGCTAGGGGAGCCACTGGCTTGGTGCTCGGTCACGCTGGAGCAAGGGAATGATCCGCCAACCCTTTCATCTCCCAACCACTCCCCTGCCATTTGGGGCATGCCAGACCCTAGGGAGGTGCCAGCTCAACTACTTCCCCTTCTCCCTTTCCCCCACTCGCCTGGAGACCTTAGGAGGGAGCTGCTCCTCTCCCTGCTCACAGCTCCTGGGGGAGATGCGGCCACGGACCAAATCATTTCACCAAATGAATCCTCCTCGTCCACCTCCCTCCAAATAATTGGCGAGGCCGGCCTCTCTGCAGACTGCTCCCTCCCCACATTTCCCAGCACCTCCTGCCATGCTGTCACCTGCGCCAGGGCCCTTTGGAGGCATCGTGCCACCGTTCCCCCTCAGGCAATGCTCTAATTAGCGCACGTTAGCTAAGCAGGGTGGTAGGAACCGGTCAGTACTTGCATGGGAGCCTGCTGCGACAATGCAGGAGCAGGTTTTTCCTCCGAGTTGGTAATGAACCAATGGCCCAGCATCCATCTGGGGCTTCAGGATAGTGGCTGTTTCCCTAAGAATGGGAGCAGCAACCCCCTGATGCCAGAGGGATAGGGGCCAAGGTGAGCATCTGGCTGGAGGAAACATGGGTGGCTAGACAGCTGTAAAAGGCTAGCAGCCTGATTTCCTTCCCTGCATCCTTTGTGGGGAGGAAGTGGGGGTGGAATGAAGTGGGTCTCAAGGGGTAAACTTTTTAGCTAGGTCCCGATGCAGTGATTTTTGTGGCAGCAAATTTGTATATATACCTCTCTATGCACCTGCACATAAATATATGTATATATACCTCTATGCACGTCCACACACACACATATTTGAGTCATTCAGTGAAATAGTTGCTCCTCTGTCTTTATGTTGTACAAGCCTGTAAAGTATTGCTAGGCTCGCACATGATGGCTACATCTATAAGTTCATAAGATAAGCCAGTTCATCATGCTCAGAGTTCGTAAGGACTGCTATTGTCGCTGTCACCCGACTACACCAAAGAAGCAGCCCGTGGAAATCCCAGATCCTCTCATGAGAGCCGACTCTTTTATACATGCAGAGATTTTTGTTCATGAGGAATAAGGTTTGTCCCTTCTCAATCTGCCTCGGACCTGCAGCTTATGTTTTAGTTAGAAAGAGGCATCTGGGTCTTGTCTTCACTTTCCTACCCAGGGGGATTCACCCAGGCTGACACCTTGTAGGGAAGAACGGAGATGTGGAGGTTTCTGGGCAGTGGGATGCAGGCATCTTTCGGGGCTGTGTACACTAATTTCTGGTTTGGAAACGCCTGGCGTCAGCCATGAGTGGTCCTCACTGAATAGTCCTGCTTTGTCAAAAAGAGGATGAATGTCCGCCATCCACTCAGAGACTCTTGTCTATAAATTCATTACAGCCCCGTGGCGCTCATCTGTTTGTCTTCATTGGACCTGCTGGAGATTGCAACTGGTTTTCAGGTCTCAGTGGCAATGTGGACTATATTATAGCCTTGCCCTTTGAAGCATAGCTGCTTGTATAAACTCAGCCATTCAGCAATGTCATTCACGCCCTGCCTTCTGTATCCTAATGTGTTGCTATATTGTGACAAATTATTTTAAGGCTAATACGAGCAGCTGGATGGGGGGTGCCATCATTTTCTGTTAAAATCCTGCTTTTAAAAGTAAGAAATGGCTGTGATTGTAGTAAATGGAGCGGCAATTTCAGGCTTTGCGGGGTCTGCCTCCACACAGGAGACCATGGCAGGTGCTGGGGGCACCAGGCTGATGAACCAGGCGCATGAGGGTGCTATGAGATGTCATTAGTGAATGAGTCTGCAGCCAACGTGGGATCTGCCTACAAGAGTGCCTTTCCAACATAAGCACATAAGAACTACTGTTTTTTTGGTCAGACCATAAGTCCATCTTGCCCTGTCTCCTGTGTACACACAGGGTTAGAGAGTGGATGCTGAAAGGGAGAGTTAGGAGGGTATGACCAGGATATTTTTTTTCTCTGCTCCTCTTTCATTTGCAGCCTCTAGAATTTAAGGTCTAGGAAGTTCTGATTCAGAGGTTGTGCCCCTAACTCCCACGGTCAAGAGGTACCGATGCATCTTTCCTCCAAGAATTTGTCCAGTCCCTTTTTGCATCTGGCTAAACTGGCAGCTTCCACCGCATCGGGTGGCACCGAGCTCCACACTTTAATTCCACGCTGGGTGAAAAAAAACTTCCTTTTTTTAGTTTTAAACTTATTACCTGCTAGTTTCAACTCATGACCCCTAGTTCTCGTATTGCGAGACAGCTAATAATAAATTCCTACTTACTGTCTCTTGACCATTTAATATGTTGTACACCCTTACCATGTCTCCTCTCAAATGTCTCCTCTCAAGCGACCTAATAGGCCTGGCCTCTTTAGTCGCTCCTCATATGAAAGCCCCATCCATACTGCTGATCATCCATGTTGCTCTTCTCTATACCTTCTCCAGTTCTTCTCTCTCCTTTTTGAGGTGTGGAGACCAAAACGGGACACAGGCTTCGGGGTGTGGACATACAGTGGATCTGTAAGGGCATGCTGATATTGTCTGTTTTGCTTACAACCCCCTTCTTAATCATCCCTAGCATTTTGTTTGCCTTTTTGATGCTCCAAGCTTCCTGCTTTGTAAAGCTCTTCCATGCATTGCTGTCAAAATGTCGGCAGCTGGCAAAGGCTGTGGGGTTGCAAGCAGATTGGGTTGGGAGTCAAAGACGAGAGTACTGCTGCCAGCCCCGGCCCCTGACTCTGTGCCAGTCACTTTCCCTTGCAATGCTCAGTTTTCCCATCTGTCAAATGGGGATAATAACCCTTCCTGTCCTGTGCAAAGTCTTTCAAGATCTCTGAATGAACATCACAGTACATGAGTGCACGCTTTCCTTGGGCTTGGTGCAGATGGGGTGAGGAAATGCACTGCGGTGTTGGTTTGTCTTATCTCCTTGTGCTCCCCATGCTGTCTGTCTCTCCGTGTTGCTTCTTGTGCCTACTTAGCTATAAGCTCTTTGGGACAGGGAGCTAGAGAATTGCCGTAATTGTACTCAGGCCTCTGAAAGCTCTTTGCCAACATTAATTAAGCCTCCTGCTGTTGTTAGCAGTTAAGTGCCATTGTACTTGTTTCAGAGTTGACATGCCCAAAGGCACCTAACAAGCCAGTGGCAGAGCTGGGACTAGAACCCACGAGTCCTGCCCCCAAATCTGCAGGTCCAGCCATTCAAGGCGATTTTGAACAGAGAGCGCAGAGCTGATATGTCATTTGCTTTTCTTGCTGTGTTTAGTGCAGACGGGGCATGGCAGACTGTGAGAGGGGCACTGGCACTGAGGTTCTTAGAAATATTCTCTGTCTTGGGGTGATTTTTGTCGCTGCATTTGAATGAACTGCAGTCGGTTAAGTTCCATCTGGTCCTTTCTTTTGTCATTTTTAAATAGCCTCCATCAGACAGGCCGGGGTCGGCCTGCCACTGGCACAAGGTGCTATACCAGCACTGCAAAGCCATGGCAGTCGGGGCTGTGTAGATAAGGTAAGAGCGTTCCTCCCTGTAAACAAGCACGTGCCCAGATTTCTTGAGCCCACAAGGCGACGGGCTGTTAACTGATTACTGTGCCTGGCATCCGCAGCTCATGCAATTACTGAAAATTCTCTCTCCCCGATAAAGCAGCCCAGCTCTATTATTTAGCTGATTACAGACATGGTTACAGATGGGCAAGCACAATCTAGAGTGATCTAGAGACCATGCTTGCCTGTCACGTTCCCCCCCGCCACCCAGCTACCTTTGGAGCCGATAAACTACCATGGGTTCCCTTTATCTGATGGTGCTGCGCTAACAAAATAGATGAGGGCTAGCTTATACTGAGCAATTAGAATGTGTTTGATGCCAGCGGGACGGGACGGTCACCTTACACTTTGCCTTCCTTCTCTTCGCAGCCCCTGCCGAGTTTGTGCAGCATCCTCAGTCCATTTCCAGGCCGGTGGGGACCACTGCCATCTTCACGTGCTTGGCGCAAGGCGAACCCCCGCCTCAGATCACCTGGCTGAAGAACGGGCAGATCTTGGAACCTGGTGATCATGTTAAACTGAAGAATAACAACAGGTAAATCAGTCAGCAACAGCTTTCAGCATTGCTGAATTCAGGTTGGGGGGGACAGCCGGAAGCTCAGCTGGGCATGAAGAGGCATTCATGCTGTCGTGTCCCACCCATGTCCATTGGGAGTCACTGCACAGATCTCAGTAGGTGAAGCTGGTGGAAGTATGCCCAGAATTCTCATGTCTGAGGACAGGGGTGCGCCACATCCAGCCTGAAGGTCAAGTGTGCCTTGCAGAGCCATGGCATCCAGCCCAGGGACTTCCTATGGGTTGGGAAATTTGGCAGCAGAGGAGCAATGGCAATTAACACCATCACCCTGCCTGCACTAACAAATTCCCAAGCCCCTCATGGCAGGTTGGAGCTGAGCCACAACCCCTTCCCTTGCGCGGCTGGATCAGGGCTGGGCCACTTCCCCTTCCCCCTCCATGACTGGGTAGGGGCCAGGCAATGCCTCCTTCCCTGCCATGCAGCTGGGTCAGGGCTGAGTCATGTTCCCTCCCTGCCTCCCCCTACCCCTACACAGCCAGATTCTGGCTGGATAGGGTCCCTCCACACCCTCCCCAGGCACCAGATTGGGACCACTGGCTGCATGTGGCCCCCAGACAGGTCAGGTACTGCCCACTGGGTAAAATGATTGAGCACCGCTGTCTTAGGACCATCAATGGTCCTTAAACGATTTTGGTCAGAAGTGCACTGCTGCTATGAACAGATTTCACGTGATTTAGTTACGGATGTGGGATCAGTAAGAGCAGGAGAGCAACTTAATTTCTCATGGGTGTTGTCTTTGGTATGGAAAATAGTTAAGGCTAATTTGTCACAATTGTGTTGCTCAGTCACTTCTGAGTGGCTGCTGCAGCCTCCCTAAGTCCCAGTGACTGACAGCACTTTGCATCTGTTCTACTTTTTGAGCAGATGGGAACAAAATCTATCCTGTCTAGTTGAAGATCTGGTTAATAATAGCCTCCTGTCGCACCGGACGATAGTTCTCACACTCCACTCGGAGACTGGAAAAGAGTGATCTGGAAGCAGTTCTGTTCTTACTGTTTGCTTGCTTTGAAGAGTGAATGCTTTAGTTCAGACTGAGTCTACAGCAGAAGCAATGGGTCATTTTCATGTGTGCGCTCTGAATGCCACGTTTGCAAGGAAAGACTCTCCAAGGTAGTTTTGAAGGGAAATTTCCCCTGAAAGCCATTACTGTAACAGTTAAGCCTGGAAGGAGTGTAGGGAGAAACACTCGCATCCCCCTGTATTAAAATACCATTACTGATTACGTTGCTAAAATAGGCCAGAAAGGGAGTAAGGCTGTGTGGTTCAGGGCCTGCCTTGGAAGGCAGAAGATCTCAATTCAGTTTCCACCTCTGCCACAGACCCCCTCGCTGTTCCTGACCAAGTCACTTCATCTCTCCCTGCTTCATTTCCCCATCTCTAAAGAGCTTTTCATCTTATGCTCTTTGACTGCGAGACTCATCGGAGAGTATGCCTGTGAGCACAACCCTGCTCAGGTCAGAAGCTTGTCTGCTTGCTTCATCCAGCACAGGACGGGCAAGGCCTGGTCTGAAAAAGATTTTGTGGAACTGGCAGCAGAAGGCTTCCAGTTTGGCTGCGTCGTGTGATGGCCATCCCTTCACAGGGATAACGGTGCTCTGAGTACGTGCAAGTATCCCTGGGATGTGAGCATTGCATGGGCTCTTTCTGGCTTGGGAAGGGTGATGTAATGAAGACTCTGCAAGATCGGTGCTGCTGTCTGTGATGCCCGTGTAGGTTTCTCAGCGTCCGCGCTTGCCCAGTTCTCCTGCTCTCGGTCAGGTTGTCCAGATAATCACCTGAAGGCAGTTGAGTTGCAGCGTTGAGTCAGTAGATTTCACATAGGCTGCAACGCAGCCCCGCACTAAAGCTTGTGCTTCATAGACTTAAAGCACGTGCTGAAGGGTTTTATCAGATCAGGACCTTTGATTAAAATCATATTGATGATGCACAAGCCAGAAAAAGGTCTCCACTCCCATCTCTGTCTTGGCTTTTCAGGCTGAATGGGAGAAAACATATTCACTGAAGTAAGCAGAGAGGACTCCGAGCATGCCCTAGGAGCTGATTTGCTGAATCCGCACCTGCCATTCTCACACAGTCAGTCTTCAGAGTCAAACCACACTTTAGTCTGTATGTTTTGACCCCTGGTATGTGCAAAAGCACATGGATACACCCCTGTTTGAGATAATATTGGCTTGGGAGCTGGCTTTTGCTAAACTTAGGCCTTTTATCTCACCAGGGAATAGTTTTCAGCAAGCACTGAATAACTGCATTTCCATGCTAAAGTAGAGTGATGTTTGTATTGTGGGAATAACACGGTGGGATGTGCTTAGTGTGAAAATTACAAGTTGGCAGCGTAGTTTCTATGGAAATAACACGAAGCAACATGCTAAAAAATAACAGGAGCTGTGCCATAAACCTAAATTATCAGTCGAGTTTTATAGTCCCTGGTGTGGTATAACTGTTACCTACCTTAACAAATGCATATGCATGAATGCAGTTGCTGGCTGGAAAAAGCCTATTCCTTCCATTCAGTCCATCAGGAAAAGCTTTTGTGGGCCTTGCTGTATCTGCTTCCTGGGAAAAGGATGGTTGTGTCCTCTAAAGCTTTGCAGCCATGCAGCTTCCCCATGTTATGTCGCCAGGGTTTTTTAAAGCCTTTTTAAATGATTGAGGGCAAGGAGTTGGAATAAGGACAGTGAGATTCTCCGCCTTCAGGGGAGTTTTTATCCCAGGCTGGAGACTTTATAAAGCCCCAGGGGACACGGTGACTTTGGTGTGCACACCCTACAGCACCAGCAGAGACCAGAGCCCCACGCGGCATCAGAGACTGTACCTGCCTTTGCAAGAACGCCAGGGACAAGAGACCGAACGTATTATCCATGCTGGGTTATACATCGAGGAACTGAGCCATAAAGAATCTAATGGTTTTGCCATGGTTTCACGTGGAATCTGTGTGCGCCTTCTGGATCTCAGCTTGTATCCCTGGCAAGGCTATTTTTCTCCATTACTTGAAGAAGGCCATGAATAGTGTCCTAGGCTTTGGGATGCTCCATCCTTTGAGGATGCCAACAACTCTCTGAATCAGTGTGGCCCACTTGGGCTTGACACCTTTGGGAAATGGTAGGCAGAGTTCCCAAAGCCACTGAAATATAAGTGGAAGTCTGCTTCTGGGTTGGCTGGTTGCTCTGGGGAAGGATGAATGGAGGAGAGCAAGTCGATGGCTTGTTTTCCTCATAAGAGCCTTTTCGACTTGTCCTTTTGTTTCATTGTTGCGTGCGTGACTAAGTGCTGTAACCCGCTTAGTTCCAGGCAGAGTCAGTTTATGATTAGGCCTTTGGATTTATCAGTCAATTGCACTTGGAAAATATTTGTCCATGTAATGATGGATCTGGAATCTAATAGTAATGAAGCTCTTAAACTGCACTATGAGCTTTTTTAATTAGATTACACGGTTTCCTCGAAAATTCATTTGGATTAAAACTCTCCTTAATATCGTCGTAAAGGGCTGAATGCCCCCAAAGGGGGGTTTTAAAGAAAGACTAAATCATCCCAAGTCATACTGTGCGCTAATTGATTGCAAAAATGTATCCAAGGAACAAGCCCCTTCCTGTAAATGACACAGTGAGGGATGATGCACGAACACACCGAATGGCAGAAGCGCCTGGGAACGGGGCTGCCAGAGGATTGACATGAAGTCAGATGGAGCCTGTTGCCCTCCCTTGAGCTTTGAGCATGCAGTCTCCGCTTGAGATGCTGCTCTTGCTGCCTGCAGCCTCCCCAGATAAACGGGCAGCACCCAGGGAATCGCCCCAGTTGCACTCTGTGATCCTGCGTTAGCCTCTGGAAAGGCTCCAGTATCGGACTTGGAGGTGGAAGAGTACAAAACGGGATAGTTTTGTCTCTCTCTCCTCACCCAGAACAATTGGGCTCATGTCAGACTGTGGTTTTGCAAACCTAAAGGCAGAATTGGGGGTTATTCAGCTCCTGGTAGTATATCTGAGCTGCCGCTTCCCTGTTAGCACCTTGGGGACAATCAGCCCCAAACCTGGTGCCTGAAATGGAGGTACCAGTCAGCTCTGTTTAGGGCAGTCTGCAGACTCTTCACAGGCATCATGCTACAACTGCAAGGAGACCCTGTAGCCTCCAACTCCTACTAAGCTGGTGTATAGGGGCTTCAGAGCTCCAGCACAGGGAGAACAAGGCACAAGGCTTGAGAAACTTCAGAAGTCCTGTGCTCCTCCTTTATTCATTTCCCATGGTAGGCAGCAATCAGAAGGCCAGGTCGGGAGATGATACGCCTTGGTTACAGCAATGCTGCACGTTCCCACTGGCTTAGCCTCGCTCTTCTGAGGATGCTGCCTGATGGGCAGTGCAGAGCTGTCCTGGCACCACAGACATTTATTCGAATTACAGCCTGGGGAAGATGAGGCTGTGTAGACCCCCTCTCCTCTGGAGACAGAGGCTGTTAGATTGGACATTTGATCCTGCAGAGGTGTCAGGGAAATGGTGTTTCCATGCACCTCTGGGCCCTTTGCTCCATCCCATCCCCAAGGGAAGGCTTTCCCCTGCACTTTTAGCTCTTGAGACCAGTCCAGTCCAGGACTGATCTTCTAGAGCAGGGTTAAACTGGATCTTGAGGCCATGTTTTCTAATTGTCTGGATGCAAGACAAACAGGACTGCTTTTGAAGGCGTGTGTATAGGTGGAGGTCCCACTGAGAAGGAAGGATGGAGTGGTCCTTTGACTTTGGGATCACTTCTTCTGCTTTCACACTCCAGCTTGTATTGAGATTTCTTGGGATTCTTAATCCTGGCAGGACAGAACCTGCCGGTACATTAGCACTTAAACTACCTACCCAAGACACTCCTCCTGGCTGGAGTAAGGGTTGGAGTCCAGGGCCTTTTGGAGGGGCATGTGGGTGTGTTTGTAGGAGCTAGGTGGTAGCTGAAAAACCTGTCAGGAGACAAGAGACTGGGAGGAGAAATGCACCTTTAAAGCATGGAAGTTTTGCCATGTTTGCAAAACACTTTCTCACATAGGAACATTAGGTCCTCTTAATTTTCATAAACTTCATCGAAGCTTGATCCTCTTTTTCCAGACACAGTCAGATTTCCTGTTGGAACAGGAGTCCTGACGTTTTAGCTGGCATTTGGGGTGGGGTGGATATTTTGGCCAAGGTGGTAGGTACCAACACTTGCTATTTCTGACTAAAACCTTCACATACTATATCCCTTTCTTCCATGCCTTACTGAGCCACTTATCAAAGGATCAGGGAATACAGCTACCAGCTATATAATCGGGTGGGTCCAGGGACTCACTTGATGACCAAGAGATAGTCTTCTTGGGCACTAAAACAAATTCTGCACCTCAGCTTCCTGGAATATACTGCCTGCTCCCCATCCATAAAATGAGAATGCTGATTCTTTCACACACAGCAGATTCTGGGTATATGAACATTAAAGATCCTCCTGTACCCTCTCCAGAGGTGGTGGTTATGTTTGGAAAACACCAGCTGCGTGGGAGTAAAATAGCCGATCGATGTTTAGCAAAAATCAAAGGCAGCGCTTGATAACGGATGATTGTTAATGAAAAATGCATGAAGGCTCAGATGGGGGGAATGGTGGGGCTTGCCATTAAAGGCTGTGAATTAAAATCACTTTGGAGGCCTAAGACAAAGTCCTGGCCATGGGACCCCTGTTCCAAGCCATGGAGTCAGTGTTTGTTGGAGTGGCCCTGCGTTAGATGGGCTCAGTTGCTTTCATCTGATGGACACAGGGGTTGAATTCTGCTCTCGGGTCTATGCCACAGAGTTGGGCTTGGATTGACTCTCATGGCGGGCCCAGCTTCTAATGGAAGATGCAGGGACCAGTCCAGAAGCGGGCTGGCCACAAAAATCTGCAGGTGGCCAATACTGGGGGAGCTTCATTGACTCCAATAGAGCTGTTCCCATTTTCACCAGCTCTGGATCTGCCACCTGGTGTCTTGATCGGAGGATACCAGTTCACCAGCATCATTCCCAAAGTGATCTCAGGCAATTTTGACTGATGGAACGTGATGCTGCCGGGTACAGCAAGAAAAGCGCGACTGTTCCCCACTCAAGTCCAGAGCTGCCCTCCTGAATGGGTTCCTCGGAGCTGAAAGGAGCAATATTCATCCCCAGCAAATTCCCATGCTTTTGAATTCAGCGCAACCCGAAAGAAAACCTATGACTGCAATGGCATCTGGATGGTTACTTGCATGGCTGATGTGAGCTGGGCATACGCTTACTATTGGATATTTTAGGGGCTTCGTTTGAAATGTTCTGGGAGATGAGGCTAGAAGTAATAAACCTTTCAGGGTGGGAATTGGGTTATTGCTTTCCTTCATTTGACCCAATCAGTGCTCGGTGGGTTCAGGGGGGTCATTTTCAGGCTAGAAATAAATCACATTAAGGGGTTTGGGCAGCAAGGCTGCGATTGCCGCAACAGCCAGTAACAAAGGCCGATGTCTCCGGAGAAGGCAGCTCTACATATTGATTTTCCAAGAAGATTTTATTTACAAAATGGTAATTAAGGGGCTTCGTTTCTTCCACTGAAAAGGGGCTTCAGCAGGACCCTGGGCTCAGGTGGCGCTTGCTTTTCTCGATGACCTGAGCTGATGAACGGTCTCCCTCTTTAACTCTTCAGTGACGGCTGTGTGCGGAGGTGTCTCTCGGTTGACTTCCCGTAAGAGGGGGTTGGTGTTGATTCTCCTTGGAGAAAATATCTGACAGTAAATACACTTGGATACTGTCTTGTTTCCTGCAGCACGCGTGCGCTTAGTTGTGCTTCGTTCCAGTGCTTCTGCTAGATGCTAGTCTATCCGAGTGCCCGACCTCCTGGTGCTGGAAGTGCTGTTTGGCATCAGACACTAGTGAGCTTCATACTAATAGGGCTGGGGAGTGAGATAGCCCTTCCCTGGTGAGGAAGCACTTCAGTGCTGGATGCAGCTTCTGCAGAGCCTGCCCGGTGACCTTGCCTCTGCCACACGGCACGGAGAGTCCGCGAAACGAAGCATAAGGCCCAGCTAAACAAAAAGGGGCATCATCCTCATCCTGGCTCTTCCACCCTGTGCTGGGATCGTGTGTTGAGATCAGACGGTTGTGTCCCACCAGATGGGTTTGCAGCCATTACAGGCCAGCTGACACTGCCGGACCTACGTCCCCTCCCATCGTGTGTGACTGTGATTATTTTTGCTGCGAGCCTACAGCTATGGGTTTCTTAGCGCTTCCTTTCATCCCATTGGCCTTTCAGAGGCTGATTCAGGGTCATGAGCATCCCTCCAAAATGTTGCATAGGAAAGACATTGATTTCCATCCTCAGACAGCTCCAAAAGGATGCCTCTTCCTCCTTTTATAACCCACCCCCTGAACACCCCACCGTGTCGCCTCGGTGATGCACCTGCTGGTTAGGGTGGACTACCTGGGGTGGGGGGCCTCTCCCCCATAAGTCTGCACCAGTGGCCAGGTTGGTGCTGAGAGCATCAGGACTCCTGCTCACCCTTTCTCCAAGGGCTTCCCCTCTCCTCTAGCAGCACTTGCATCCCTTACCAGGGGCAGGGGCTCCTATACAGCAATGAAGAGCTCTCCTTCCTGTCTGCCCTGCATATCCATGTGGTAAAATACCAAATACTTCAATTGTATTTATTCCATGGATTTTTCTTTAAATATTGAATGATCCTCTGGGATCCTGAACACGCAGAAAGACTTTCTGGGCGCACCCACCAAGTGCAGTTAGTCACAGTGACTGTTGTATCTGAAGAGTAATTTAAATGCTCCAGGTTTGAGTTTCTGTATCAGACACTAACTAGCCATTGAACAGTGTAATTTGGAAGAGCCGGTCTTGTTTAGAGCAGAGAGTTGGGAAGCCTGGTGCCAGCCTCTCCTTGCGCAGGAAGGAGGCAATCCTGCAGGAGTCAGTGGAGTAGCATCTTCTTGCATCAGCAGACAGCCTGGCCCCTGAGTTTTATTGTCAGCTCCGCTGCTGGCTGTGTGCAAGCAACTTCGGGAGAGTTCCCCCAGCTGTAATGAGGACACGATTCTCGCTCGCTTAGCTCCGCTTGGGAGCTGATTGGTCTGAATTGCAGCACTGGGCCAAACTGAAACATCTTCGGATGTGGGAAAGCTCAGAACCCTGTCTCGGTTCTGCCTGGTCCCCTTGAGCCCTCTCTGTGAGATGGACATGGACTGAAGACTAAGAGCCCTTGAACTCTGGAAGGGCCAGGCTTGGGCGGGGGTTTAGTTTTGGTCAGGTAGGCATGACGCTTCTTCGGTCTCACTAGCGTTGTGTACCAACGTCCATGTACCTTGCCCCAAATTCGATGTCACTTCTAAGTCCCTAGAAAACCCTTAATGGGGAAGGCAGGTCCTCCTCCTCCTCACCACTTTGTGTCTTTGTGTGCCTTAGTGTTAGGAATGAGTTATAGGAGCATTTCAAATGGGTTTTGGAGTGTGGGGTATGAGTGCACTTCAGCCCCTGCACACCACTTGGGAGTCTTAGAGATGACATAGATGCTATGCCTCTGTGTGCACACGTGTGTGTGTGTGTGTGTGTGCGCGCGTGCGCGTGTATGTGCATGTGCATGCACGTGTGTGTGCATGTGTATTTCTATATATGCACTTGAGAGGACACATTGGATATGTCAAAGCTTGCAAAGGTTGGGGGCATTCCAGACTGAAACTCTGTCACCCTGTTGACCTTGAGCATGGTTTAGGGAGCGTGTGGGGTACATCCTGCTACTGCCTGCATAGCTAACCAGCATCGCTAACCAGTTCAGGTAGGCAGTACACAGGATACAGGGCAGCCAAGGCCCGTTCTCTTGGGTTGGGTTCAGGACCAGTCCCTGTGCTCACGTGAACTCTTAGACTGGAGTTCTGCCTTGCTCATCTGTGGTCTGTAATTGTGGGTGTTCATTTGAGGGGGTGGGTCAGTCTGTAGTCTTTTGCTCCACTGGTTAAGTTACCCACCTCAGGGCCATGCAGACTGGGAGTCCTAACTCCCACTTAAATCAACAGGAGACGTTTGAAATCAGTGGTAGGTAGGTGCCAGCCTACCTCTCAGGATCTGGGTAACGAGCACAGGACAGTTAGATATGCAGCCTCTTTATCAGCCTCTCCCATAGTAATGAACTTACCTTCCCCTTTTTAAAGCACCAGTCGCTTTTGTGCTCTATCTTACTGCCTTGGTTCTGGAGAATTTGCAGAGCTTGAGCAAGGGCACACCTTCAGCATCTGACCCAAACCCTGGCCAGGAGAGATCTCCGTGTGCCAGCACATGCCTGCCAAGCACAAATTCCAGTGATCATCTGGCCTGACTCTGGCCTCCCACAGGCTAAAGAATTGCATCAATATGCTTTGCCCCAACCCCACAGCACTTAGAGACCTTCAGTGTGGAGTTCAAGACATGGCATGAGGGGAATCCAGGTTGTCACTTGGTTCCAACGTGCTGTTACAAAGTCCCCACTTCTTTTTAGTCTGAACATCTCTCCCTTCCCAATGCAGGATGTTTCTGGAAAGAAGCCAACGAGCACCACTTGAAGCAAAAGCTCCTTTCTGTCGGTGCACTGGCAAGTGGCTCTGAAACAGTTATTCATTCTATATGGGCCAGGACAATGCACCCCATAGCGAACATAGTCATGCAGGCTGTAGTATGATGCAGGAAGTTTGCTGAATGGGTGAGTACTGTGCATCTGAATGCAGCGCTGGGGCATACTCCTGTCACCGACAATGCTCCCACAACTCAACCTACTCTAATCTTTGCATTAATTTCATCCCATTTTCTCCTTTTTGTGTGTGCACATGCTGCTAGCCTTCCATGGAGGCCTCTCTTCTCCTTTGTGCTGTTGATTCACTGAAGAGGGCTCCTTCACTTCTCATCCTTTTTTTTTTTTTTTTTTTTGGAGGAGTCTTTGCAAAGCTGAGCTCTGGTCACTGGCCTAGACCCCTGACCCGAGTGAGATCAGTCATCTTGATTGCCTGTGAACTGGGAGACAGCTTGTGAATATGCTGCTTTGGAAGGGCTGCTCCCCCCCACTCTCCAGCTCAGCCTGGTGTGAATCTACAGCAGCTCTGCTCCCCACTTTTCTCAATGCCTGTCAGGGTATTGTGCGAAAATTTGATTGAGCTCTCCACTCAGTGAGCATCTTTAGCGACCGACAGAAAGCGTCCCGGCATCTCTTATCATCCGATGCATTAACGCCGCCTCCAGTCTGGCACTCATGGAAAAGTTTTCAAAGAGCAGATGTCCCAACGTGACAGATTTTCTGTTGACAGGAAGAAAGAAAGGGCACTCACATATTTCAGATGTTCGAAACCCAGAGACACTCATCTGCTGCTCAAAAGGGAGAATGAATGCCTGGCAACTAGGCCCTTGGCTTTTCTTTGAGTCTTCAGTGAAAAGCAGAACCTGGGAAAACAGGACCAGATTTTGCACTAAGCAACACCTTCAGCCCCGGGGATTTCTTTGGGGTGGGCAAAGGCAGGCTGAATTTGTCCTCTAAGTATTGAAGAGGCAACTTGATGCTTGCTAGTGGCATCTTCAGGAAGCCAACCTGGGGGTTTCCTTGGCTTTCTCATAGAACTGGTTTTCAACTGGTGTCCTTGGAGGTTAGTCACGACCGATGCTCGTGTTGTAGGTGCTTCCAGTAAGGACAGACAGAGGCCTTTTCTGATTTCTGCCAGTCTGCCGGTATTAGTTTTTTTCACTGTTTGTCTGGGAGAGAGAGAGTGAGAAAGAGAGAACCTGATTTCTGCCAATACCCCACATAGGAGGGAGTTTGTGGTGCATTGCTGTATCTACTTTTCTGGTGCTTGGCCAGAGGGTCTTGCCTATGTGCCCAGGGTCAAACCAATCTTGAGACTTGGGGTCAGGAAGGAATTTCCCCCCAGATCAGAATGGGCAGGACTATGGTGGGGTTTGCCTTTCTCTGGAGCATGGGAATGATTTTCCTTCCAGAATCAGCCGAACATATCCGACCTTCATAAATCCCCTGCCAGCAGTACCATGGTCTCCCCTGCCCTTTTCCCGGGGAACAAGCAATTTTTCTATTGGGTGCTGCATGGCTCTGCCTTCTGAGAGGGATCTTGTGGATCCTTTCGAAGGCTCAGCGGTTTTTCTGCCTGCTTTTCTGCACTCCATTTCTCCACCTCATAATTTTTAGGTAGAGCTGAACATTTAATAACTTTATCGAACCCCTGCCTGTGTCACAAACCCAAGTAACACAATACTGGTTGCATCCGCTTTTCATAGGCAACGGGTATCCACGATCCGTATCACACTCGCAAGCACACACTTGCAAATCTCAAGGCAAATGAATGTTTACAAGTCTCTAAAATCTGGACTCCAGCTTGCTGCTGTCTTCAGCATTCAGAGAGTTTGTTCTCCTCATCTTTCTTCAGACGTGACAATATGCCGGAAGAATGTTATCGGCTGGTGCAGAATCTCACAAGCTATGAATCAAATGTGGGGTTTAGCTGTTTAATGTGGCAGAGTGCTGGATATCAGAGTCTTGTTGGTAAAGTATCTGCTGGCTGTAAAATATCACAGGGTGTGCCCAGCCCAGGTCCTGATCCTAGCATCCCAGAGACCCATTGCACCAGAAGCTCTGGCATGTGCATGAAATGGCTTGGTTTAAAGCGGCTGTTAATCTCTTCTCACTCTGCCCGCTGAGCATAAAACAGAAAGGGCCAGTGGTTGCTAGCAGGTCAGGTGTGCAGTGACTGCATTGCTGTGGCGATGTCCTGTGCCCTTTTATGCATAACATTCCCCTACGAAAAATCAGTCAGCTTGTTGAGGCAAGCAACAAAAATAGTTAAATGTCAAGGAAACATGAGGGAAGGTTGGAAAAACGGGAATGATTTTGTCTGCAGAAGAGAAAACCGAGGGAGGGAGTTGATAACGGGCTTCAAACACCTGAAGGGTGGTTATACACTGTGATCGCTGTGTGGTCACTGTGGTTGCAGGAGACAGGACAAGGAGTCACCATCTTTAAATTTAAGCTGTGGGCTCCCCTGCCCTCCCTGCCCCTTTCATGGCAGCAATGTGCAGTCCTCTTCCCCAACTCAGGCAGGTGCAGAAGCCCCAAGTGACCCTGTTGCAGAAGACAACAACTGAGAACAAGTACACTCGGGACAGCTGGCGAGGTGAGGGCGGGACAGCACACTTTGAGCTCTTTGCTATCAGCATCAGCATGAGTCTCTGGGATGCGGCCGACGCCAAGTTCCTGCGGTGACAGATGTCTCAGCTGCGAGTCGCAGGCTCTTGCTTATGCTAGCCGGTGCCCGGGTATAAATTAGCAATTGCCATTCCAGCTCTGGGGACCAGGTCGGCACCTTCCTCTCTGGCGGCGCATGACTCCTCAGTCTTTTGGGCTGGCTGCTTTGCTTCTGTTGGCAGGAGGCTGTGATCATGGTGAAGTAGAAGAGTTTCTGCTGAATGGGGTACATCTCTAGAGCCGTAGGGCTTCAAACACCTGAAGGGTGGTTATACAGTGGATGGTGATAGACTGGTCACTGTGGCTGCAGGGTACAGGACAAGGAGTCACCACCTTTAAATTTAAGTTGTGGGCTCCTGGAGCCCTAGAGATGCGCCTCATTTAGCACATCAGGGGCATATCTCTAGGACCCCCACAACAGGGAGCTTGATGGGGGATGCTGCTGACTCCATCGTCCTGGCAGTCTCAGCCAGCCCAGCCCTGTCTGGGAAGCTCTCTCTGTTGCAAAGCTCAGTGTGGATGCTCCCCAAAATGCATGCTGTTCATCTCCTATTGCAGCCTCTGCTGCTGAAGTTCCTACCTGCCCCACAGCGAGTGCAGCTACCCCTGCATTTCCCACCTCCAGGGACAAATGTCCCCATGCACCAGAAGCCGCCCTGGGCCCTCGGAAGAGCTGTCCTTGACCCCACACCACAGCAGTAAGGAGTAGGTCAAGTCTAGCTGCTGCTCTCTCCCCTGCTGACTCTTTTCTCCCTGTAAGATATTTAACATGTCAAGTAAAAGCAGCCGTAAGCCAGGAGAACCTCAACACTTCTCATTGTTCCTGGTTTGCTTTATCCATGATTGGGAAGCTTAATGCTGTGCTTGGCTTCAGAGCCAGGCTTGATTTGGCTCTCCTCGGTAGGCAGATGCAGGGTGAATTCATGGGAGTCATCCTAATATCGCTGCTACAGAAGGCAGCGGCATACCTGCTTCCTCCTTGCCTCTCCTGCTGTATGCAGAGCTGCAGATACAGCCTTCCCATTGCATAAACCTGCCTTTCTGCCGCCTGGCCTTGCCGAAATCATGCCTTGTTGACCAGTTTAGCCACACACTGGGACTTTCCTTCCCTGCCTCCCCTTCCTCCTTCATTTAATCAGATAGATGGAGCCTATGGCTAGGAGAGGAGCTTAAGGTTGATTCACTGAAATCACCATATCAGCTGAAACCATCACATTTCATGTTCCATTTACAATGTTTCCAAGGAAACAAAAGACTAGGACATAAATAGAGGACTGTTAAACATTTGCTCACTTCCTACAGCCCTGATGATTTGCAGGGCAGAAATACGAATGGTAAATCAACAGCAGTAATAAATTGTAATGCAGGAAGACCAATATTTTGCTGCAGTTACAAACAGCATTCAGATGATCTACAGGCAGGGCTCTGCTGGGTTATTTGTAATTTCGGTTTCCCGCTTGCCGTTTTTCATTTGCAGAAGCAGGGGGCCTGATCCTGACCTGGCTGGAAGCCCTCTCCCCCTCGCAGAACAAAATGATTTCTTGTAAATTCATGCTCTCGGCCACAGGTGTTACAAGCAGTTTTTGCACCCTGGCCGGTAGCTACAGCTGAGCTGGGAGCGACTGTGGCCACCAGTCTCATACTAAGCCAGCTCCCAGGGCCGGTGCTACAGCTGTTGACCCCTTTGCCCCCGCTGTCGAGGCTCTGTAGCGTGTAAACCTTCCTGCCGACCTCAGAAAGGAGTGTGGGACTTGACTCTTCCAGGGCCTGTTCGTTCTCCTTTGGCCAGGCAGAAGAGTTTGCTGGAGCTGTTCACCCAACAGGGACTGAGCACCTGACTCGCTCTCCAGCCCTTTGGCCAGCTCCTCTCAGGGCTGGGTGTCGGAGCTGGTGCCAACACCCAACATGAAGCTTGGAAAGAACTTGGGATTGCTGTTCAGAGCGTGCTGGCTGCCGTGCCGGCCTCTGTGCCAGTATTTACAGCGGGCTAACGTGGTGCATTGATAAAGACAGGGCTGTCAGTGAGATTTCGACTCCTTTTACCTCTTGTTCCATCCCTTCACACGGCGGGGAAGGGAAGATCACGGCGGGGATGTGTTCTCTCACTGATGAGCTCAGGTAACTCTATTTACAAGTGATGGAAGCAAACTTCTCAAGTATTAGGGTGTGCTATAGCAATGGTCCCAGCCACTTCAATCTGCAAGAGAGACTCCACTTGCACTCCAGTTGACAGCAAGCCTCGGCTCTGTGGCCATCTCTTATTTTTAAATAAAGGTTCCAGCATGTGCTCACTCGCTATATGTTCCCATACTGCCCTGATCAGGAGTGTATATTATCTCTCGCTGAGAATATCCCCTCCCCACCTTCCCAACTTCTTGTTTTTTAACACACTGCTACCTAGTGAATGGCTTGCGTTCGAATGCTTGTCTAACTTCATCCCAACCATGCCATGGGTCCAGGAAAAGACGTCCCCCAGAAAAATCCTTGCCTAACACAATCAAGCTAGTCACAAAAATGTCTTATTTGTAACCTTCTCAAACTCCTGCCTCGGTGGTGGTAAATTAAGCCCAGAAGATTTAGCTTCACAGGCTGCCTCCAGTTCCAGTTAGGCTATTTTGGATAAATATTGGATATTACTTATGATTTTGCGTAACCACTGGATCGTGGTGATTTGAATCACTTTGTTCTGGGCTCGATTTCTGAGGGAAACACTTGAACGGCCTGAGCGCTTATCGACGGCTCTGTTCGAGAGCCCAGAGCTGTCAAAGAGCTGTTTTAAACATTAAACAGCCAGCTGGGGTGATGCTGCAACCATGCACAGTGGTGCTGCTCTCAGATTGATAGTGGTTGGCTTTTTCTTTTTAAAACCTGGGCACCCATTACCCCCTTGCTGGCTAGGAAATGGTCTCCGTTATAAATGGCCCTTGTCATACACCCATGTGGTTGTCCACGTAGCAATTCACTTCAACTACTTGAGGTGCAAATAGCATCTAATCATCCTATCTTTCCTCTTACCACCTCGCCAATAAACCCCCGTCCTGTCGCATGGAGCCTACTGAGATACTCATGTGGTGGCTGGGGGAGCACTGGGCACGCCTGGCCTTTTCGCCCTTCAGAAATGGTTTTGAGCAAGGAGCCAGCGATCCTTCTTATCTTGTGCAACTGAAAGGAGCACCTGAGCCTCCAAGCAGAAGCCTCCAGCAGCTCTTTTGAAGAGCGGTTCCAATTATGGGGGCATTTCAGACCCTGGCCTCAGAAATACACACTGAGATTTTCTGCAAGGCTGTGAATATTCCCCAGGCACTTGCAAGGATCGGGCCTTATTTTTTTCATAACACAAAGGCAAAAGCTGAGGCTATCACCCTGCAGGATAAATGGGCTAATCCTAATGTTACTCTAAGACTGTTCTAATGTGCTATAATACAATTACAACATCACCAGAGGGCTTTCTGACTGGGGTTGATTAGACTTGGCTTATGTATCATGTGCGGTACCTCTGCAAGCTCCCTGTCAGCAGCTATTACCATGATCCTACCTTGTCACGTTAGTAGTATATGGGTGAATGCCGTAGTGCTGTTGTTCCCTGGCTTGTTGTTGCTTGTACTAGCTGGGCCAAAGCTAGGTAGGTATATTTGCTGTTAGCACCTCTGTTTTGGTTGAATGTAAGACTTCCTTGCCATCCCACGTGGCATCTAGTATACTCATCCTGCTTCCCACCCTCATGGCAGCAGACCATCTCAAAGTCCCCACCCCGCTTCTGGCTGTAAGGTTGAGCTGGAGAAACTTGCTGGCAGGTGTCTCTGATCTGCAGTGAAAGCAATTCAGCTGATCTTGGGGAAAGGGCTACTTGGCAGTCTGCTGAGAAAGGGCAGGTTCCTCATGAAAGCCAGAGGAACAAGTCAGGCATGAGGCAGTCACCTCTCTTCACCTTGGTGCTATTCTCTTTTTATTACACCCAGGGGCTGCATTTGCCTTCTCTGACACAGCCTTGCACTGGGAGCTCATGTCCCATTGGTTTCCACCAGGTCGGTGCTGGATGCTCTGATTTCAACAGTGCAGTCTGCCCAATTTGTACGTGAGACCTACACCGTTAACACCTCGTTCTCTCTCCAAAGCCCACGTGCAAAAGTCCCTTGGTGCATTCTTTTTCCTTTGTAACTCAGTTAGGGGTGACCCCAATCTCTTTAATCCAAGACAGAGACAAGCTGCCTGACTACAATATCAGGATAATCTGCCACCTCCTCCTCTTCCTCCCTTGATTTTCTTTTGAGATGGAATCATCAACATGCAGATCCAGGTTGGGAACCTGGTTGAAAGCCAAGTTTGGCCCAAAAAGTGAAGCCAAATGGGAGATATTGACACTGTCCCGAATCAGGCTCAGCCTTTGAGCCCACCTCTACTTTTCAGACCCATTGGGTGAGATTGTGGCGATGCCTGATAGTGCTAGGGTCAGGGCTGCAAGGTGTGAAGCTAAAGGCCGCTGTTTTTTTTGTCTGCCTTTGTTTCCAGCACGCTCACCATTTACGGGATCAGCCAGATGGACGAAGCCATCTACCAGTGCATCGCGGAGAACAGTGCCGGCTCCACTCAGGCCAGCGCCCGCCTGACTGTGCTATGGGCCGAGGGGCTGCCAGGCCCTCCCCAGAATGTGAAAGCTGAGACCGTCTCTGCGACCACCATCCAGGTGTCCTGGAGCGAGCCTCTGCAGAATACCAAGGAGATCATCGGCTATGTGCTGCACATAAGGAAGGCTGCAGGTAAGGCTCCTGGCTTGGATGCTCAAAAGGTCCCATCCTTGGCCACTTGGATTTGATGCAGGGACATTGTCAGTAGCAACAATCATGTTCCTGCCTACTCAAGTTAGCATTGTCTGCACAGGCACCAGAAAACAGTAGCATAGGTTGATTCTGTGAGGCACTGAGCACCTTCCACCACCCCAGAAGCTGGCATGTCCTGAGCTCAGCCCCTGACTATAAGGTCTTGCCATCTTGTAGAATCAAGCTGCCAGGGCACATCTGCCCTGTGGTCAGGAGGCATGATTGCAGCTCCCGTGGACATACTAGAGCCGGCTCTAAACCAGCCAGCCTCAGCACGGCACTTCCTGTGGGAGGGAAGGAAAAGCAAAGCTCTGTGGGCTCGGTCCTTTCCCTTCAGCTGAAGTCCATGGCAAAGGTTCCAGGTGGAGAAGAATCTGACCCACCTCTCAACACACTTCCTCATTGAGAAGCAAAACTATGGCTTGTTCAGGTGTCACTCTATTATCCATGTGCTCCCGAGCACCACTGCATTATCCTCCTGCAGCCTCACGCCACTCTGCTTTCGCTTGCTCTTGCGTTCCAGATCCAGTGGAGATGGAGTACCAGGAGGCTGTGAGCAAAAGCACCTTCCAGCAGCTCGTGACTGACTTGGAGCCCTCAACTAGTTACAGCTTCTACATCAAGGCGTACACCTCCCGGGGAGCTAGCAAAGCCTCTGACATCATGGTGGTGAGCACGCTGGGAGAAGGTAAGGAAGTCTAATGTTTGGATGGTTGCAAACCTTGGGGTGCAGCAACAATGTCAGCCTAGTTGCTGCATGTACTTGGGTGTTTCATTATGTACTGCCCCCCACCCCCTGCTTACTGTGCTCTGGAACGTGACAGAGTCCCCCTTACCTGGTTACATTGAGGAGCATCTGGACTTTCTCTAACCTGGTGGTACGGAAGAGAGCAAGACCAAATCACCTGGCGGTCTCTGCAACACCTTATGCCTCACAGCATGATGTGGGAGCTAACTGTCAGTTTTTGCAGGGGTCTTGTTCTGGTATGTAGTCATCCTCATGTTGAGTGTGTGGCCTGCAGTGAGTGAGAGCCTCAGGATTGTTTATGACACCCCAAAAGAAAGCCTTTTATTGCAAGCAAGGCATGCCTGTGGGTGTCTCTGCCTCAGCCCCTGCAGAGACCTCTCAAACTCTTTAGCAACTGCCTCATGTGGTCTTGTTGGATATGTTCCTCCTTACCCAGAAAATGAATGAGTTCCTCAGTGGGGACATGGCTCTGGAAGCCCTCAGGCATCGGGTTCTTCACTGAGCCTATATGCAGTCCCTTGGGAGTGCAGGGCTTTGCAGGCCTATGCTCTGACAACGCAGTAACCCTGGTTATTTATTGGACAGAGATCCCTGCCTCAGGAGGGCCGATCCCTGGGCCAGTGTTCTCAATGGCATGACTTAACATTGTTTCATGAAGGGCAAAGATCAGGTAGCAGCAAAACCTGACCCCTCCAGCGTGTTAAGATGTACAGACCCTGTAGCTGCACTTACCTTCTTGGCCCAAAGCATGCACCCAGAGGAAGGGGCATAACAAGGATATCCCTACCCTGACAGCTGGCATAGATTACAGCAGACCTCCATCTTCAGCCAGCTATGCTGAAGCCATTGAGAGCTGAACGCCCATCACCAGCCCTTGCACTGCAACAGGACTTTCATTAAATCATCGGCTTTAAACAGTAGTAGGCCTCAGTGCTGTCCAGCAGCCCAGATGCTGCAGTGCCAACTCTGGCACTGGCAGCCTTTCGTACAGGATGGTCTAGTGCATGTTCTTTATTTGATGGCTCTTCTCCTAAAGCCAGCTGATCAGCAGCCCTGGAGACAGAAGCCCTTGCTTCATCCACAGCACAAGTGCAGCATGGCCAGTGGCCACACTAGTGGCCTTCCCAGCTGCTCTGCCTTGACCAGGAGTGAGAGGTTAGTAAGAAGGTAGCTCCATCCCAGGAGACTCTGTTTCCTCAGCGTCTCTGCTCAGACTGCCAGTGAGTGCCCCCAGCATGGTAGCAGAGTGTGATGCAGGACTTGCCCATGGGATGCTGGCTTGAAACCACAGTCCCAGGCCATCAGATAGAACAGCCTTTGGTCACCAGCGTTGAGCTTAGGCCCCAGCACATTTCAGACAGTTGGAGACCACAGCTTATCTCAATAGCTTCATCTCTCGTTTCAAAGCAGATGTATTGGAGAGGGGCGGGCACCGCACCCCAAGGGGTCTCTTTCATAAACATGAAGTCCTGCAGGACAGTGATAGGAGGACAAAGGGCCTGATTCAGATGCAGCTGAAATGGCTGCACTGACTCCAATCTGGGGGCTCAGCTCTGAGCCCTGTTTTCAGCGGATGTGAGCATTTCCTACAGGATCTAAGATTAAAGAGCTACTCTATCCCTGCTGTGGGACATGCTGGGTTATTACTTTGCATGTCTATTTACTTGGCATTCTGGAGTCCCCCAGCCCTCCTTTCATCTAGCTTCTCCCCCTGGTGCAGAGACGGGGGTGGACTCAGCTTAAGCTTTAAAATCCTTGACCCAGAGCTCCGAGTTCAGCCACAGTAGCTCACAGCCCCTCCATGCCTCATAAAACCTGGTGCTTCTTGGCATAGGTTGGGACAGGCTGGGCAAGGCTTTTCGACAAGCTTGCCTTAAATCAGGCCTCACGCGGTTATGTATCTTGTGAGAGGGCAATACGTTTCCTGGATCTTTGATGTCTGAAGGCACAAGGCTGCCATGCTGGCCTTAAAAACAACATCATCCCTGGCAACTGAATGCAGACATTGAGCTGTATTTTAATCACGGATGAGCAAGCCAGATTACATGCGTCTTACGGAGAGCTGCCCCTAGAGAAAACCTCCCCTACCAAAGCAGCATTCTCTTCTGGGACCCGGTGGCCGAATTATGGCCTGGTTGTGTCCTCTGAATTGCTGCAATTTGCTTGAAAATCCAGCCCATAATTTTCTGCCCAGGAGGACAGTAGGTAGAACGGACATTGCACGAGCAGGCTCTGCAGGGGCCTCTGTCTGTACACACAACTGGGTTGATGATATGCCTGAAGCCAGGTGCGAGCACAGCTAGACACGTTCATGCGGTGCCTAGGTGCCTCCTGGGGTGGAATCTCACTGGCAGGATGGGACCTGGCTGGGGATGACAGCGGAAATGAGCATATGTCTCTGAATCCAACTGAAGCGAGTGCAAGGGCGGTGGGGGGGATGCCATTTCTTCTACACAGGACTTTGGACGTGGTGTCTTAGCTGATGTGGTGGTATTGCTCTCAGGATGGGGCTGTCTTCCTGGCTTGCTGACAGATGAGCACTACCACTGCACTCAGAATCCCCTCCTTTTGCATGCCTGAGCCACATCCACCGTACAGCCACTGATTTCTGAGGTTTCTCTCTTAAACAAAGTAAAGGGGTCGATTCTGCACTGGCTTACCCCACCGGGCTCTGCTTAACTAGGAAAACACGCACATCCAGAATGGGTACAGATGTTGTCAGCTAGCTTTAAGCTATGTGGTTCTTGAAGGACATATAAAACTGCCAGTAAGTGAGGATGTTGAAGCCGTAATATCGTGAAGAAATATGCCAGGCAGTTAAGAATCTAACTTCTTACAGGATCTGGGCATCTCATGCTTTGTTACATCTGGGGCCTTAAGTACAAGCTCTCCTTAAGTAGTGGAAGCTATCCAAGGGAGAAATCTGCATTGGACCCTTAGTTTTCAGACAAGAAGATCACCCTTGGGAGTCTTTCAGATGGCAGGGATGTGGATGCTGGGCACTGCCTTAGCAATTTTATTTCATAGTTCGAAGCATATGAATGTATGTGTCACACGAGTAATACCATGCATGCATGCTCCTCCTATGCAGCCTCACTCCAGACTGCCTTTGGTTGTCCTGCTTTCTGTCTCTGCTCTCCGCTCCTTGCTTTGTGACTAGGTGCAATAAGAAAGAAGGAGGAAACAAATACCAAAGAGGGAAACTAAGTGAATGATCTGAATTCTTTGCAACTCTCTAAACGAATTCTAGTTCTTTGCAGCTCTGGAGAAATCTTCCTTTCTGCTCTTCTTTCTTCTCTATTCTCCCCATTTTCTTTTCATCATTTCTCGTCACGTTACTTGTCTAGCTTGAGCTCCTTTGGACTGGGGCCGGTGCACAGCTCTCTGCAGCGCTGGGCCATTGAGATAAGCAATGTGTTGAGAAGTGGAGTAGCAGCAAGGCACCGGAAAGAGGAGCAGGAGATTAAAGATAGGGAGAGAGTGAGTGAGTCCTGCATTAGGAAATCAGCCAAATCTCTCACTTCAGCAGTCTGCTCCTTCTCTTAGAGCTTTGGGGCCCAATTCTGAGCACATGTAATCCAGCTCGCCCTACTGTGACTCCGCTTTGGCAGTGACTCCCGATGTGGACTAGCGTGAGGTGAGAAGAGGATTGGGCCTGTTGCTGAAATGCAGCAGCTCCTCGGGCTACACTGGGGAGGTTTGCACCGCAGGCTCCGGTCTTGGTTCCTTGTCAATGAAAGTGTATGTTCTGCAGGAAGTGACGGAGCCACGCAGGGAGCTCGGTTAGGGATCCAGAGATGCAGCATGCAAGTCTGACCTTGGGCGAAAAGGATGACGTGATGGGAGAAGAAAGCAGTCGGTCCTATCCCATGGCTTGGAAAGATGACATGGCACAGGCCGAGAAAGAGCATCATAGGCAGGGCTGTACTCTCAGCTGCACCTTGGCTAGAATCTAGGAAAACCCCACTGATGCCGATGGACTCGCTCTCAATTTATCTGTATGTGCATGGGGTCAGAATCCACTCCAGCACCCGGGCTTGTTGCTCAACCTTCCAGCAGCCAGATAAAGAGGTGCTTTGCATGGTTGGTGCTGAGAAACACCTGCAGACACTAACCCGGTAATGCAACTGTTATATCTCAAACAACATGCGCTTTGTGAAGCAGCACAGGTGCCTACTCTTGTCTTTTCATGCTTTTTAGGGTTTTCTCCAGAACTTTTTGACATTTCTCTAGGATGAAGACTGTTCCTTTAGTCATCTTCAGTTTAAGATGACTTCAAGAAGACAGTTGAAGTGACTGGGGAAAACTCCAAACAGCACTGAAGAGGAAGACAACTATTCCATCCCTTAGCAAAGACACCTCACATATGTTAGATACATTTTGTGTCATATATATACCTCTGTGAAGCACATATATGCTTGTGTGCATGTGTGTATACACACACACACATATATATTGCACACACACACAACTATACTTCCTTATTGTATACTTATTTATGTAATGAAATTATAAATAGCATTTGCATTCTACTAGTACGTACATATAATCAATACTATATATTCAAATTTTGAGTAAATACTATATATTCCATGTTTTGAAGATGAGACATTCTTGTAGTTTTTAATAAATGTAAAGCTCTGAGACCATAAAATAAAACCGACTCTTCACAAATCAGGATGGCCAATGCTAGTGTTTCTTTGTTCCCTGGGATAAAGTTTCCTCCTCCCAACTACAATATTTTTCTTCGTGTTCCAAGAAGCGGTGCCCTCCCAAAAGGCAGATTCCCAGCCAGCCTGCTGTGCGATGTGCCCATTGGCTTTGCATACGCAACCACGCATGCTCCTTTGTGTCCAAACCTTGCTTTTTGTGTGCAGATCAGACTGGTGGGCACCTGCCTGGAACGCGCAGACAGCTGTTTGTTTGCAGAGCGTTGGAGCGTGCTTGCAGTTAGCTGCATGTTCCACGTCATAGTCCAGGATGGAGAAGAGCTCCAGGAATGCCGCTCGTTCTTCAGGACCTGCTGTGATTCTAGTTCTGCCTCCTGTATAGATTATCCATAGCAAGGCCAGACATCAACTAGCTGGAGAGAAACTTGTCTTTCATGAGGATCCCCGGGGCATGCACTGCACCGTCCTGCAAAAGCAGAGGGAGAGTACCTATGTCCCGTAGCAATGCTGTGTCCAGGGGCTCTCACATCTTGCCCAACTTTTGGCAGTTGGCAGGAACTTGAGAGTTCCAGCTAAGTTTCATAATGGCCAGACTTCAGGGATGCACCATTCTTGTGCCTTGGGCAACAGGCCAGCAGCACCTTGGCCAAGCTAACTGCAAAGGGCTCTGAATATGTAGGGAAGCTTGGATGCAAGTCCAGATCTAGGTGTAATATGTGGTTGCTAGGGCAAGAACAGTCCAAATGGCAGACAAGTTTCCCCCAGATTTCAGTGTTCCTCCTCGAGGGTCTGACTGCTCTGTGCCTGGGCTCAGCATGAGCTGTCTCAGGGTTGCTTTCTCTCTCCTGCCTGTTGCCAGCGGTTACCTGAGCCACCCCAGCAGCTGGACATTGCCAGGATGGACTCAGCTTGCCCCCTCTCCCTTCCCACAGCCTCTGCTCTGGGCCGGGGGGAACTGATGGCAAGCTAGCTACTACTGGAAGTCCTCTATGCCAGAGAGTCCTCTAGTGGCCAGCTTCACCGGATTTTGCTGCTGCTTTGTACCAGCAGAGTTAGTGCAAAGCAAGTGGCGGAGCTGAAAATCTGCACTATCGTGCTAAGCCATTTCAATATGGCCTGAACAAGGTTTGGGAAAAACCCTAGAGCCTTCTCTAAGGAAATTGCTGCACCATGCAGTCTTTGAACTTGGTAGGCTAGTTTTGCCATATCCAGGGATTATGCCTCCCACCAAGCATTTCAGCTTTGTTCAGGTGGCACCAAGCCAAATGTCTCACCCTGCCAACTTGGATGTATTTATTTAAGGATGTGCTCAATTTTTTGTTTGCTGGGGCTACCAAAGGCTCAGCTTATCACACAGAAGTGATGCATTATTCATCTCAGACAGAGAGACCTTCCCTGCTCTTGTGTGCAGACCTGCCCTGGCATGGGGCAAGATCACTTGTCTTGCAGTGCATTTCACCCTATTGTAGTGTACAATGGACCTGGGGAGAGGAGACTCACTTGCACAATCTTCCATCCTCTTGTGAGCTGCACTGCCCTCCTCCTGCTCTTCACCGTGTGAGCCCTGTGTCCAGCCACTCCCTTGCACTCAGGTCAATTCACAGGCCAAATCCAGAGGTGTTATGTAAGCTGCGCCTTGGGAAGGGAGTGTAAGTTGGCAAATGATTCATGGATTCTTTCTCTAGGCCCCATGTGTTATAACAAACAGGGCCAAAAATGCCAGTGTGGTAGAGAGGTGAAGCTTGTTGGAATGTGCCTGCAAGCAGAGGTTCCCTATTATGACAACAGTGAATAAGAGCCACTTGTGAATGGCTGGCATCCCACACCTTCAGCACCTCTAGAAGTTTGCTTGCCTAGGCTGTTTCCCCTAAATAGCATTTGACTGTTGGGCCTGGCACAGTATCCTTGGGACCCATAAAATCTCTCCTCAAGAGCAGAGTCCAGACTATCCTTTGTCTTGCCCAAGAGAGATTAGCAGGGAAGGACAATTATGGGAGTTCTTGTTTGCAATTTTCTATCTTTGGATGAAATGGCATGGTCCAGTAAAAGTTCAGGCCTGAAAGCCACGGTAAACTCACATTACCATCCCATCAACTTAAGCCTCAAGATACTATGGTGGTAAGAAGGAACCCTGATTCATTGGGATTTTTTTCCCCATTCAGAGACATTAAGTCAGAGTGATAATGTCACACAAATGAATAAGGAAGCTGCTTTCTTATCCCTTTCTGTGGAACTTACCTGGGTATGCTCTTGTATTGTAGGTCAATGGGAAAACACCAATTCATTCTTCCTTTCTATTGATTTACATGCAGGTCATTAGGAAAATACATTGACTTGTCCTGCACTGTGTTCCCAGTGTGAATCAATGGAGACGCGATAACTTTTTTTGGAAGATTCATGATTGCAATTGCATAGACATGTCTCATCAAACAGTGGAGCAGTCTTTAATTGCCTACTGTATTTTTATTAGGAAAAAAGGCAATTCAAATGAGTCAGGAAATTCCTAACTGTTCAGTTATGCTGCTTTAACCCTTCTTTTCAAATAGGGACAGTAGCCTTTCTGCTTATGCCAGTCTTCAGACTGCACCATCTCATTCCATTGACTTTGACCTATTCAGTAAAATTATTACTATTATTATGTATTGTATCAGTTGCCCTGCAAGGCTGTGTTCCAACAGAAACTATCAAGGCAGCTTTTTAGTATACGTATCAATAAATGTGTAGACATTTATAGGCAAAAGAAGAGCAACTATAGTTTCAGAAGGTAAGGCACAGTTACAGGACCATCCATCCTTATCCACGAGAGGAGTGATTTTCAGGCAGGGTGTGTGGCAGGGATTTCAGAGATGTCAGATAGGAATCCATAGTGTTCAAACCATTCGGACGTGGCGTGGGCTTGCTGGTTTCTTTGCAACAGGAGAATTTTTCTTTTATTTTTCTGTAGTCAAAAAATGAGTGGCAACTAAGAGCTGGCATTGTCTGAGGAGTCTCTTGACTAATGAGGGGTTCCTCAAATCTGCAAAGCTTGAGAACCAGTCCTAGAGCATGACCTGATAACCAGGTGGGATCAGTTACTAACTTCCCCGAGGCAGAGACATCATGGGAAGTCAGCGCCTCCTCCTGAGGCGCCTGCTCTTGGTCCGTGTTGGATGCCAGAGTTAAGTGGATGATTGTTCTGTTCCTGTTTGCTGGTTCCAATGCTCCTTGATGTGAGGTGCCACTGAGATGATATTTATTCCCAGAGAGCTATGGTGCTGGCTTCTGCACCAAGGGCATGGACTTTGGGAGCTAAATTCTGCTCCTGGATTATTGGAACAACACTGGTCCCACTGAGAAGCAGTTTCCTGCCCAACAAGGACTATAAGCAGGCCTGCCTGGGTAGCAGAGGTACCTACTCCCTGCCCCCATGAACCCTTTACATGGGACATCAGAGACCCAGAGGCCTGGAGCCCTGAACCAGCAGGGATCTTGGCTTACCAATGCAGGGGGAAGTTCCCAGCCCTGCTGCACACACTGAAGGGTGCAAAGGGACCCAAAAAATGAGTAGAGCATTTGGCCTGGAGCATCCTGGGGTCATTCAGGGAAAAGTCTGACAGAGAGCTCCCCCGTGTGAGAGGGTGAGGAGAGGAGGGCAGAGGAGGCTGAGCAAGGTCCTGCCTCAACCCTCCTCTGCTTTGCCCACTGGACTCCCACACCAGTGAGCCAGATTCTTCCATCCCTAACAACACAGCATCACCGAGGGACACATCCTGTTCCTTAAACTGGCACAGCCTTGACAAACCCACTGCAGTTTAACAGGGATGCCCAGTTCACAGGGAAGGGCTCTCAAGTTTCATGACCACCTAAAACCTGGTGAAGGGATGAGCACTCTGTGAAGAGCACACTGGTCCAGGACATTGCTTGGCCACCACGATGCATAATTACATATGGCTTGGGCAAAGCAGGACCATGCATCCAGCCTCCCAGGCCCCTGGCTGGAACATGCTGATCGGCTGCCTTTGCTGTTCTGGTGTGGACATAACAAGCACCCCCCAGTGCCAGCCTCTCACTGGGGCCCAGGATGTGTCTGGGTCTGCTGGGGTAGCTTCCAGCCTAGCCCAGCCCCCTCCTGGGAGGCAAGTGCTGCTTCACGGTCTGAAGGAGCCCGATCCAAATCTTTGGATGTCAGTGGAGAGGTTGTGGTTGATTCTTCTAAGCTCTGGCTGTAGCCCAAAGGCACAGGGAACAGCATGTGAATAGGTAGGTAAAACTGAGAAAGAGCCTGCATTGCCTTCCCCGCAGCAAAGTCTCAGTGCAGCCTTCTGGCCAGGTGAGTGCATCCCACCAGGATTGTCATACTGGAAATAGCTATAATTTAGCAGTAATATAATGTGGAGAACTGTCCTGCCTTGATTGAAAACACTTAATTTCTTGCTTATCAATCCCCGATTTCCTCCCTTCCTCATTAACATTGTGGAGAAAGGTCCTTCCAACACTGATGGAAAGTACTTCTAAGCTAGCGCAAGTATCTGGGATCTTCAGCCAGTTGCAACGTATTTCACGTGGAGACATCAGCCTCAAAGCACTGACCCGTCCTCCTGGTTTCACCCTCCCCGAGGGACTAATCATTCTAAAAGGCCACCGCTGCCCCACAGTGAAGATCACGAAATCTGGAAATTCACTTCCACAGCTGCTGCATTCCTGCCCTGACCTTAAGGGGCTGAGAATCAAACGGCATCAGAATCTACAAAGTAGCCTCCTACCTTGTCCAACCACCACGTTGCGAGCAGGAAACAGTTTGAAGCTCTCACAACTTCATGGAGGAATTCAGGGCCATTAAACCAGGGGTGGTTCTCAGTTGCTCTTCCCACTCTAATCTAGCTGTCATGCTGTCAGACTCAGCAACCTCTGAAGTGCTAGCATGGGCATCATGAGTCTTGTACTCTGCAGAGTATATTGGGGCTAAAAGGGCACAGGTGTGACCCAGGTGGTGATAAAATGTTCTCTCTGTCTCTCTCTTTCAGTCCCAGCGATGCCTTCCCTCTTTATTAAAGTTATTAACAGCACCGCTGTCCAAGCCACCTGGGAACCTTCCATCAAGCTGGGCCAACATGAAGGGTTCAAGCTCTACTACCGTAAAGTTCACCTCTCCCAGTATACTGGGCCAACATTACTGCCCAGCAATGTTACGTCTTACAACATTACTCACTTAGGTAAGTACCAAGAAGGCCTTGTCCATGTTACGTTGCTTAGCACAGGAACATTCGCCTGCATGTTCTTGGTGAAATACATGGCCTCTAGCAAGTAGGAGAGCTGCGTCAGGTTTGTTTTTAGATCCTAAGCTTGGTTCACAGCGACAGTGCACATTCACCATTGAGTTCAGTGGGAACATCGTGCTTGGCTGTTGCCACTTGTTTCCCAGACACGTGCCCCAACAGGCAGGTTGTTTTATGGGAGAGAATCCACCTGAACCCTCTTCCTTGTGTCTCTCTTCAACAGACCCATCGGTGGTGTATGAAGTCAAACTCCTTGCATATAACCAGCACGGGGATGGAAATTCCACGGTTCGCTTTGTGTCCCTCCGAGAAACGGTGGAGAGGACAGGTAAGAGGCAAAGCCACATCGGCTGGTCTTTGGGGAGTGAAACTTTATCTTGAATGGGAGTTTTGGAGCCGGTTCTGGAGCATGGGAGTTGTAGCTAGAGAGAACCTTCCCCCCTCAACCCAATCCTCTATACCCCTCCCTCTGCGTCTTCACCTTTAAGAGCGTTTCATTTACAGCCCAACAAATAAACTTAAAGAAAGATTGCATAGGGGCTCAGTGCCCCCCGGTGGCTAATTTGGTTGTTTCCCCTTGTTTATTCCCAATGCCAATTTGCCCCGTTTAGCAAGAAGGGGAAGCAACGCCAGCATGACCCGCCAACTGTGCACAGCCGGCTCCCAGCTACCCTTCACTAGTGCCATTAAAAAGGATCTAGTAGCACAATTCAGTCTGCTCTCTGCTGATCCAAAGAAAGGCTGAACGTACATAGTTTCCTGTGCTCTGGTAACTCGATAACAACTTTCTCATCCAAATTCAAGTTTCAGAAGCCAGAAATGAAGAATGCGGCTGACCACTTTGTGGACAGGCTTAGAGAGCAAATACACTTATCTCTCTTTTGAAAGCTGCAGCTGTGCAGAGACGAGTACTTTTTTTTTTTATCGTCAAAATTGCGTGAGATTTCTGTACGTTCGGTCCTCCGGGTTAATTCTGCATATGTGCAGCTCCCGGTGCCCTTAGCAAGAACCTTAAATATGTGTCCAATAAGGCAGGCTGGCTGTTACTAGGGAGACTCAGGTATGAAGCTATACACGTTGGACTTACCTTCAGCAAACCCCGAGGAGACAGGCAGGTTTGTACTGCACTGACTGAGAGGAGAACCTGCCTCAGACACCAGAACAATTGGTGTGTTGGACACATCACAGTCAGGTTTGATGTGCTAGTAGTTTAAGGGGTCCTTGTCGCCCCGCCTTCCTAAATATTCAAGTTCTTATTTTCAGTGTAGGTGAGAACAGCAGATAAATCGTTGCTGTTTCTAAGGATTTGATTGCCACAGACATTATCTGTTCCCCCGTTCTGCACTCTCCCCTGCAGGCAGTCCCTTGCTGTCTTGGCAGCCAAAGTGAGCAAAAAGAAAGTGACTGCAGAACCAGCTTAAACTGACCAAAGAACCAAGCTCAGACTTGGCCCAGCCTTTGCTTCCACACGTGGGGCCCAGGAATGGCCAGAACCAGCCACAGTGTCCTTGCAAGGACAGAAAGTCCTGATCCAACTCAAATTTTCCACCTCATTTGCTTCCAGGACTCACTGTGGCAGGTCAGGAGTGTTTGTGTCCAGACCTCCGAGTCTCCCACCCGTTGTGCCCCTCCAGTGAGCCTCTTTTTCAGGAAAGCTGCACTGATTTCAGCTGGAATGAAATAACTTTTGCTGAGTGTCTATGGCGGGGAGGGGGGTGGAGACATATGCTTTTTAAAGGAATTTTAAAAAAGCAAATGATTACATTGGGGTAAGGTTATATGGAGGTGAGAGGTCTCCCTTCCCTCCGCTTTGACTGATCATTCGTCTTGTAGGCCTATAAGTACCCAGTGCTTCTGGAGTCATTTTAACCAGCCTCCCACTGGGAATACCTCCAAACAGAGTACCGTGTTATTCATCCGCTATCGTTCTTTCCTGTAAATATTAATCTCATCAGCTTCCGTCTAATACTTTGCGTCCCTGGTTTATATAGCGATACTCGGAGATGTTCTAACAATGCTTTGGTTTGCTCCTCTACAAAAGCACTGCTGCTTCCCTCCTCTGTAATTCACAGCCTACCTCTGACACAGAGAAAATGCAAAGTTTACAAATCCCCAGGTGGAAAGGCAAAATAATTGTATGTTATCCTTTCACTTTTCATCTGAACACAGCATTAGGGATCAGAGAGGCAGGCTCTGCCTTTAAAGCAAATTGCTTGTCTCAGGAGAATAGGCTGAAAGCTTTTGTTACGATAGACCAGAACTGCCAGATTGCAGCAGAGTCTTATGAATTAGCTCAGATGAAAGGCCCTTCCATCACCTACAGCACAAAGGAAAGGGGGAAGGATGCACTGGCTGGCTAGGAGCTGCACGTGGTACAGCAGGGATTTTTGGGAACATGCCTGATTTCCATGGAAATTGCTGTTTGGGAAGGGGTGTTTTTCACCCTCCATGAGGTCTGGGATGTGGTTAAATTGGCTCACTCAGTACCCTGAAGACAGAGCATGGATATCATCCATTTGGAGAGTTATTCCACTCCCTGCCTGTGGCAGCTATTGACTTTCGGTTTCGATAAAACACATACTCCACTTGGCAGCTCGATCCCATTCTGTTCCCTGAAAGCACCGTGTCAAAAGCTGCTGTCAGCCATCACCCAGGACGTTACCATGGATATCCATCAACTTGACTCCTGTTCGGGGTATGGCAGGGCTGCTGGCCACGGCTGGCACAGAGGATGGCCACCTCCTGCCTCCAGACTCCTCACCCGGGGAAGGGATAAGCACCCTCTGGGGCCAAGCCAGAGGAGAGAATGAGCCAGGTGGAATAAGTGCGCTGTATGTCCTTCCCTGCTTCCAGGTCATGATTCCCATAAGAGGGGCCTCAGGAGAGAAGAAGAGTCCTTAGCCAGCAAGGTTCTCAACCCTGTTGCCTCAGCTCTCCTCTCTCTGTGTGGGGAGGAGGTGAAGCAGGGCAGGGGGCTGAGACCAGTCTCTCCCCAGGCACCACTCAGCCCACCCCCCCGTGCTCCCCAGACCCTGCAGTCACTGCTGGGGAAGCAGATGTGCCAGGACAGATGGTGGGGAGAACAGGCTGCTCCTTGCTGCAGCCTCAGTGGCTTCCTCCCAGCCAGCCAAGGCCCTACCAGGTGATGAAGCTTATCACCATCTCATTTTCCGGGGAGGCTAGCCTCCCCTGCTGAAAGTAGGGGAAGGGTGTGTTGGGGAAGGGGGCCAAGAGCACAGTCCAGTTCAGGGCTCCCGGCTCCCAACCGCAGGCTCATGCTGCAGGCTGTGTTATTTCAGGCTCAGCCACCAACCTCATTCTGCTGCTGTTGCTCCCTATCAGCTTTACACATCTTGCCCCTCTGCAGACCCCACAAAGGGGGAGTGGGGTTGAGACCATATACCTGGATGGGCCCAGCCTGCCACAGCCCAGATCTCAGTTTAGCCTCCTGGGGCTCAGTCCTTGCCTGGGCCATTGGAGAAGCGATGATACTGGACCTGAGGAGCATCAGGAAGAGAACTAACTCACTCCCTCTCCTTCCAGTGCTGAATCCCCCGTGCGACTGCCTAAAAGATGAGCAGAGCAATAAGACATCCACCACTGGCATCATCATTGGGATCCACATCGGCGTCACGTGCATTATATTCTGCGTCCTCTTCCTCATGTTCGGGTACAGAGGAAGGTAGGTGCGCTGCTCGTGGGTGGGATGTTCTCTTCCCGATACAGCCCATGTTCTCGCACTGCTGTCCGACTTCCTGGGCCAAAGGGGCTGTGGGATCTCACAATCATCTCTGACATGTGACACCCTCCAGCCCTTCCCTGGTGTCCCTGCCAATCACACAGTACATCTCCCCTGCTGGGGATTGGAGGGAGCACCTGCTCCTGCCACCTGTGCTATAAAATCCCTGTGGCATATGCTTGTTTGGGACCTGCTAAGATCACTGTGACTTAGAATCATAGACAATGAGGGTTGGAAGGGCCCTCAGGAGGTCACGTCTAGTCCATCCCACTGCTCAAAGCAGGACCAGCCCCAACTAGATCATCCCAACCAAGGCTTTGTCCAGCCAGGTCTTAAAAACCTTCAAGGATGGAGACTCCACCACAGCTCTGGGTCACCTGTTCCAGTGCTTCACCACCCTCCGAGTAAGAAAGTTTTTACTAATATCTAACCTCAGTTTTCCTTGCTGCACCTTGAGCCCATTGCTCCTTGTTCTGCCATCTGCCACCACTGAGAACAGCCCAGCTCCATCCTCTTTGCAACCCGCTGCAGGCAGTTGAAGGCTGCTCTTAAATCACCCCTCAGTCTTCTCTTCTCCAAACTAAAACCTAGTTCCCTCAGCCTCTCCTCACAAGTCATGTGTCCGAGCCCCCTAAACACTTTCACTGCCCTACACTGGACTCTCTCTGGACTCTCTGCCCTCTGCTGGACTTGTGCACTGCAATGTTCCCTCTTAGACAGGGGTGGGCAAAATGTGGCCCAGGGGCCGGATGCGGCTTGCCAAGCCATTCTATCCAGCCCACGGGGTCCCTAAAAAATTTAGAAAATTAATATTGATTTGCCCTGGGCTGCCTGTCATGCGGCCCTCGATGGCTTGCCAAAACGCAGTAAGTAGCCCTCTGCCCAAAATAATTGCCCGCCCCTACTCTAAGGTGTAGCGATCCGTGAGCGCGCCCTTTGGTCCGTGAGTGTGCTGCTTTAGTCCGTTCCCGAATTGGTCCCACCTCCCCCTTTAATATTTAATATTACACTGTGTACCAAATGCATTCTTTAATATTAGTCTCAGTCTATCTATTACCTTGTTAGATGTTTTTCTTTAAAGGCCTAATTCTGCTTTTAATTTGCATTGCTGTAAATACTAGAAGAATTAATAGTATTTTAATTGTAAATAATAGAGGATTAGGGTGAAGCCAGTGGGGCTTGGGGCTAAGCTCGCCCAAAGGGGCTGGGCAGTAGAGTAGTTCCCCGGAGCCAGCGGAGCCCACACGTTGCCCAGTTCTGCCCTGGGCCCTGTCCCTGCCCCCGCCTCACTTCAGAGAGGAGCTGCTGCCTGCCCCGCGCCACAGGCACAGTGGAGGAAAGGGCGACAGCTATGATTGCCTACTGATCAGCAGCCCAGCCCCTTGCGGGCTGCTCCGGCCGGGACTTTGCTCTCCCTCCCTGTGGGGATGCCGGCGCGGTGAGGAGCGGAGC